>NC_084830.1:14228403-14551208 GCF_033115175.1 Lepus europaeus | reverse complement strand
TGTCTCTCTTCTTGGGTCGGGATTAGCGTCCTCCCTCTGTGCAGAGCTGGGTCCTGTTCTCTTCTTCTAAGGACACCAGTCAGACTGGATGATGGCCCACACGCATGACCTCCTTGTAACTCAGTGACTTCTTTACGGACGCAGTCTCCAGTCGCAGTCACGTTCTCGGTACTGGGAGTGAGGGCTTCAACATACTGACTGGGGGGGGGCTCAGTTTAGCCCATAGGACTCCTTCTCCTCACACTTTACTTATTGGAGAAGCTGAATGTTTGTTCTGCCTGGAGTGTTGTCAGCGAGTCTTTCCCATGATTTACTGTATTTCCTGTACCATGGTGCTTAGATGCTAGATTGGATTCAGGTTTGCTTTTTTGTGAGACAGGAACACTACATTCAGTGGTAATGTGCACGTCCATGAGCAAGCGAGTGAGGTCTGGTGGTCTCTGTTCCTGTGCAGAACGGTTGTCAACAAGCTTAGGGCAATGGGAACTGTGACATACCTAGAGTACATGGACGTCCTCTGTTTGTATGATGGTCTTGCGATAGCTGAAGTCCTGGAACTGAGGTCCTTTAAGCCAAACGACATCAGCTTCATCAACATCCAGCATCATTTTAACATTGTTTATCTTCTTATGGGCTATTCATTCTGTAGCTGCTACTACGTGTGCATGCGAGATGACAGTGTAGTCCGGACCAGCTCCTCCCACTGATCCCTGCAGAGGAACCGAAGTTATATGAAATACAGCTGGGTGGGAGGGAATGTCCCGGGGAACTCAGATCTGAGTTTGGGTCCTGGTCCTGACCTTCTATATACTAGAAATTGGTCCTAGACAAATTGCTTACAACCTTGAACGCCCCTGGCCTATTTGTAAAATGTGCATTAAATTCCCCCCTGTAAAGTTTGCTTCAGGACTCACCTTCTCCCGGCAAACTCCCCCTGCTCTTCTCATCCTGCTTTGACTTAATGCTCCTCTCCCCTGAGGCTCACCTCCAGCATGTATCTAGCTCACCTTCCGCTGTTTACTTGTGTAGCTAACAGTTCCTTCAATCTCAGTAACGTGTTCTCATCACTGTTTTCAATTTCTTCTTTATAGGATCTGCTTAGCAAAAGCTTCAGTGACTAAAAGGGTTGACTTACAGGATTGTTCCTGAGTAGTATGTTGGTACTTCAAAAGTTCATGGAAAATGCAATTAAAAGATAAGTTTATTTTGTTTTTTTTTAAAAAACTTTTTACAAATTAAATTCATTTGAAGATTGTTATTTATTGATTGATTATTTGAAAGGAAGAGACACTGACGGAGATTTAATCCCAAATGTGTGCAATAGCCAGGGTTGGGCCAGGCCAAAGCCAGGAGCTTGGAACTCAGTTCAGTTCTCCCATGTGGGTGGCAAAGGCTCAAGAATTTGAACCATCACCTACTGCCTCCCAGGGTGTGAATTAGCAGGAAGCTAAGTAGCAGGTCTCAAACTCAGCCAAACACTCCTGTATGGGATGTGGGCATCTTAACTGCTGAACCAAGCAAAAAGTTATGAAATCCATGCATAGTTGTTTTCATAATAGACATTTTGGTGAAGTTTTGGTAGTACTTTCACAAGTACCTCCTGAATCTAGGATACACATCAGAACCACTGAAGGAGCTTTCTAACAACTGCTGACCTTCAGAGATCCACAGTAGACCAGCTGGGTCAGAATCCCCCAGGGTCCTCTGGGGGAAAAGAGCTCTCAAAGTGACTCTGATCTGCAGGAGAGCTGAGAACCGTTGCTCGGGTGTTTCTCTAGCTGAGGATTTGATAGAAGGCAAATCTCGAGCCCTACTCAGAGCCACACTGTCAGAAACCTCCACTAGGTCTCAGCTGTCTCTGTTTACTGGTCCCTCAAGGAGAATCTGATGCAGGCTAAGGCTTGAAAAACTGCATTGTAGGTCAGGGGTTGAAAAAGATTTCCTGGGAGGGGCCTGATAGTAAAATGTTAGGCTTCCCACATCATACTGTGTTCATTACAATCACTCAATACTGTTGTCATAACAACACAGAAGCGGCCACAGATGATATGTAAATGGCTTTCCATGTTTTCTGATAAAACTTTATTCAGGCCTTTGTTTGCCCACTTCTGTTCTAAGGCATTGAAGATATCAGTTGTTGCCATGTGGGAGACTTCAAATCACAGCCACTTAGTCTTATATTTATGTGTTGGCTGGTGTGGTGTGGACTTGCCTGAGGGAAAGAGGTGAGAAAACCCATTCTACCTGTAGGGACAATCACGTGGTAAAGGCATGAATGAGGGCCAAAAGAGGGATGAAGAATTGAAGTCAAAAATTCAATCCAAACCAAGGCTTACGTGAAATAAGCTATGCAAAGTACCCAAGAGCATGTGGGAAAATATCACTGCCTTATAGATGCTGACTATTATTATTATTATTATTATTATTATGACTATTCATCATTCTCTCTATTCTTTTTAGGGCTGGAAGTTGCATGCAAGTGTCCAGTCATTGAGTAAGGCTGTTGTAGACATCCTCGGTCATCGGTGTCACTTTCCATTAGCATTTGTGACAACAGGTGTAGGGAGTCATCACTACTAGCGGCCTGCTGGCCACAGGACAGTTTGTTCTCAGTGCTGCGGGTTGTTTGTTCAGAGGAGGCTTGGGCCACGCTTGTCACATCACGATCTGTTGCTCCTCCAACACAGGCAAATCCCCCCAATAGCCCACGTTCAGTAGGGATGGAGAACTCAGACACTGATTTGAAAAAAGAAATGATTTGTTTGGTGCTCAAAAAGCTGAGCATTCTCAAGGAATGAGTCTGTTTGAGGGCACATCTTAGGGAAAATAGGAAAATAAAGAAGTAAGTGGGTCTCAGAGCTTTTTTTTTTTTTGACAGGTAGAGTGGATAGTGAGAGAGAGAGAGACAGAGAAAAAGGTCTTCCTTTGCCGTTGGTTCACCCTCCAATGGCCGCTGCGGCCGGTGCACTGCGCTGATCTGAAGGCAGGAGCCAGGTGCTTCTCCTGGTCTCCCATGGGGCGCAGGGCCCAAGCACTTGGGCCATCTTCCACTGCACTCCCGGGCCACAGCAGAGAGCTGGCCTGGAAGAGGGGCAACCAGGACAGAATCCGGTACCCCGACCAGGACTAGAACCCAGTGTGCCGGTGCCGCAAGGTGGAGGATTAGCCTGTTGAGCCGCGGCTCCGGCCCTCAGAGCTTTATTTTTAAAAGTCCTGGTTAACTTGCAAGGGAAGGCCTGGGCAGGTTCGGTATAATATTCATGCGGACTCCCTTGCTGATGATTCCCATGTATTCTTTGTGGACCACTTGGGAACTAGCGACTTGTGCACATTTCTGGGGTGCAGCCCTCACAGACTCTGATTTGGGAGGGTGAGGTGGAACTCTCTGTTTTTTTTTTTTTTATTTTTTATTTTTATTTTTTTGATAGGCAGAGTGGACAGTGAGAGAGACAGAGAGAAAGGTCTTCCTTTTGCCGTTGGTTCACCCTCCAATGGCCGCCATGGTTGGCGCGCTGCGGCCGGCGCACCGCGCTGATCCAATGGCAGGAGCCAGGTGCTTCTCCTGGTCTCCCATGGGGTGCAGGGCCCAAGCACTTGGGCCATCTTCCACTGCACTCCCGGGCCACAGCAGAGAGCTGGCCTGGAAGAGGGGCAACCGGGACAGAATCCGGTGCCCCGACCAGGACTAGAACCCGGTGTGCCGGTGCTGCAAGGCAGAGGATTAGCCTAGTGAGCCGCGGCGCTGGCCTGGAACTCTCTGGTTTTAAAAACTTCATGGTCCTCATGATGAGCAGACCCATGGAGGCGGCACCAATGTCCCCCCTCTCCCTGACTCCTTTGTACATTCACATATGTGTACACAGCAGCACAGAAACTTGGGTTCATACAGTTGATCAGAACTGGGAAGCTATGGATTCTGAGCTCTTCAAAGGATGAGGGTCATGCCTTACTCGTCCGTATATCCTTGGCACAGTGCCCTACAGGACAATATTGGGTCTAGCATTTAAGGGGCTTTTATCTTACAGGACTGGCACAGGAGAGCTATGTGACTGGTCCCACGGATGTGCCACTCGTGCGAGGCAGGGTCCTTGCAGTCCCCTTCTATGTCCCTTGCCCCTCAGCTACTTCTTGGGAAGGGAACTCCCATGCATGAAATACCTCTGACATGTTAGGCCTTGCGCTAGGTGATGTAAGCATGTTATTTCATTCTGTGTTAAGTAAAACCTGCTACATTGGCGTTATTGGCTCCACATTATAGAGGAGAAAGTGTGATGAGTTACACAGCTAATGAGCGGTAGAGGAAGAATTCAAACAGGCCTGTCTAGTGGGTGTAGGCACTGAAACGGAGCTTGATGAGGGCTTCTGGGGTCCTGCTAATGCTCTCATCTTTGGTTTGGCTGTGGGTCATGGGGGAGAGGGGTGCAATGGCTTCCTGTACTCTTCAGTGGCTGGGTAGGAGACAAATCCAGATGCACCTAGGTTACAAGTGCATTTTCTTCCGTTACACCCTGCTGCCTTCCAAAATAAAAGCTGGGCTCCCTCCCAGCCAACTTTTGAGTCATTTCCGTGTGAAGTTACACAGCAGGTAAAAGCGGAGTCAAAGTGAGGACCCAGGATTTTATCTTCCTCTGCCAAAATTCTTCTCTTCCACACCAACCATCTCTGGGGATGCCCTGCAGTTGCCTGAATGGGACTGTTGCAGTGACCGAGTAACAAGAGCCCATTGTACCCAAGACTGAGGAGTGTGTGTTACTGTTGACAACTGCGTCCCTATGCCTACCCTGGTATGTTTTTTCCTGAAGCTTCATCTAAGCAAAATTAGCATAGAACAAACTGCATATGCATTTAAAGTGTACTATTTGGTCAGTTTTGACTTTTGTACGTGTAAGTATGCATTTATGACACAAATACCACAAAGACACCGATCACCCCAAATGTGTTCTTGTGTCCCTTTATGACCTCTTTCTTTGGCCTCTCTTTGTTCACTCTCCTGCCCCTTTCCCATCCCCAAGACTCAAACGGTCTATTTTTTGTTGCTGTATAAGGTTTTCACTTCCTAATTATAAATGGAATTAATCATGTTTTTTACCTAGAAATATTTTATTTCTTTTAAGGTATACAAACTTCATGAATGTCATATATACAACTTTAGGAACACAGTGATTCTTCCTACACACACTCTCTCCTGCCTACACTTCCACCCCTCTTCCTCCTCTGTCTCCTGTTCCCATTCTTATTTTTCACAAAGACTTATTTTCAGCTATCTTTATACTCATAAGATAGACCCTTCACTAAGTAAAGAGTTCAACAAATAGTATGCAGCTAGGGGGTTTCCTTTTGCTTCTCCCCAGCTGCCAAGCTCTTTCCTCTCTCTGCTCTTTGTATTGTTGGGTCCTCATGTCATTCAGGTTCTAGCTGGACTGTTGTCTGTTGAGAGAGTTCGTTCCTGACTACTCAGCCTAAAATCATGCCACATTTTTGAAACATTTGACACTGAATGGTGTTATCTCACTTAACCTGTTAACTTGTCTATTGCTTTTCTCTTCTGCTTGAATCAAGGTTCATTATGTAAGAGACTTTGTTTTAATTGCTATTGAATCACCTGGAGTTCCTAGAACAATATCTTTCTTGGAGTCAGTGCTCAATATATATTGAATCAGTGCAGCTGCTTTTCTAAGAATTTTTGTCACTATAGATTTCTTTCCATTAGGATCTCAGGTAGAGCTGTACATCTTTGGAGCTCAAAGGTTGAGTAGATGCTAGACTTCCAAATCAAAAGCAGAGTATTGAGTTTTGGTAAAATGATAAGTTACTTTTTGAGTCGTCAAAAGCTTCTAAGTCCCATAATGGAGTTCATGAACAATGAACAAATAGTATTACATTAGCCAAACTTTCTCTATCTTGTAGGGGTTTTGTGTTGGTAGAAAATGACTCCTTCAGTGCACTGAAAATAAATTTTTCCTTGGACATCAATCTGTGGGGAGAATTTGCAGATAGGAAACCAGTAAAGAGACAAAACCAATGTGGCAGCTTGACTCTGAGGTTAGTTATCAACAGAAGAATAAGAGGCTCATTGGAACCAACTCACAGGATTCATAGGAGCTTGTTATACTCATATCTTCTCAGCCCTGTTGGCAGCTTGAAACAGAGCTGACAAAAGTATTTACACCACAGAAATTGGCAGTGCTGCAAATATTGACTTTTTTAGAGAGATCCTTTACTAACACACAATTTAAGTCTTCATTGGATTTTGTGCTCTGGGGGGATGGAAAGGAATGAGGAAGACAGTGATGATTGGGCAGAACAGGATTTCTAGGTACTGTGGTGATTGACAATAGTGGTTAAAGTGCTTTATATATACAGAGGTGGTCATGCATCTTAAGTGTAACTGCAGCATTTCATTCAGTAGCAAATGTTTGACTGTCATTTAGAGCATTAAGAGGCTGTCTCTGTAAGGTAGGCTGAGTGTTGGTTCTCCTGGACTTAAGAAGAAAAGGAGCTCACATTTTTTCAGGGAGTTGGTAGTCCCTCTGGCCACAGGATAATTTTTCCATTTATTTATCATGGTGACTATAATGGACTTGAACAGTAAATGTGTTAGGTTGGGAGCCAAACACCTACACAAAACAGCTGAATGACATCAACACTTTAATTTTCTTAGCTCTTGCTCTGGCATCTACAAACCAGAGAATATGATCTGACTTGAAAACTCGTTGGGTAAAGATGAAGATTGTGAGAATAGGCATGGGACCCATTGGAAGTGCTCATACAACATTAAGAGGTGATATAGTGTGGGAAGTGGGTGAGACCTTACTAAGAGAGAGAAGCTGAGAATGTTTTTGAGGGAGTCTGGAGCGTGGACAGATAAACTGATCTCTTCAAAGCCTTGGTGAAGTGTGTGAGATACTGGTCTTATCACACAACCTAATTCCTGCCATCCATTACCATGAAACAAACCAACCCAGCCTTACTGGTATGACACAACAGCCGTGTGTTGTGCTCCCAGATTCTGGGAGTTGTAGAATTGGAAAGAGCAGAGCAAGGATGACTCCTTTCCACAGCAAGATACCCGGGTTACCACTTAGGAAGATTTGAGTGTTGGTAGCTGGCTAGAGTAATTGAGGGATGGATTTTCTCACCTGGGATGACTTGAAGGCTGGGTTCAATTGGGGTTGCCTTGCAGAGCTCCTAGAGCTGGCCATGTCATGTATCTTGATCTTTCTTCAACCATGGTGGCTTTAGGATGGTCAAACTTCTTCCAAGAGGATGTGTTCTAGAAAATAGAGCAGAAGAACATGATATCACATCATCCCATTTCAAAAGTCTCACAGGGCATTTCTGTAGTACTGCATTGGTGGAAACCATCACAGGCCTGCCCAGGTTAACATAGATTCCTTTTCTTAAACTCTTGGGGGGAATATTGAAGAATTTGCAGTCTTGTTTTAAAATCACCACCGAGCTTAGGCAATCTTGAAATAATGGGAATGTAAAAGTAAGATGTGTAAGAAAAGTAATAATAAAAATGACAATGGTAACTAGCACTATTGTGGTGCTTATGTATACTAGACATGATTCTAAATGTTTAACATAATGCAGTTCATTCAATTCTCCTAACAGCCCTATGGGGCTTATACTATTGTTAGATCTATATTATAGCTAAGGAAATGGAAGCAGAAAGAGGTGAAGGAGTTAGTTCAGGCTCACACTGCTGGTGATTAACATAGGAGTATAGAAGCAGTCACACATACTGAAAACTCACCAAAGACCAGGCATATGAAACTTATATTGAACACTCTGAGAACATGCATGCAACATATATTGGGCACTTATACTGCTCTAGGTACTGAACCCAGCACTTGTCATGGATTGTCTTAGTGCTTAAAAGAATCTCACAGTGTAGGTACATTACTTTTACTACCTTATAGATAAGAAAAATGAGACCTACTGAGATAAACCTGGCATTCAAAGTCACACAGTGAGAAAGAGCTTCATCTCAACTCTGCCTTCTCATTTAACCTGATACCCACAGTGTATATTCCTAAGAGTGCAAGGGGCCTGAGAGTGGAGCTACTGTGGAGCTTTATGGAGTGAGGTTTGGACAGTGTAGTTTAGTTCTATGATGGGAAAGAAGGAGGGGAATATCCTGAGATGAGGGAATAAGGAGCATCTGTATGTCTGTGCACAAGTGGGTGAATGTGAGCTTCTGTGCTTGTGTGTCGGGACAGGGACAACGATGCACAACTCAACTTGACAAGTGTTTCTGATGCTCATGTGTTGTGCTTATACTTGAACTCATCCACATAAAGAAGGCAGAGGAGCATCATCCAATGGATAACTGACCTGCTGCTGCTCTACCCTTCTGAGCGCTCAGCATATTAGCATTCTGAAAGCATGTTTCTGTACATTCTTGCTGAATTCTCTAGAGTCCTGAAGTTTCATTATTAGCATCTCCCGTTTTACAGACAAGTAAATAGAGACTGGAGATGCAAGATGAACAGTAATTAGGTGATCAGTCAATATAGAGACCATTGCCTAAGCAAGAAAGGTTGTGGCTGACATGCCAATCTAACCATTCCTAAGGTTCAAAAAGTTGATATGACTTGCTCCAGATCAATACAAAGAGAGTATGGGCCAGAATCCATGTGTCCTGACTCCAGTACTGGCTTTTCATTCATCTTGTTCGTCATTCTAGATGTCACCTCTTTTTGGAAGCCTTCTTGATCCCTTCACAGCCCAGAGAAAATAAACGTCTCCGTAACATTGAAATTATTCTCTGAGCTCTGATTGTTACCCTTATTGCACCCTATTGGTATGAGTGAAAATATAAGCTTTACTTATCAACATAAGCTTCATTAGACTTGAGATACTTTTGTAAGTGATAATACCAGCCATTTAGTTCATTACAGTACTGAGGGTCCTGGGAATTTCATCATGTCAATGCAAACTTTTTCACATTCACATTATTTACTGAAGACAAATGGATTCTCCTTGAAGATTTTTTAAGATTAGGAAACAAAAGGGAGTCAGAAGAAGCCAAATCAGGACTGTAAGATGGATGCCTAAGGACTTCCTATTAAAACTCTTGCACTCGTGTTCTTCTTTGATTAGAGAAACAAGCAGGAGCATTGTTGAGGTGAAAGACTCTCTGGTGGAGCTTTCCCAGGAATTTCTTCACTGAAGTTTTGGCTACGTTTCTCAAAACACTTTCAATAATAAGCAGATGTTATCCTTCAGTGGCCCTCCTGAGAGACAGCAAGCAAATGCTTTGAGCATTCTCAAATACCATTGCTGTGACCTTTCTCTTGACCAGTCCCCTTTTGCTTTGATTGGATCATTTCTACCTCTTGGTAGCCACTGCTTTGAGTATGCTTTGTCTTTAGGATCATACTGGTAAAGTCACATTTCATCTACAGTTCTTCCAAGAAACATTTCAGGATCTTTCTTTCACTTGCTGACAATTTTGATTGATATCTCGCTTTTGTCTACAGTTGATTTGGGTGAACACTCATTGAGCTGAGAGTTTGCTCCACCTTAATTCCTCAGTCAGAATTATGTAAGTCAAATTAATTGAGATGTCTATGGTGTCAGCTAATGTTTCTGCTGTCCATTAGAGGATGATTCAGATTAATTTCTTCTTTGCAAATTCCTGTGGATTTTCTGCCACTGCATGCATTGTCTTCAACATCAACTTGTTCTTTCTGAAAACAAACCATTTGTTTGTAAACTGCTGAACGCTTTGGGGAATTTTGTAAGACATCAGGGATTTCATCATTCTTCTACCCAAGTTTCACCATAAAGTTTATGTTTATTCTTGCTTCAGTTTTTAGCAGTATCCATGTTGCTCTGAGCGGGCCTCTTTTCAGACTGTTGTCTTATCCTCCTTAGTGTCTCAAACTAGATCCTGTTCAGACATAGTTATAACAAGTTAGCATGAATTTATTGTGGTGAAAAGAAGTTTGAGGAGATCAGGAGGAAGCACCTGGCTCCTGGCTTTGGATCAGTGCAGCACAAGCCATGAGGCCATTGGGGGGGTGGAGCAATGGAAGGAAGACCTTTCTCTCTGTTTCTCTCACTGTCTAACTCTACCTGTCAAATAAGTAAAAAAAAAAAAGTTTGAAATCCATGGATAATTTTCTCATAACATATACTTTCCATGAATATTTTAAAGACTCCTCATTTTTTCCTCTTCTGC
The DNA here is from genome assembly GCF_033115175.1 of Lepus europaeus. Lineage (NCBI taxonomy): Eukaryota > Metazoa > Chordata > Mammalia > Lagomorpha > Leporidae > Lepus > Lepus europaeus. The sequence goes on along the minus strand of NC_084830.1, from coordinate 14,541,016 downwards.
CTGCCAATAAAGAGTGATAGCCTTTAAGACTATATCCCGATAACTTCTACTGTACTCAAGAATAGCAGGTGCCTAACAAATGATGCTTAAATGAATGATTCAATGAATTCATGAGTGAACAGACTAGGTCAAAAAGATTTGGTAGAGAGGGACTTGAGCCCAGTTTTAAAGTATAGTATAGAGCTAGAATTAGTGAAGAGACCAAAAGTATTCCTAGTGGAGACTACGTTGGGAGCAAAGACCAGAGCTTCATAGGGCTCTCTATATAAGCAGCCAGGTACAAAGGCTTGTCTTCAGTCATTTGCATCTTAAGGGGCAGTTTGGAAAAAGGCTGGGGATGGAAGTAGGGAGCCAACAAACAGCCCTATTGGGTCCCCAAGTTGTCAGACAGCTGTTCCTGCACATGGGGCTGCTGTTAGTGATTTCCTCTTAGACCTGGAAGTTGCTGTGCTGATTCACCCAACCGTCATTGACACCCTGGATTCCCCTTCTCGGTACTATTCTAGAAAGCCCCCACTGTCCCAAGACAGACACTTCAGCTGTCGTTCTAAGCTTATTAAGGGGAGTGAGTCAGGGTGGTGGCTTAATACACAATTTCCACCCGGCTCTGCTGCCTTCCTCTTTTCTCCCTGCTATGCTATTTCAAGCACACAAACTCACAAGGCTTTGTGGAGAATGGAAAGAACATGGGCTGTAAGCCACCAGACCTTCCAGCAGATCTCAGCTCTACAACTCACTGGTGATGTGACCTTGAACAGAAGTGTACCTACCCTGTGTCTCAATTTCCTCAATATAATGGAGGGTTGTTGCCTAGGATTTAGGGTACAATGGGTACGCAGCAAGCACTAAGAGTGCATGGCCCCTCAGTCTTCCTCTTCAGGATGTAGGTATCAAAGCCATTTTTATGTAGGTATCCAGAAGGTCCAGGAACTGCTCCTTCCTTTATTCCTGGTGGCTACTGTGGGCCATCCTTGTAAAATCACTTTCTCTGGTTGCCCAGAAAGGAGGGCACAGCTGAATTGCTTGGATGCTGGACCTTTTCTTTTTATTTTTTTAAGATTTATTTTTTTTATTTGAAAGTCAGAGTTACACAGAGAGAGGAGAGGCAGAGAAAGAGAGAGAGAGAGATCTTTCATCCGATGGTTCACTCCCCAATTGGCCACAATGGCCAGAGCTGAGCCGATCCAAAGCCAGGAGCCAGGAGCTTCTTCCGGCTCTCCCACGTGGGTGCAGGGGCCCACGGACTTGGGCCATCTTCTACTGCTTTCCCAGGCCACAGTAGAGAGCTGGATCGGAAGTGGAGCAGCTGGGTGTCGAACCGGCACCCATATGGGATGTTGACATTTCACGCCAGGACATTCACCTGCTGCGCTACAACAGCAGCCCCGCTGGACCTTATCATAACTTGTTGGGCAGCTGCTGCTACCCGGGTGGGCAAGACCCTATTTATTGGTTTCTGCTTTGTGGATTTCATCGAATTGCGCAGACCCAGGGCTCAAGTTGTTCTTCTTATCAGCTCTTTGGTGAACAGGTGTCTGAACAAAGACCCTTTACCTGAATGTTCTGCTTGTGGGATTTCCTTTAGTTTCCAGATATTCAAATGGGCTTCCAGACTCTAGTGAGGGACTTATCCATCCAGGGGCCCCAGCCTCTCGTTCTCACTCTTTCTTCTCATCCTACAGATCCGGGCATGCAGCCCACACTCCCAGACTGAACACACACCCCCCGAGTATGGGCTGTCTTTTGGTCGGAGTCTGCTGCTCTCACCATGCACAGCCACCCTGTCTGTGCACCGTCTTCTCAGGGATCCTCTCCTAGTCCTGGCTCTCTTGTTCTTAGGAGTCGGTAGACTCATTTATGTTATCCTTCTTAGAAGGCATAAGGAGACACTTTCACTCTCAAAGTAGCTCTAATGGAGGGAGCTGAGGCACTGAGCTGAAAGTCATAAAACTTCCATTCCCAGCTCCACTACTCACCAGTTTTGTAATCTTGGGCAAATCACTCACCCTCTGTGGGCTGCTCCCATCTGAGAGGGTGGGGTTAATGCTGATTGCCCTGTTTCTCCCCCTCATTCCTTGCCTCATTTACTATGAGAATCAAATGAGATAATGTCTGTGAAAGTGCTCTGTAAACTGGAAGCTGTTATTAGACAGAAGCAGCCTGTTATTATTAAGAACTGGTTTTCCTGATTCTTCGTTCTCTACGCCCTGAGCTGACTTGAGGCTGAGGCTCTGTGGAAGCTCACCTCAGAGCGAGAAACTAGAAGTAATGTTGCTTTGCTTATCAAAGACATTTTCTGAATTTCTAGGATTTAACCTTGAGGAGCCAGACAAGAATGGTTGATGGGCTCTGACACCAAAAGCTTTCTCTCTTTCTTTCTTTTTTAAAGTTTCATTTATTTATTTGAAAGTCAGAGTTACACGGAGAGAGGAGAGGCAGAGAGAGAGAGAGAGAGGGCTTCCATCTGATGATTCACTCCCCAATTGGCCGCAACGGCCAGAGTCTTGCCGATCTGAAGCCAGGAGTCAGGAGCTTCTTCCGCGTCTCCCACATGGGTGCAGGGACCCAGGGACTTGGACCATCTTCTACTGCTTTCCCAGGCCATAGCAGAGAGCTGGATTGGAACTGGGGCAGCTGGGTCTTGAACCAGTGCCCATGTGGGATGTCAGCACTTCAGACCAGGGCGTTAACCCGCTGCACCACAGCATCGGCCCCCAAAATCTTTCTTGATTTGGTTTCTTAAAAACATTGTGGAAGCTACCATGTGAAGCTGCACATAGAACGCAGAAAGGGAACTGGTCCTGAAGGTGTTCTAAGGTTGCTTCCAGTAAGGGTGCACTTGGTGGACACTGCCTCTAAAGGTTTGCCCAGTCTGGCCACTTTCCTTGTCCCATTGACATTCTCTTCTTGGAGCCACCAGCATCTCCTAGAAGACTCTGCCTTCTGTCTTGCCTCACAAACCCATTCTTATTTCCAAAATAGTTCTCTAACTACCAATCTCTTCCCATTACATCTTTGCTTAAACTCTTCCACCTTGAGTCCTCACTGGTGTCAAGGCAAAGTCTGATTACAGCAATAGGGTCCCTGGCTGAGCTTTCTAGCCTTACTGCGCTACCTCTCCTGCCCTCATGCTTAACCCTTAAGTAATTCTGCTCATCTACCACCTTGTTCTCTCTCTCTCTTTTTTGACAGGCAGAGTGGACAGTGAGAGAGAGAGACACAGAGATAAAGGTCTTCCTTTACTGTTGGTTCACCCTCCAATGGCCGCTGCGGTCTGCATTCTGCGGCAGGCGCACTGCGCTGATCCGAAGCCAGGAGCCAGGTGCTTCTCCTGGTCTCCATGTGGGTGCAGGGCCCAAGGACTTGGGCCATCCTCAGCTGTACTCCCAGGCCACAGCAGAGAGCTGGCCTGGAAGAGGAGCAACCGGGACAGAATCCAGCACCCTGACCAGGACTAGAACCTGGTATGCAGGCGCTGCAGGCAGAGGGTTAGCCTATTGAGCCACGGCGCCAGCCTACCACCTTGTTCTCTATTACCATCTCCTCTTCCTGTAGGAATCAGCTTAGCTATCACCCACGTAAGAAACCTATCCCAACTCCCCTGCACGAAGTGAGGTGCCTCCATAGTCCCCAGATTTTCTCCTTCATTTTTATTGCACCCTTGATTGTTGTCATGAGTTAGGATCTGTCTTTTCCAGAAAGAGCTCCATTAGGGCAGGTATCACCACTGCATTGCTCCTTCCTGTAGTCATGGCATGAAGTCCAAGGCCCAGTAAGGAATGCATGGAGTATGGGAGCCAATAATTAAGATTCTGTCTCTGGAAACTAGGACACTCAGAGATCTTCGTGAATAAGCACAGATGGGCTCATTTTAGAGAAGATTCAAAATTATTGAACCCTTAATTTTTCCCTCATGGGCCTTTTTTTCCCAGCACATGCCAATCAGCTACTGCTGCCTAACCCATGTTGAGTGCTTAATCTGCACTGAGCGCTGAGCTGAGCACCTCATGTGAGTCAGCCCCTTCAGGCTCCACAAGCATGCTCAGAAGGGAGTGCTATTATTATCCTGCAATGACTGATGCGACACTGTGGTTCAGAAACTTTGAATCACTTGCTCAAGTCACCCAGCCAGCAAGTGAAGGACTGCTCTTGAGGTCAAGTCTGTTTTCCTGTGAAATTCATGCTTTGATTCACTGTACCAGACTAGGTGGGCTTTGGTATCAGAAAGACCTAGGCTTGCATTCCCAGGACTTATTGGCTGTGTTGATCAGAAAAAGACAGTTTTCCTCCTTGTGCCCTATTATTTATTAGTGTTCTGTAAATGTTTGTAATGGGCTTGGTTTTTAGTAGACTCTCAACTGTCCCTGCAAGTCGGTGAGGCACTGACAGAGATTTAAAATGCAGTCAGTCCTAAGATTTAGTTGTGATTGCTTTCTTCCTTAACATCTCTGCAGAGTGGGGAGCTTAGCATAGAACTGAACTTCCTGCACCCTGGGGAAGTTACTATTTCTTGAGTCAGGCTAATCTGTCCTTTGACAATGGATTCTGTGCAAAAGTCCTTTCGCACATTCAATGGATGCCTGCTGTTCTATTGTCTTAATTACCTTCAGAGAAAGTCCAGTTAGGATGCCACCTGAGGGTAGCTGTTATGTCATTATTTTTACCTCTGGACTCTCACTTCTCCAGCCAGTTCCTCAACATTTTTTTCTCATGGAACCAGACCCATCCAATTGCTAGCCTAGAACAAGTTCCAATGTACCTACATATCATTGACCTAGTCTAAGACAAAGACTTAGCAACAGGGTGTTCACTGTAGTATTGACTGCAGCTGTGAAAATAAGTAACCACTTAAATATTCAGCAACAGGGAGATTAACTAAATAGTTTATAGCATGTCTGTGTGAGCAAATGACCATGAAGAGTGACCATGAGGATGAACATTTATTGACTTGAAAAGATGCTTCCAGATTCTTGGCAAATGTATAATGTGGGCTGTAAAACAGTGTATAACAGTATTCATTTATATATGGAGGAAAGTTTGAAAGTGTTTAAAGGGTAAAAGTGTTTATCTTTGGGTCATGAGATTATGGGGGGTTTTCTTATTCTAAATTTTCTATTGGGGGAGGAAGTATAACTTAGTGGTTATGAAAATGGACTTCTGAATTGGACAGAATTGGTTTTAGTCTATTTTCTACCACTCACAAGCTTTGTCACCTGAGTTTCATAATTTGTAAAATAGGGAGGATAGTGCCTGTTTCTTAGTATTGCTAAAAGATTGACAAAACAAACTTTGGTTTTGGAGCGCTTACTATTTACTAAGTGCTCTGTTAAACAATTTATAGGTATGCTATCTTGTCATCATCCTCATTAAACTAGTGATAAAATTGAGGCTCAGAGAAGCTAAGAAACTTGTTCTGGTCTTACATCAAAGGGGAAGATGACTTCCCCTCGTCTTGGCACCCTAGCTCTTTCACTGTTGCTAAAGACGAATCCTCTCTCTTGTCATCCACATCTCCCTGCTGACTCATTCTGGACCCACTTTGACTAAAACCCCCTGACATTTTCATATGGGCTCCAGTTGTGTTTTATCTTACCTTAATTTTTTTTTTGGACTGGAGTGAACTTTTTATTGATCAGACAGGTGTATGAGAAACCTGAGCATTCAAATCACACCATCGATTATGAGGAAGTCCAAGAATAAGCCGTATGCTTTGGCAGTGAGAAATTGCAGATCATGCTGCAGAGTCTCAAGGGGATGAAAACGTGAGGAGATGAGCATGTTCACTTTTCCCTTTTCTTCTGATCTAGGAAGAGTGACTGCTCCTAAGGAGAGAGGGGAGGGGGAGAGGCCAGTGATGATGGCATTGGCCAGCACACCTTGGAGTACCTGAGTATAGGGAACGCTGGGAAAGACTGTGTTGCACAGCTGCAAATATGGAAACGGGATGCCTGGCAGATCTGGCTTCTGGTCTCTGCTGTCTCATTCACCGCCTGTGCTATGCTGAGGACCTTATCAAATTTTCTGAATTGATTCATTTTCATATTTTCAAAATGCAATTGGGGATTGGTGAATAAATTTCAGCACATTCATATGAACAAACACTCGGCAGCCTTCAAGAATGACTATAGGGATGAACATTCATTGACTTGAAAAGTGATTATGGCATATTGGCAAATGTAAAAGCAGCTTGTAAAATAGAAGGCAATGAATAGTGTTCATGTATCTATGGAAGACAGTCTTTAAGGTGTTGATACGCTACAGATGCTCAGCATTCTATATCCTGTAATATTTATTTAATGGGGGAAGATAATCTTATCTTGATTCTTCTAAAATCATATGCTGTAAGAACTAAGTGCAGCTGGGTAAAGCATAAGTATGAAAAGTCAGGGCAGGGGCCCCGGCACCGTGGCTCACTTGGCTAATCCTCTGCCTGCGGCGCTGGCACCCCGAGTTCTAGTCCCTGTTGGGGCACTGGATCCTGTCCTGGTTGCTCCTCTTCCAGTGCAGCTCTCTGCTGTGGCCCGGGAAGGCAGTGGAGGATGGCCCAAGTGCTTGGGAGACCAGAAGGAAGCACCTGGCTCTTGGCTTCGGATCAACGCAGCACTCCGGCCGTAGCAGCCATTTGGGGGGTGAACCAACGGAGAAAGGAAGACCTTTCTCTCTGTCTCTCTCTCTCTCTCTCACTGTCTAACTCTGCCTGTCAAAAAAAATTATTTATTTATTTGAGAGGCTCACACACAACACAGGGAGACACACACACACACACACACGGAAAAAGAGAGAGAGAGAGGGAGAAGGAGAAAGCTCCTATTCTTCAGTTTAGTCCCTAAATTCTCAAAAGGGCTGGGGTTGGACAGGGCCAAGACTGGGAGCTGGGAACTTAATCCAGACCTCCTATGGGTATGGTAGTGAACTACCTCCCAGGGTCTGCATTGACAGGAAGCTGGAGTCAGAGGCTGGAGTTGGGAGTTGAAGCCAGGCCCATCACTGTGGTGAAGGCATCTTGATTGCCAGACTAAATTCTGGCTCCTAACTGTAGTTCTTGAGCTTCTGCTGTAGAGGACACTGCCCTAAACCAGTACTGTCTCTTAGAAGACTTGGCTCCTTCACTTACAATGATCCTTCCTCATCCAAGGGAGAGGGGCAGATCCAGCCAGAAGTACATGTCTGAATGACAAATTGCATGAGTCAAAGGCACTTGTGAAAATGACAGACATTATTTTTGAATCTGTTCTGTCTCCAGAGGAAGAAGGCTGCTGCTTCTGCACTTTTTTTTTTTTTTTTTTGAGACTGGGTGGAAGTTCTTCAGAGGTAGGGTTGGACACTGCACTTACAAATGGTTAGCAGGCAAGGGGTGATGCTGACATGAGGGCTCCTTTTGGTTTCTCACTTTTTGGAGACTGTTAGCAACTGCAGTCAGCCAAGCACTTTGGGGCTTAATGAGGTACAACAAAGCTATGTGGGTTTTCATTCAAACATAGGCAGCCATCAAGAGTGACTACAGGAATGAACATTTATTGACTTGAAAAGATGGTTATGGCATGGTGGAAAGTGTGGAAAGCAGGTTGTAAAGTAGAATGCAGTGTATAGTATTCATTTATATATGTAATATCCTCTGGCTACTTACTGGGAAGAATGATTTGGTTTTTAACACGGGGTGGGGGAGAGAGGGGCGAGAGAGAGAGGTATCGTCCATACGCTGCTTCACTTCCTAAATGCTTGCAATGGCTGGGCCTGGACCAGGCTGAAGCCAGGAACCAGGAGCTTCTTCTGGATCTTCCACGTGGGTGCAAGGGCTCTAACACTGGAGCTGTCCTCCACTGCTTTTCCCAGGTGCATTTCCAGGAGCAGGATCAGAAGTGGAGCAGCCGGGACTCAAACTAGCACCCAAATGAGATGTCGGCACTGCAGACGGAGGCTCACTCCTCTGCCACGGCTCTGACCTGGGAAACGTGATTCTAACAAAAGCCAAAGGGACAGTGACTTACACTGAAAGGCACCTAATCACTATTGACTGGCCTTGTTTGTCAGTACTCTTACTGAGCGTTCATTCCTTCACCTGCCCTTTAATCAATAGCATTGGGATGATACCATCAGGCACTGTGCTTTGGATTCAGTATCAATGTGAGCACAAAAGGGGACATAATCTATTTCCTCTGGACTGTAGCAGAAACAGGCTCTCGGCAGAGCTTTTTGAGAAGGGCTTCAAAGCAAGAATAGGAGTTTGCTAGGGGAATGTAGGAGAGGGCACTTCGTAGAAGGGGAGCGGCATTGACTAACAAAGGAAACACAGAGGGAAGGGCAGGGGCAAGATTCTAAAGTTGAAAGTGTGGTCCTAACTGGCTGACCTGCTCACCCTGTTTATATGGGTAAAATCCTGAAGATCCACTACAGAAAGATCACTGAGCTACTGATTTACATGATATGTATTCAACCATTGCTGTACGCACATTTCCCTGTGCGAGAGGCCAGGAATACGTGACACATCTCTTTTGGTGATTTTCCTAAAGGATCAGTAAGGTTTGTAAGAGTTTAACTTGACCATGGTCATCACCTTCACCCCATGCTGGAGCTTTTCCTATTTGAGGAGCATCTGCTGTCATTATTGTCTGTGTTCTATATAAGCCAAGGAAGAATTTGACCCAGCCTTTTACTAACCTCTCATAATGCGGCTGTAGATCTCCACATGACTCATTGTCTTAGCATTGACCTCTGCTCTGATCAAACCATGTCTTAGGATCCACAGCTTATAAATGCCTTTACAGAAATTATAACCATGGCTTTGGACATGACCATTTCAGTTGCCTTTTGTCCCTGAGGGTGAAATGCCTTGCTTGAGGTTGCATGATGAGTTTCATCCAACTATGAAGGGTAAATAAGGCTGCAGAAATCTATGTCAGTGCATTCTGGTGCCTCCACAAATAAAGTGCTGTGTCACACAATGAGATCTTCACAGAACCTGCCCTGAAGCCTCTGATACTGTCCTCCTATCCTCTGAGCCTTTGCACTGCCACCTCTACCCCATCTCCAGAGCCTAACCAGCAACCAGTTCAATTCTGAACATGCTTTGTCTTCCATTACACATACTTGACCGCCTGGGTTCCAGTGCACCTGTCAGTCCACCAGACAGACACACTTGGCCTCACCCTAGCACCGTCATGGAGCAGCCCTCTCACTTAGTACTCTATATGCCTTTTTGGCAGACAAAACCACAAACCCAGATGGTCAATTAGGGATTAAGGGCGGCAGTGGCTTGGTATTGTTTCTGCTAATTGCTGTCCTGTGTAGAAGATTGCAGCCTCTGTGACAACTGGCCTGCGAAATCGTCACTGTTTCAGCAGTGAGTTTTCACCTTCTATGTAACAAGGGCCTGGCAAGGCTATTTTCATTGCTTTATTATACCAACTGGCAAATATGAAAAGGTATTGTGTATACTTCATAAAAATTAAATAGGACAAGGCTATCAAGTTATTTTTTTTTAAGATTTATTTATTTATTTGAAAGTCAGTTACACGGAGAGAGGAGAGGCAGAGAAAGAGAGAGAGGTCTTCCATCCGATGGTTCACTCCCCAATTGAGCGCAACGGCCGGAGCTGCGCTGATCTGAAGCCAGGAGCCAGGAGTTTCTTCCGGGTCTCCCATGCAGGTGCAGGGGCTCAAGGACTTGGGCCATTTTCTACTGCTTTCCTGGGCCATAGCAGAAAGCTGGATCAGAAGTCGAGCAGCCAGGTCTCAAACTGGTGCCCATATGGCTTGCCAGCGCTTCAGGCCAGGGCGTTAACCTGCTGTGGCACAGCGCCGGCCCCAGCTGTCAAGTTCTTACCATCTGCCTCTTTGCAGTATACATTTGATTTGTTTGTTTTCATTTTGTCAGACCTGGGTATCCTGGACCCTTATAGCTAGCACCCTGAACTTGACTCCATTATTACCCGGTGGTGATAGCACATCATTTGGATGCCTTCCTTTCTGCTGTATGGGTTTTGGAGGTTGCAGGGAGGGGATGAGTGGGTAATGCGATTTGTATATGATTATCTAGCATGCTCTGCCAATGATCAGTTCTTGACTGGCTGGGACTCCAAGCTCTGGAACACACTGGGCTTCTTGGTGTTCTGAGTTATGTTCTCATTCATTCTAGTATGACAAGGACTGCTACCCTGGCTGTCGGAGGGGGGTTATGGTGTTCCTTGAACAGAAGCTGATGGAGAATTTGATGTCCATAAATATTGGCTCTTAGAGTTTTTGGGAAATAAGCAATTGAAGCAGAGTTTGTTTTGTTTGTTTGTTTTTCCTATCTCAGACTGCCAAGCACAAACACAGAAAGAGGAAGTGTTAATTCACATTCTTGCTTTCTTTTAAGAGAAAAAAAAACCACACGGACCAGTTCCCAAGGGCCTATGTTCCAGCTCTGCGTGTCTCATTAGTGCCTATATAAAGACCTTGGAGGAAGAACGCTGCTCTTTTGTGTCTCACCTTTTGTGTCCCTGACTTCCTTTGTGTGAAATGTGCCACCTCCCAACCAAGCCCAGCTCTGGGTCAGAGGCTGCTCTTTCATCTGGGTGTGTTGTTGGTGGGTGCAGCACACTGGGCCACACAGGGGAGCTGCAGGGGGTATCCAAGTTCACATGTCCCACATTCCAGGCGAATGTTTCTGACATTGAGCAATGGGACAGCTCTGCCAGGTTCAGGTCTGTCCGATTGGAATGCTACCGAAAAGGAAAGTCCCGGGCTGATAGTGACTCAAACATTCACCTCCCTACAACCCCTTCTCGGTTTTTTATTCCGTTTTAATTCTCCGATGACAAACTTAGCCCGGCATTCTTGCTGACCACATAGCACTTGTTGGTGCCGATAAGTGCAACTTCCCAAGAGATAGGAATGCAAATCAGAATATTTTGTTGAGTCATGTGTACTCTGCAGTTCTTTCCCAAACATTGCATCAGACCTGTAATTGGCAGCTCCCAGGACTCTGCTGGATGACACTGTATGTCCAGGAAAAGCTCAGTTCATTTCTCGAAAAAGTGTAGTCTCACTCTCTCCATCTGCCTGGTTGTAATATCCTGTCCTTAAGGAAGCCGAACCCCTGGGGGGAGCAAAGGCAAAACTGGTTTTGCAGATAAGTTTGAAAAATAATGACTATTGGCCTTTCCCACCCACTCTGGTCTCTTAGCAACAAGACAGCTGATGATATCCACTAGGAAAAAGGAAAAAAAAAAAAAAGCAACCAAGAACATGTGGGAGAGCCTGTGTGAATTCTTGCCTGCAGTCTGATTTATTTAAACCTCAACGGCATTCTTGGGTGTGGAGGCCTGGAGTCCAGTCATGAGAGCATCCTTCTGCCCTTCTTTTGACCTCCACCAATGAGCAGATAGAGGAAAATCTCAGAATGAGAAGAACTTTCTTCCTCGGCAAGAATCTGGCTTATCTGGTGTGGCCATTTTCTTTGACGTCACGAGTAACCACATGAAACCTTGGGCATATTTGTAGAGAGAGGTGTTCTGGGATGGAGTGCTAGAAGGAGTGCAGAGTTGGGGGTCTGAGATCCCTGGCTGCTGATGACCACAGGAAGGCAACCTTGGGGACTCTCCTTTCCACCCAAGGTTGACTTTTTTTCTGCTGCAAGGGAGATTAAATTAGATGTCATCTAAGGCACCTTTGAGCATTGAGTCTATGATGTGCGTATTTGCATTTACCCAAACTTCCTATAATAGAGTGATTTCATTCAATTCTGTCTCTATCTCTTGAATTTCACAGTTACTATTGAGAGGTGGAGCAAGAATTCAAACTCAGATCTGGCATGTCTGAAGCCCATTTTGTAACTCCTACCCTGTGTTGTTATGATGGCACATGTAGCTGATATTTTATACCTGGTGATCTTTATATCTACATTTGTTTATCCATGGGAATAGAATTGGGAGGTTGCAGAGGATGTAGGTGTTGGTAAGGATATCTGAGTCCACATTCTTGCTCTGCCTCTGAGCAGTTTTATGATATCAGGTATCAACTATGAAATAGAAATAACAAAGCTTGCCACGAGGACTAGGTGAAGTTATATGTATAAAACATGTGGCATAGTGTCCATTGCACAGCAAATACTCAATTAAAAATGAGAGATGTTGAGAGAAATAGACATTGCGATACAAAACTGAGATTCTTGCTGGGGTTGATTGCAGATCGATTCCTTGGTGGCGGGAACTTGTCTTGATTATCCTGTGACCTCAGCATGTTGCATGGCACACAAAAGACATTGTTTTGCTGAACCAAACAGTCGTACCACATGTGCACTTGCACATACATGCACATCCACAAAACAGTGTTGAATTTTATGACTTCATATTACTAGAACTTCTTACTAGGGCTTTGCATTTTAGAACAATAGGTCACAGCCAAGATAACCAGTATGATTTTATTGTAATTGGCTGTTTCTTAAACAAATTAATATTCTTCAATAATTAAAAAAAAATATGAGCAGTGTCTTTTCAAGGAAATTTGACTTTCTTGAGGAAGGGCAGTGGTCAGCTATTGTTAGGGTATTTCTGTCTCTCTGATTCTCCCCTTTGTATTGAGCACTCACCATAAAGCAGGTACTGTGTCAGGTGTTTTGAATTAGTTAGTTAATCATTTATTTACCCTACCAGCTAAGTTTTTGATGTGCCCATTACAAAGTGGAGGATACTGAGGCTCAGAAAGTCTAAGTGAGTCATCTAAGACCACACAACTGTTAAGTGGCAGAGCAAGAATTCGAACCCATTAACAATCCCTGACTATTAAAAGAGAGTAAGGAGTTGGAGAACAGAGGTTTATACATCTTTGGTCTTAGTAACTGAGCTTACTCCATTGGAGAAAACCCAAACATCCACTCTCCTGTCAATATTAGGGATATTTGAGCACTTCCTCTGTTCCTGTTATTATGCTAAGTTCATGATACATTATCATGTTTAATGCTATTGATGATCCTGTAGGGTAGATACCAATTATTAGATGTCAGTTTTGGAAGAGGTGAATATCAACATGCAACCAGAATAATTAATCAGTCCCCATTTTAATCTAGGCTACAGTTGGCTCAACTGAGATTGAAAGTTAGATAATCTGATTCCAGAGTAGAGTCTCCTTAAAGTCTGATCTGTTGATTTTATTAGTGTTCTCAAGTCATTTATACTCTTTTAGATAGTGTCCATCACTACTGTCTCCTCAAATCCAAGAATAAGCAGTGGAAATTGAGGATACAGAAGCAATAGAATCATAGACCAATAGAGTTGAAAAGTTGAAAAAGTTAAAAGACTTCTCCAGTGGGTCTTCATGTCTGATGTTTTCTAACTATGGGGCATGATTTATATTTGTTTAGTTGGTTATAAACTCAGTTTAGTAGTTCATGACCAACATTTGAAAAATGAAGTAAATAGAATGGAAAATATCAGAGGGAATTGTACTGGAGATGAAATAATGTGGAGAAATAGTTGTTTCAGTTATCTGAAGTATGTGTGCTCTGTGTCACAATGTAAAATACACTTCTTGTTTTGGGTTATGTTTGCCAAAGTTTTAAAAATGTTAGCTTCATCTTGTGGTTTTGTAGTTGTATTCTATGGCATCTGGGAAGGTCTCAGATACTTTAGAGGAGACTGGAATGGGAAAAGTTGAACAGGAAGAACTCAGGAGTGCCCCTTCTTCCAGCTAATGTAACCCCATGTTTATTTGCTTCTCATGTTAGATTTTCATACAATATTTCATTAAAAAAGAACTCTGTGGTGGAATGAGAAGGCCGCTGGCAGGTGAGCGTCAGTTACTCAGGAATGGCTTTGAAACCCACCTGGCAACAGAGCCTGCCTGGCAACAGGTTGTGATTGGATGGCTTTGAATCCCACCTGGCAATGGAGCCTGCCTGGCAACAGGCTGTGATTGGATGGCTTTGGAAACTGCCTGACAACAGGCTGTGATTGGTTGGGGCATAGACTGCCCCTTGACCGGATTGGCTGGTCTTGGCTATATAAGATGTTGTACCAACTGAAATAAATGAGTCTGCGGGCTGCTTGCCTCAAGCCCGCTTTCACCCAACTCCCGGGGTCTGTGTGGTGACTCCGTGCCTCTTGCCTCCACCATGCTCCTCCTCTCAGAAATGAATCCACTGCAACATTGTTGAGAAATCAACTGCAACAGAACTCCACTGTAAAAAAGCGAAGAAACTGAAGAGTCTTGGATTTACTCCATTGCTGTATTGACTATTGATTCATTCTTGTATCACTTCTGTGGTAGCTAAGGACCAGCTATGTACCTAGCACTGATGGATATCACAGAGTAGGCAGGAAGATTAAAAAACGTGGTAATTCCTGTCCTATAACTGTAGTTAGGACTAATCTAATTGCAAGTTCTTATTTATATCAGATATGGTACAGAAATACATGAAGATATTAAGATTTTGGCAATTTTGAAAAGAGATTTCAGCGATTGCTACAAGAAGAGACGTGGAGGGATTAAATCTGGCTGAAGCAATGGGGGATGAAATTGAATGGAAGGATTTTGCTTTGGTTTAGATCAACAGCAAAAACATAAGTGCAATACAAACTAGCTTGACAATAGTTCATGATTCAAAGTCTTAGGCTGTTAATTGACATCTCTGTGAGTCAAAAGTCAAAACCTAAGGGAAAGTAAGCTACATTCAATGCATACATGGACGTTTGGTGCTTGGGGGCTGGTGTGCAGGGATTGTGAGAATGATAATTGTATTTTGAAGCATCTCACATATGGTTTGGCCTCGTGAATTAAAACGATCATTAAAATGTGATAGAAGTAGTGTGTCATTTGAGTCCTTTCCTCAAGTGTGCATCCTCCAATCCTGAGATCTTAGTACCATGATACAGACATGGAAATAAATCCTGATTAGCCTCCTGGAGTGAGACAGGCAACATTGAGGGAATCCAGCTGTCATAGCCAAGGCTACCCTAAACCGACCAACCTTGCTGATTTGTCAGCTCACTGCCAACTCAACTGAGACACACAAAACTGAACTCAGGTGAGATAAAAATGTTCACCTGACCCGCAATGATTATAAGCTAAGTTCTTGAATGCTTTCATAGGCATCATACATGAATAGATACACCCACTGCCTGCCACTGGCGAATCTGCTCTGGAAGACAGTATCATGACTACATCTGATGGCCAGAAACATTAGCTACAAGTGTTCACAACTTCAGGTAGAAATGTTTGCATGCAAGAATGTTTTGGGGTCAGAGTGGGGAGAGAAGCTTTGAGAATCTGCTGGATACAGAGTTAAGGAAAATTACCTTGAAAAGTATAGAATGTTTGCAGGAACATGAGCACTGCTTTCTGAGATTTGACATTAGGAGAAGTGGAATGAATAATTTGTAATTTCTGTGATTTCTTATAAAATCGGTTGTAATTTTCACTCTATAGCATCTATCCCTGGCATAGATTTAGGGCGGGCAACATCTATATTCCTTCCTCTTGACCTTAAGTTCGAACATGTAACTTCCTTTGGCCAATGAAATCTAGGTATAAATTATAGAGCGCCAGTTCTGGTACAGTAAGATATAGCTCATGTTTCCACTCTATATTTTGTACTTCTGCAATTGCCATTACAACCACATGTCCCAGTTGGCCCACTGGTCCCCAACAAGATGAGAAATATGTGGAACAAAGCCCCTTTTGCTACCCTACAGCATGCAGCAGAGTCTTCCCAACTGGCCCACACATTCATGAGTGAGAAATTAATGCTGGTGTTCAAAGCATCTGAGGTTTTCTAAAAATAATTTGCCTATTTATTTGAGAGAGAGACAGAGAGAGAGAGAGAGAGAGAGAATTTCTATCTGTTGGTTCACTCCCCAAATGCCCTTCATGGGAAAAGCTGGGTCAGGGCCAAGTCTAGGAGCGGGGAATGCCATTCAGGTCTCCTACAAGGGTGGCAAGAACCCAATTACCTGGGCCATCACCATTGTCTTTTAGGGCCTGAATTAGCAGGAAACTAGACAGGAGCCAGAGCTGGGAATTGAGTGTGGTCTCAACCAGTAAGCTAAATGCCCACCCTACACTTTGAGGTTTTGGTAACTATTCTTACTCAAACATAGCTTGCCAACACATTTCTAAGTTTAGCTACAACAAAGAAGAAGTCTTCTATTGTATTTAAGAAAGGGCCACTTTGCAAAGGAAGAAGAGCTAGAGAAAACATCCATGAGGGTGTTCAACCACCAGAAAAGTGCCCATGGTGTTCCTAGCTGGAATGGGAATCAGCCTCGTGTCCTGGTCAGTGGGCTAGGTTGTGTTGTATGGGATGGTCAGCAAGTCATGTCAGGCATGCTGTAACAGAGAATGAGGTGGGTCATGGGGTGTCAGCACTGTGCGGGGAAGATGTTGATTAGAAGAAAGAAATAGAGGCTTGGGAACTTGGAATGCCTCACCAAAGTATTGAGTTTGACTTGAACTCGTGTGCATTTGTTACTCAACCTGGACCCCCTGTCTCTTACCTGTAAGTTTTACTCACTCCCTAAGATCCATCTGGAGCCCAGTTTTCTCCACAAGAATTTCCTTGACCTTTCCAGCCTCCAGAGACCAACCCCTCTTTGAATTCTTTCTGTTGGCTGTGATTTATATGCTATGTTAACTTCTTCCCTGACTCTTCACAGGCTAAGCGAGAGATATTTTCCATGTGCTCACCTGGTGATGCCTCAAATTAAAGAACTTGCTGCTCTCTGCTGTGGTCTCAACTCTTTCCTTAAAACTGTGAGCTGGGAGAAGGTCAGGAGATGGTTGATTCACCCTTGACATCCTCTCTGTCTACCACAGTGTGCGGTCTTGCACAGGCCTCAGGAAATGCTTCTTGAGTGAATGGATGTGGATTTCTTTTGTGTCTCTGATGCAAGTGGGAACTACTGAAAGGCTACTGGTACTTAGATTCTTAGTGCCCCGAGGCCTGTGCTTGTATTCATTCAGCAAATATTTGATGAATGAGCCTTACCCAGGCCTACAAAGCCCAATGTCACTTGGCTCCTGCCTGTCTCTTTGTTGCCATCTGTTCAAATGTCCCCCTCACTCACTGACCTGCTCTGAAACTACTAGTCATTTCTCAGTTTTATGAAAGCTTAAAGCTCATTCCCACCTTTGGTTGTAATCTATTTCTCTTGGTCCTCTAAGGATTCCTCTTTCTTATCATTCAGAACTCAGTTTACAGTCTCCTGCATTGAGAATTCTGTCCTAAGCACCAATTGGAGATAACACCCTGCCTCTCTCCATCATTTCATTCAATCTCAGTTCTCTTCAGGACACTCTGATCATTTCTTCTCTCCCACCATCTCTCCCTCCCTCCCCCCTCCCTCCCTCCTTTCCTTCCTTCCTTCCTTCCTTCGTTCCTTCCTTCCTATAGTTTCCTTAGTTGCTAATTGTCTCTCTCTGCTAAAATGTAGGCTTCATGATAATAGGTACCTTTTCCATCACATTAACTGTTATATCCATAATGACTAATAAATATATTTTGAATGAATAAATATGGGTCTAGGACTTAGTTGTATTTTGGGAATACAGTAGGAAGAAACCAGACAAGGTTCTTGGCTTCAAGCATTTTATGTTTTTCTAAATTAGTGACCAATGCATACATGGTACAACAGAAAAAAACTAAACCATTCAAGCAAGCAAACAAAACAAAACAGACTGATTGTGTATAGCCCATCTGTACTTAAGCCTTGGAGTCCTCTGTGAAGTGAGGATTATTATATCTCATTTATGAGCTTGCTGTGAGGATTTAGTGATGTGATAAATGGCCAGCAGCACTCAACATCATGGCTGGAAAGCAGCAGGTACTCCGTGAATGCTAATGTCCACTCCCCAATTCCATCTTCCTTCTCACACGCAAAATAAAACATATTGAGGGGCTCTTGTTGGTCTCCCATCTGAACCACTGCAGATAACTGAACTCCAGCTCCAAGCCTGACTCCTAGTTTTAAATCCAGTTATCAAAAATATGTCTCAGGTTCTCCAGAATGCTAACAGTGGAGGTGGAACTGATTATAGCTCATTTGTGCGGCATGTACTTTGATTCTTTCAAAGCCTTTGTGTGACCCGGGAGGTCTTGTGGCTGTTCCAGCACAGTGTGATGGGGAGCTATGTGATAATTGGCTGTGAGCCACTGAAATAATATAAAGAGTCCGGAAATCCTGTAGACAAGGCTTGTCTTCTGCAGAGGTGTAGTTGACAATTGCTGGTGTTGCCTAAAATGCCAGCTTTGGAGACTCAGTCCTATAGTCATCGCTAGATTAAAAGAAAAAAAAAAAAAAACTTTAGTGGCCAGTTGCATGTTAATAAGGGTTTGCTGATTGGCACTGTTCGCCTATAGACCTTAAAAAAATCTTGTTCCATCCCAACACCAAAAACCATTGTGTGTTTGTGTGACTAGGAATCTGACCATGGCTGATAAGGTTAGGTGAGACCATATCTTGAGGTAGTTCTTTGTGGAGACTGAATGTCTAATGAGCCAGGTATACCACAGACGTCCCAGGGAAGGGGCAAGTTTGGCCAGTGGCAGAGGCAAGGTCAAGGGCAATTACACAACACTGCTCCCAAAGTTAACTCATATCTGTTCCTAATCTGTTCCTCTGTCTCCCTTCCACCTACACACATGTGCCCTTTAAATATTTATTTGTCCACCTTTGTCGTGTGTGACAGACTTTGTCTCAGAAATCAGCTTGATCCCTTTGAAGGTGTTTACTAATTAGATCAGGCTGGGAAGTTAGGCAATTTCAGATATATTTATCCTCTGCAAAAAACAGCCTGGACCCAAGACCCTTAAATAGCCCCAGGGAGATTAGCTTCAGTTTCCCCGATTCTTTTCTTTATTGGAGGAAGTCCTAATGATTGCCCTGTTAGGCCGAGTGACACACGGCTTCTTTTCTACCATTAGCTCTCAACACAGTTTTAATATAGACATCAGGGCCATAGGAGACAGAAAGCTAACTGGTCTTAGCAAGAGCAATAATGAGTCAGTTGTGCCCTAGGTTCAATTTGATGCCACCATATGGAATTCTTACTCAGTGATGTGAGATCTGGGCCAAAGGTATTGACTTGAATACAATTTTGGGTCGAAAGGAAAACTGCTATTGCGGTAATTCAAGCTCAATAGACCCACAGGTCATTATCATCCAGTGTTTCAAAATAATATTTGCTCCAGGAGAATCTATGCATATGCCTGGGTATAGGCATTTGAATGTATGTGAATAAAGCATGTGTGGGTATGTTTGCATTCATATCTACAACAGAATGAACTTTCCAGAGGAGTGAAGCATAAAATGAGAGGAGAACTCTACTGTGCTGGGTCTTAAGGCAGCCTCAGTCTATGGTTCAGCTTAATCTGATTCCTTTTGACCATTTTGTTCAGTCTGATGGGAAGGGAAACAGCTGATCATGATTGTGTGGAATGTCTGTGGTCTCAGTGTATATCATTAAAAATCTTGCCCTAAAGTTCTTCAGCTGTTCCAGCAGCAAGGCCTAGCACTTCCCACTTGCAGTGCAGTGGCATAAAGCCCCTTGGAGGCATAGAAGAGCATTCTAGGGGCGATGCTGTTAGCTAGTGACAAAGATCTGAGTGCTCATGAAGTTTGTTTGGCATGGCCCTCTTCTTCCAGGCAAGTCGAAGAGACTCTCTTCTCTGCCTCTGTGGGCCCTTGTTCCTAGGACTGCCGTGTTCTATAATCCACAGTCTTGATTTTCTCACCTTGAAGCTAGAGGCACCTTCATTTTGTACCCTCAGCATGAGCTCTTTTTAATGGCCTAGCATTGTGGATCAAATGGACATGTCTCCCAGCAGGAGCTGGGTTTCCCCTTGATGTTACTCAAATACAGCTTCTCTAAAGATAATGGAGAGCAGATTGCCCAAAGCCATCACTGGAAAATCTTGGAGGTGGCAGAGTGGTGAAGGACAGACCCTCCTAGCAGTGGCAGTGTCCATGTGTCGCTGGCACATGTGATTTTCCTTGTGGACTGGATCGCTTTCCCTTTAATGCATCTGCCACCAACAGGCTGGCCTTTAGTGTTGCTCTGCTTCCTGACTTTAACACATTGACCTGAATGTGGACGACTCTCCCTTCTGTTTATGTCATTTGGAAATGGAGCTCAGTGAGTAGAATTCCTACTGAATCTGGATCCTATCCCTGTCATGAACAAGCTGTGTGACCTTGGGGGAAGCTAACCAGCACATGTCTCAGTGCTACCTTATCAGTTTCCTCAACTGTGAAGTGAAGGCGATACCAGCACTTCTTATGGTTGTTGTGTGTGCTGAATGAAAATGTATGTAGAGCCTTAGGAGGGTGTCTGGATTGGATAAAATGCTGAGGAATATTAGCTATTGCTTCTGCAACTCAGGGTGGTCTGTCCCATCACATGCAGCTGTGTGGAGGATTGGAGTTAGTGGATGCAAAGACTTTGGCTCAATAAATGTAGTTATTACTATTGTGATTACCAAATTGCAGAACAGATGGGAACATAGAAAAGATTTTAAAATTTCCTAAGGGATTGTACAAAGACACTGACCCAGAATTCAGCTGTGAGAACACCTTACCGTACTCCTTCCCTGGCCAGCTCACTCCTGAGGGATACAGCTCTCATACACTTTGTAGAGATCTCAAGGGGATAAAAGACCTGGGCAGGAAATCTCTCTTTTTAGCATAATTTCTGAGATATATGCCTTTTTCTTGGAGGACCAAAAGTAAGACAGACCCCCCTACTTTAGAGAATTTCTTCCCAAAGTTCAGAGTTTAGCTTTACCTGACTTCAGTAATGCCTTAAGGCAATCCCATTACCACAGCAGGTGTTACATGACAGGCTATTTCTCTATCTTCATCCCACATATGTTTATTATATTATTACAATGTAAACTATTGGTGGATGGCTTGTATTGTAATTTTGAGCAAAAATGCAATACTACTCCAACTACTACTTTCAAATCTTTTTTGTACCATTCAATCACATATCATAAACTTTCTGTCAGGCCCATGAAAAGATTTTTATAAATATATATATATATAAATATATGTATATACACACACATAAATAAAATTTATTTATTTGAAAGGCAGAGTTACAGAAGACAGAAGCAGAGAGAGAGAGAGAGAGAGAGAGAGAGAGAGATGTCTTCCAACCATTGGTTCATTCCCCAGATGGCTACAACAGCCAGAGCTGAGCTGATCTGAATCCAGGATCCAGGAGATTCTTCTGGGTCTCCCGCATGGGTGCAGGAGCCCAAGGACTTGGGCCATCTTCTACTTTCCCAGGCCATGGCAGAGAGCTGGACTGGAAGTGGAGCAGCCAGGACTCAAACCGGTGCCTATATGGTAGACACTGCAGGCAGTGGCTTTACCCACTATGCCACAGCACTGGCTCCTTTTACGGTATATTGAGAGCACTGTATTCTAACCTTAGATCACCAGGGAGTGTCTACATCACAGCTGAATGTTAAATAATATGAATATACCATAATACTCTGAACCAAGATCCAATTTGCAGATATATGAGTGTTTATCATGTTTCCTTGTTATTAACACCACCATTGAACAACCTACTTGTGGTGGAATGAAAAGGCCATGCCAAGATGGCCACTGGGAAGTGAGCATCAGTTACTCAGGAATGGCTTTGGAAACCCACCTGGGAAACCACCTGGCAACGGAGCCTGCCTGGCAACAGGCTGTGATTGGTTAGGGCATAAATTGACCCGTGACCAGATTGGCTTCCTCGGCTATATAAGCTGCTGCACCAACTGAAATAAACGAGCCTGCAGGCTGCTCGCCTCTGGCCCACTTTCATCGGACTCCTGGGGTCTGTGTGGTGACTCTGTGCCTCTTATCCCCACTGCGCTCCTTTTGTGTAGTGAATTTGGCTAAAAGGAAGAATGACCTCCCTGGGCGCTTCAGTTTCTTGGAGGGTAAGGAGAGTTACTGGCAGGCCCAGGACCTGCAGTGTGTACCACTGTGCTCTGCAGCCTGTTGGGTGGCTCTGGTGCATCACAATTTTCATGCATCCCATTGACTCTGAGTTCTGGTTTCAGAGAGAGGCCGTTTTCCTTAGGGAGCAGGCCTGCGTGGTGATGGTAGCAGGGGACTGCAGCATGGGCAGGCAGTAGTACACGTGGTGAGCTGTCACCCTGAGAGCTTTTAGAGAGATGTGGTCAGCTGTAGTGGCTAAATCCTCCAGCACATCCTTTCCAAGGAGCAGCAGTTGGTTTTGGTGGAGGCTGAGCCTGGACCATTCATTCACAGCTTTGTCAGCAGAACTAAGTAGTCCTGAATGGATCGTAATGAGGAAGCATCACTTGTCGCGGTTTCCCAAGCCCTGGCAGACGGAGAGTGTAACGTGGCCAGCCTCTCTGCTTAAGCTTTATTGCAGAGCTGAGAGCAACAGCTGGACTTCATGCAGGCAACCACGACTAGAGCCTCTGGACTCATCACGGCTCATAAAGCTTTTGTGAAATCTCACTCAGCACCCACCCCCCTGCCCCAGGCAAATCCTGTGTCAAGATGCAAGAAGATGCAGGAAGCACAGGGAATGCCTTATCTATGACCTGGCCCAAGTTTCTGAATCCCTCGGGGAGGATTTCTCAGACTTTTTCGCTCTACCAAGAAACCAAATTGCTGAAGCTATGGGCCTTTCCCCCAACTTGTTTCATGGGAGCCAACATAAGTTTTTGTAATTCTGTGTCTTATTGGCTTGGGGAGAGAGAGCTCCCTAAATCTGTCTGAATTTGATGACTGAATGATGCAGAGAGGAGAAATGGAAAAAATAGGTGTTTATTTATGCAACACAGCCTTGTTAAAAAACACCAACATAGATTCCATCTCTGCACTTAAGAAAACAATAAAAACCAGTTCACTGGGGCCAGCACTGTGGCGTAGCCCATATGGGCACCGGTTTGAGACCTGGCTGCTCCACTTCCAGTCCAGCTCTCTGCGATGCCCTGGGAAAGCAGTAGAAGATGACCCAAGTGCTTCGGCCCCTGAACCACATGGAAAACCTGGAAGAAGCTCCTGGCTCCTGCCTTCGGATTGGCACAGCTCTGGCCATTGAGGCAAACTGGGGATTGAACCATCAGATGGAAGACCTCTCTCTCTCTCTCTCTCTCTCTCTCTCTCTCTCTGTAACTCTTTCAAATAAATAAGTAAATCTTAAAAAACAAAACAAAAAACAAAACAACAACAAAAAAAAAACAGTTCTCCAAGTCTCAGGAGAGAAAACGCACTATCAGGCACCGTGAACTCTTCTAGGTAAGCAGGTGAGTACCTGTGGCAGAGAGAGAGGTTTAGCATGTATCCACAATATTAGGTCCTCACCACAGACAGCCCCAGCATACATGAGGGAACTTCACACCTTTGTGGAAAATGGAATTGAAAGATAAATTTTTCTAGTTGCAAAAAATTTTGAAAAGTATGCAATTTTTACGTATTTTATATGTATTTTCCATGAACTAATATTTTTATTTTCAATTTATTTGAGAGACAGAAAGAGAGAGAGAGGGGAAAAAAGAGAGACAGAGATTATCCACCTTCAGGTTCACTCTCTGAATGCCCTTAACAGGACTGGGTTAGGCCAAAGCCAGGAGCCAAGGACTCCATGGACAAATGCATTTAGAGTCAATTTACCTGTAGCCAAGTCATGAGATACTGGGCTTCTCTGAACCTCAGTTTTACCATCTGAAATTTGGGCATAATAGTGCCTGCATGTATTCAATCATACAGGTAAAGTGAGTTTCAATTACACAGAGAAAAGGTGAAAGGTGTCTCCACAGTGTAACACATTAAATTTTTATTTTTACTTTTGGTTTAAAAAATCTGCTTCTTATTTTCTTCCCCTGATTAGATCTTTCTATTACCAGAGGCAATGTTAAATATTTTTAGCTTTATTGGTGAAATTATGGGTTCTAGAATTTGAAAGTTAGTAGTGGGCTGGCACTGTCTCTCTCTCTCTCTCCTTCTTTCTCTGTGTAATTCTGACTTTCAAGCAAATAAATAAATATTTAAAAATAAAAAAGAAAGTAGAATATGTTTTCTCCTCTGTTTTGTGGGAAAACTACCATCCAGGAAATAATGGTAGAATTAGAATAATCTTTTTATTTCCTATTATGGTGTCATTTTCATTACTTCTAAACTTTCTATGATTTTTCTGTATTTACCCATACTGTCCTGTATCAACCAGGCTATTACAATAGGCTCTTAATAGGTGCCCCTGTTTTTCTCTTTTCAAAGCAGCACATCCTGGAAGTATATTTGCTGATTATGTCACTCACATGTATCGGATACCTTCTGGGTTTCCAGAACTACAGTAGGTGCTGGACATATTTGTAACTAGATGAAATACCTGCCCACCCCCCGGGGGGGTGAGTATTTGATGCAGCAACTTAAATTGCTGCTTGGGACACCTGCTTCCGATAACATAGGGACCGGTTAGAGTTCCAGCTACTGTGCTGTCAATCTAGCTTCCTGCTGATTCACATCCTATAAGGCAACAGATGATGGCTCAAGTAGCTGTGTCTTTGCCTCCTATGTAGGACACCTGGGTGGCATTTGAGGTGTGAACCAGTCTCTGGAAGAGCTCTATCTTTCTGCCTTTCAAATAAAATTGAAAATTAAAAACAAGGTAGAAAAACTCAAATACCTCCCTCTGACTCCCCTACTTGTAATATGAGTATAAATGTTAAACCCTGATACCCAGGATTCAGAATCCCTGGGCATACTTGTTTAAACTTTCCTTCTTACTCTCTCTTCTATTGCTTCTCAACTCTCAGCTCTATCTGGGCCAGTTTCCTCACTGTGTCTGTGTCTTTGCTTCTGCCATTTCCATGTTAGGTATGCCTATCTGTCTGTATTTTGCTAGTTCAAAATCAATATTCAGCGGAGAGCACATGTATAGGTTTTCTGTGAAACTGTCCTGACTATGCCTCTCCAGGAACCCCATCACTAAATACCTGTATCAGTATAATTAAAATTGTTATTGCTTTTATTAGCATATAAGGAAACAATGAGATTTCAAGATGTTTGAATGGAAATGGAAACACTGATTTGCATGTTCTTGTATCCTCCATAGGATCTAATACAGTGTATTTCCCAGCAAATACTTGCCTATTTGTTGTTTGAGAAATAGAATCAAACATTAACAATGGAAAATGATGCATTCTTGGGATTATGCCAGTAGTTTATTGCTTGCTTATCTTTTGGAGGGATGACTTCAGGTACCAAATCAGATACAACTCTCATCAATTGTTTTTTCCAACTTGATTGGCATGGAGTTTTCATCTATGATTGGAAATATAATATTACCTGGTCTAGCCTGAAGAACACAGTATCAAGTAGTAGATAGATGAAGCTTTGCATAAATAACTGGATCTAATTCTGCAAGCTGTGTGAGCCCTGGAAAAGCTACTTGCCTCTCTGAGCCTCAGGTCCTTATTAGGCAAAGCAGAATTAATGAAATTCTTTGTTGGATTATTGTTAAAATGAAATGTAACAATATATGTAAAGAGTGTTAATTGTTAAATTAACAACAAGAGTCACTGTGAAATTACTTGCCATGCAGACCTCTGTCCTCAATGAGTTGTACTATGAAAATTAACTGTGAAACTTGTTCTCAGTTTTTTATATTTTGTGTGCATGTGTGCAAATTGATGAAATCTTCACTTAGTATAGAGTTGGTATTCTGTGTATAAAGTTAACTGAAAATGAATCTTAATGGAGAATGGGACTGAGGTGGGGTAGGAGTGGAGGTGGGAGGGTGGGCATAGTGGGAAGAATCATTATATTCCTAAAGTTGTACTTATGAAATTTGTACTCATTAAATAAAAGATTTCTCTCGAAAAAAATTTGTGGCCCATCCACATAGTGGAATAATAAGTCATTGAAAAAGAATGAGTAAATTATTGACTTGCTGGAATGGACAGGGCCCCAAGATACATTATTAAATGGGAACAGCCAATGTATTTTATAGAATGAGATGTTTCCCAATTCTAGAGTCAATAATAAAAGTAATAAAAGTCAATTACATCTTGATATTAAAAAATAATATATGTATGTTGCTCTTATTATCTTGCTCAAATCACAGAAGGTACTTTTCAAATTGTAGCTATTACTAATATTGACCATAGGTGCTAACGTGTTCTGCATCTCTGGGACTCTGTGGAAGAACCATTGAATTTGCAGGGATGCACACCAGCCTGCTGTGTGGTGGGCTCCTGGAGATTCTTGTTTTGGGAGCTGTCCAGCATCTAATCTCCTTCTGCAGTCTTGTTGGAGAGTGGTGCCCTCCACTACCACAGGTCAGAGAATTTAGATCCCCCTCCTTTCTTTACCCCAAGGCTGATCATGGAGTTTAGCAAATGCCCAGGGCCTGGTCCACTTGACTCTCTGTGATTTTGCTTCTGAGATTTTGAATGCTGACTCTAAGATTTTTCTTCTGGGATTTTGAATACTAAATATATCCCCCAAATCTAAATGGTCACTAAGAATTCATTCACATGTAAGGCAGCTTTGGTGGTGCTGCTCATCTGAGTTCTTCCTTCTCACAAGATTATGGTTGAGCTTTCTCCTCTTTGATCATCCACACTGCTATGGTTCTTATTTTCTAAATCTCCCATCACAGTGAGACTTTGGTAAATTTCCAAAAATTCATTAACTCCACCCCCCCCCATTTTTTTCTCTGCATGTTACTTAAAAACACAGAGTGATGCACTTCGTGTCTGAGCACTTCATTCAGTGGCAAAGAACATGATTCATTAGCCTATTCTTTGCTTGCCTCTTTACGACTGACATTAGATCCTCTGCAATTGTCTCTGTCATAGTTTCTATTGTTTACTTCCAGAGAATCTTCATCCAGAAAGAATATTGAGCTTTCCTTAAGCCAAGCTCTGGCTTTCAAGTAATTTCCTGTTTTTTTTTTTTTTTTTCCACTGAAGCTATACTTTCTAACTTGAATGATGACCATGATCTAGTTTGTCCCTCCTACCTTAGCTAGGTGGTTTAGCCAATGAGACTCTGACACCTTTTCTTGCAATATCTGAGCTTGACAAAGATACTTTTTTAAAGCTTTTTTCTTTATAGACATAGGTTCTTATGCAATATTTGCTGTGAATTATCTTTGTGTAGGCTAGTTTATCTCTATCCTCCTGTTGTCACACCTATAAAGCAGGCAAAGTAGTAGAAAAATGTCATTTTCAGTATATAATAGAAAATTATAGTGTGTATCTTTGCAAAACAAGAATAATGTAGTGATATACCTGATGGTGTCATGATTGTTTTACAATATTATAATAAAATCTATGGCAAAATCAGGAGGAAAAATTGGGTGACTCTTCTGGGTTTGGTTATTAACCATTGAGAATACTTGGACATTGCAGAGCAATGAGGCTTGGGGGATGGCATCAAGCTCATTTTTCTTAATCATGTGGTGACCTCTTCTGGGGGAAAAAAGAGGCCAGCAGGGCCTCAGCACTAGGGGACACACACCACAATACTCTTATGAGAGAACAGGTGGTCCCTAGAGGAAGAAACTCTCAGGGTAGATGTTTGTCATGGGCAGCCAGGTGGGAAACAAAAATGAGTGAACAGAAACCAAAAGTCACTTGCCCAGATACTCTCCTCAGGAAAGCCCTTGTAGAGAGAGCTAATGAAATCTTATGGACTTGTCCTTACATTGTGGTATTTCTACTGTCTATACAAGCTGGCCAGATCTAAGAATCCAAGATGGGGCTTTGTGGAGAATGGCTCAAAACAGATCCAGTGGGGAATACATTTGTTCTCATTTCTATCTGGGAGAGAACAGAACTCTTTAGAATTGACAAGTCAAGCTTAGGGGATGGTGGTGTCTAGAAAAGCAACTGACTTTAGCTCAGTGGTCCCTCCTTGGCAACAGGAAAGGGGCATGTTCCTACTGCAGTATTATCAATTGAATCGAGAGTGGAAGCCATAAACGATGTTTTTTTTTTTTTTTTTTTTCTATCAGATGCTACAATTTACAGCTGTTGTGTCAAGCTCTTGAAAGAAAGAAGAGGGAAAATCTCTGAGAACTCTTTGTGGTGACTTCAGCAACCATTGCATTCCTCTCTTCTCTGTACACAGAGGACTTGATTTGTGCTAGAAGATAGAGCATTTGATTGAACACACTCTAAAGTGAGTGGTGTCACATGACACATTACCAAGGACATAGGCTATTGCCTCCACTGAGACTTGTGGGTGGCAAGATGCAGGACTGATGGAAATCATATTGTCTCATTCCTTTTTGAATGAGATCAGAATAGTTGAACTCAGAGAGGAAAAGAAATTTGCCTAAAGCCTCAGAAATCAGAAGCAGGACTAAAATTAAAACGCAGCCTCCTGACCATCTTTTCTTTAGTGTTAGCAGCCATCATTTCTCTTCCATAGCCCTTCATTCCCCCACTACATGCTAATATGATTAGTAATATTAATACTATATGCTTACTCGATTCATTAATAGTATAGTAGCTATAATTTGTGAGCAATTACTCTGTGCTAATCTCTGTTCAATCATTTATTCAACAAATGCTTACAGAGTGCCTACAATTTATTGACTGACTACACCAAAAAAATGGTAAGTTCAGCTATTTTCAAAAAAGATATAGCTAAAACTGTGTGATCTCTCAAGGCAAGATATTTGATGCTGTTAGAGATTGCAATGGTGGAGATGGGCTTGTTCTCCAGAGAAACCTTCCCTGAAGAAGCAGAAATTCTAGTCATCAGTTGCTCAGGCCTAAAATCTCATTCTCATCTTTGCTTAGTTTCTTATACTTTATGTCCTATCTGCCAGCAAAGCTGGTTAGTTTTCCTTTTGAAATATATTTAGAATCCCCTCACTTCTCACCATCTCTGCTGCCATTCCCCTTTAGCCCATTTCCTGCCTTATTGTTATTTCCTGCCTGTATTGTTAGGACATTTTCTCCCTGATTTCACTCTTGCCTCCTTGTAGTGCTGTATTTGGTGCTAACACTTGATGTCCTCAGAAGGCCCACATGTTAAAAGCTTGGTCCCAAAGCTCTATGTTAATTGAACCAAGAGGGAAGAAATTTAATCCAATTGCAATGTTTAGATGCAGAACCTCTGGGAAGTTGATTAGGTTGGATCAGTTTGCTAGATTGGGACCCTGTAACCTACCCATGGTGGCTTCTTGCCTTGTGATGCACTGTACTGCCTGAAGACTCTGTCAACAAAAATACAATCCCTTAATGCTGACACAATGTGGCCAGCTCAAGCTTAGAACCTCAGAACTAGAATAAGTCTTTACTGTCCATAAAGTCGTTAGTAGTTTCACTGTAATGACAAAAAGCTGCCTAACACACATGGTCAAATATATTTGGACAATGATGGGTAACAAAGCATTTTAAGTTTTCTACTGCAGAACTTATCTGACTTTTATATGCTAATACACACAGTGACCACCCAAATAGTGGTACAGTGTACAGCATATTACAGACATATTTGATCTCAGAATTTTTTCTAACAGTAAATTTCACGACAGCTGCTGTTCCATTGAATATGTTCTGGAGAATCCAGAAAAATGTTTGTGGAAATACATCCTATAAAGGACTTTTTTTTTAATCTCACTAAGTGAAATGATAGGAAATGGAGCCAGGCACCACAGTTTCACTGAACTCAGAATCAGATTTACTGAATGCTAGCCGTAGTTGTCCTCTGTACTCTATAGCCTTGGGCAAGTTACTTAATTTTCTGAGCCTGGTTTCCTCATCTGTGGGTTATAGATGATAATTCTTATGCTGTCTACTTTTCCAGACTTTGGGTGGGATAAAATGAGAAAAAGGATGTTAAAGAAATAGCATCCTGGACTGGCACTGTGGTGTAGTGGGTAAAGCTGCCGCCTGCTAGTACTGGCATCCCATTTGGGCACCAGTTTGAGTCCTGGATGCTCCTCTTCCAATCCAGCTCTCTGCTATGGCCTGGGAAAGCAGTAGAAGATGGCCCAAGTCTTTGGGCCTCTGCGTGGGAGACCTGGAAGAAGCTCCTGGCTCCTGGCTTCACATAGGCACAGCTCTGGCTGTTGTGGCCATTTGGGGAGTGAACCAATAAATGGAAGAGCTCTCTCTCTGCCTCTGCCTCTCTGTAACTCTGCCTTCCAAATAAATAAATAAATCTTAAAAAAAAAGAAATAGCATCCAATTAAAATCAATGACATCAAATCCAACACTGTTACTCTGTTAGTGTCGATATCTAGAAAACATTAATATTTCTGGTTATACCAGCTCTGCACTTAATCAAGAGCAGCAATTCAACATTTGGTTTTTGTTTGAGCAACCAGGAGTAAAACCCGGGAAGTTACCTGGCTGATGGCTAGAGATCAAAACAAATATAGAATTAATTGGCACTAAGACTAGGGAGAGTATCCTTGGTGGTGTTCGTGGGAGCGGGCAAGAGAAGCCACCTACCTGCACAGCATAGTAGAAAAAATGAAAAGAGCAGGGATCATATGGGAAGGGCTGGAAAGAAAGAATCTGAAAATATAACACTGCAGGGAGAACGCTATGAAGTCATAATAATGCTGTTAATTTATTTATCACCTTAGCCGACAGTGGTGGCATGGAGCCTCACATAGAATCCCTGAAGGGCGTTGGGTTGTGGTAATCCAGAGAGGGTCAGTGGTGCAGCACAGAGGCTCAAAGCTGGCCAAGTTCCGTGGGTCTTTGTAAGTGCCCATTCAGACTACTTGTTTCATACTAGCTCAGCAGAAAGCAGCTCTGCTGATATGATGAAGATTTCCCTGTCGAACTAAAACTCTGCTGAGTTATCTATTTCTTGAGGGCTTTTGGCTATGACTGACTAGGTAACCTTGGGCTCAGGCCTCTCATGCCCCAGACAAATTCACACTCAACTAGCTTAAGCTTACCCTGCCAGGAGCTGGCAGAACCTCAATTCAAATTTTGAGCTTTTTTTTTTTTTTAACTTTTATTTAATGAACATAAATTTCCAAAGTACAGCTTATGGATTACAATGGCTTTTTCCTCCCCATAACTTCCCTCCCACCTGCAACCCTCCCCTCTCCAGCTCCCTCTCCCTTTCCATTCACATCAAGATTAATTTTCAATTATCTTTATATACAGAAGATCACAAATTTTGAGCTTTTAAAGCCATGTCTTTTTCTTTCCTTTTTTTAAAAAAAAGATTTATTTATTTATTTGAAAGTCAGAGTTACATAAAAAAGAGGAGAGGCAGAGAGAGAGAGATAGAGAGACAGGTCTTCCATCCGATGGTTCACTCCCCAATTGGCCGCAATGGCTAGAG
This sequence comes from Lepus europaeus, assembly GCF_033115175.1. NCBI lineage: Eukaryota > Metazoa > Chordata > Mammalia > Lagomorpha > Leporidae > Lepus > Lepus europaeus. The sequence goes on along the minus strand of NC_084830.1, from coordinate 14,509,743 downwards.
CTGCGCTGATCCAAAGCCAGGAGCCTCTTCCGGTCTCCCACGTGGGTACAGGGGCACAAGGACTTGTGCCATCTTCTACTGCTTTCCCAGGCCATGGCAGAGAGCTGGATCAGAAGTGGAGTAGCTGGGACAGGAACCAGCACCCATATGGGATGCCTGCACTGCAGGCGGTGGCTTTATGCACTACGCCTATGTCCTTTTCTTTTAACCTTCAGCAAGAATCTCAGTAGTTTCAATTTTTCTGTGTCCAGCCCAGATACTGGAAACCTTGACTCACTGAACTATGTAATTATCAGTTTTCTCTGAATTTGGTCTTCATCTTTGGGAAGCTCCTAGGATACAGACATATTCAGTAATGACAACTTATGTTCTTTTATGGAGGCTGGAAAATGCAGCTAAATGAAGGGATCCAAGAGAGATGATCCTAGGGATTTTTACAACCCATGGAATTTTGACAACTGAGAAACATTGAACATTTGTTAAGTGCCAGGTAGAATGTTAAAGGTGCTATGTGTAACAGTTCCTCCATTTATTGCAATTAGTTTGCATCATTATCATCTCCTTTTAAGAGTAAGGAGATGGGGCCAGTGCTGTGGCACAGTAGATTAAGCCTCCGCCTGTACTACCAGCATCCCCTGTGGGTGCTGGTCTGGTCTTGGCTTCACCTCTTCTAATCCAGATCCTTGCTAAAGGCCTGGGAAAGTTGTAGAAGGTAGCCTAAGTGCTTGGACCCCTGCACCTGTATGGGAGACCCAGAAGAGTGCCTGGGCCCTGGCTTAAATCAGCCCAGCTCCAGCAGCAACAGCCATCTGGGGGGAGTGAACCAGCAGATGGAAGATCTCTGTCTCTCCTTCTCTCTGTCTATAACTCTGCCTCTCAAATACATAAATAAATAAATCTTGAAAAGAGTGAGGAGACTGAGGCTCAGAGATTGACTTGTCTAGGTTTACTACATCAGAGCTGGTCAGGTTGTTGAGGTAGCTTGACCACTGTGCAGGTATTTTTAAATAATAATAGTCTATGCCACGGGTCCTGTGACAACAGCATTGGTGTCAACTAGCAATTTGTTAGATATGAAAATTATTGCAAACCTACTAAATCAGAAAATCTGGGTTTTAAGAGCTTTCTAGTTGATCCTGATGCAGGCTCACATTTAAAATGTGCAAACACTGCCCTGTAACATTGTGCTCTATGGGAAGAAAGGATTCACACAGAGCACTGGGACACCAGGTGAGCTTAGAGTCTTTGGAAGATTTTTTCCTGGGAGGTGCTATTGTTTTGGGCTTGGAACTACACATGTAGGAACACAGTGAAAGCAGAATCTTTTCAGAAAGACACTAAGAGGAGAGGAAAAGAGAGGAGGAGAAAACATCACAGTCACCTTTCCAGAATGTTTATAGGACAGGTATAATTTATCTGCTGGGGCTCATTGAAGTCAAGTGACTTGGCTAAGTTATATAATTAGCAATAAATTATGGACTCAGACCCAGTCTTCTACCTCCTTGTAGAATGTGACAAATCTGCAAATTCTCCCAGGAATAGAGTGAGTCACAGAAGTTACAGAAATACCTTATGAATCATGGGAAATTCTCAGGAGCTTCCATAACTTCTTCTGCCAAGAATTAGGGGGAACAGAGTGGACCTTTATTCTAGTAGCTAAGTCACCTGTGCCCCATGGTGGAGTCCTGCGTTGGAGTTCTGACTCCAGTTTCTGACTAATGCAGTCCCCAGGTGTTAGTAGTGATAGCTGAAGTAGTTGGATCCTTACCACCATCATGGGTGACATGGGTTGTGTTCCCGGCTCCTGGCTTCAGCCTGGTTCAGCCCCAGCCATTGTGGGCATCCAACTCAAGGCAGGCACTGTGGGCATTTGGGGAGCCTTCCCTCTCTCTCGTATACACACACACACACACACACACTATCATCTCTCTCTCCAGCTCTCATTGAATCTCTAAATCTCAACAAAAAATCAAGGGGAGAATAAAATGGACCATAGGTTGATGGTCCAAGGATGGAGGAAAGAAGATGAGAAGAACTTGAAGAGACGCAGTAAGAAGACTGGGATGTTTTCATTTTAGAACCTGTGGCTGTCTCTGTCATCACTTATTGTGTTGGAAGTGCTCTAGCAAGGTGCAAGCCATGGAAAGTGGTGCAGGTGACCTTGATTCCCAGCTTTGCCCATGACCCCAAGAAAATTATCAAACCCAAAGCTGGCTCTTCATCTACTAAATGAGGATCATCGTAGTTCCAGCCTCACAAGATTTGAGTGGAGTTTTAAAAGAAAAAAATGTATGTAAAGCCCTACACTGCCTGACTCATATTGAGGGCTCAGTAAATGTCAGTGTTGTCACCTTATCCCAGGGCTGGCTCGTGTGGCAAGATAGCCAAGGACATAAAGAGAAGCCTCAGTGGATGTGAATGGTGGCCATCTTGCTGCCATGTAGATCTCCCATTGTTTGTCTATTGCCACATCTATCTTTGCTCCCCCTTCATACTTCCTTCATCCCCTGGACCTTCCATCTTCAAAAGCCTCCGTATTAAGAAAAAGCCATTGAATCCCTCATTCCCAGAGTGTTCACGAGTACAGTTTACTCACACCATTGTGTCATCCAACACTGGTCTAGCGTCTAAATACATTGGAGATTCATTTGACCTTGAACCCAGTTGTCAGGCTGTGGGCGGTAAAGGCAGAGAGGATTGTTTGCAAGGGATTGCAATCTCAGCTATGTGTTTCTTCCTGGTTGGGTTCTTAGCAGATTTGTGGCAAGATAGAACTTGCTGGATCGCATCATACTTTGTATCTATTTAAAGAGCACAAATTCTTATCGATCCATTGCAATATGCCAAGCACTATTTGGCACATTATAGATGTTATTTTGTTCAAGAGTTGCCATGATATTTGTAGAGGGACTATAATTATTCTCACCTTATAAATGATGAAAACAGTAATGGAGTTTTGGATCAAGATTTAAGTATCATTTCTGGCTCCAATTTCTGAGCTTTACTCCTCTATCTGCTGATGCCTTAAATAGCTACTTCATTCTGAAAATTGAATATTTTGACAAGGAAGACTATTTGCAAGATGAGTATAGGAGAGTTCTGAGGGAAACAGGCCCCCAATTTCCTTTAAATCAAGGCTACCGTTTAGCTCACTCTGATGTGTGATTCTGGCTCTGCTCCACTGTCTGGCCATTTCTTTGTAATTATGCTCCTTTATGTTGGCCTTGAAAACAGGCAATAACTCAGAGTCAAATTAAGGGGCGAGTCAGCCAGGAAGCTGCCAGAGGATTGACAATAATACTGAGACATCATTGGAGATTTAATGACATAGAACATGGCTTATTTATTAGCGCTTCTTGCATGGAGAACACTATTTGGAATGGATGTTTGATAAGCCTCCGAAAGAGGAAAACAGTCGTCCATGAAGTTGTCTTCCAGGGATGGTGCACAATCTCAACATTAGGAAGATGAGCAAGTCCCCAGAGCTGAATTATTTGAGAGGACAGAGGGGAAGCTGAGGTTGCCACCAACCAGCCCCCTTCTCAGCTGTTCCTAGATGAAATGGGTGACCAAGTAGTTAGCCTATATCTGAAGGGTCACAGAATGATTCTGCTGTGCAGGTGCTCCTGCTCCTCAGTGTCGTTCTGCCCCTGCTCCAGGTGGTGTTCAGGCCTGCAAACCCATTTCTCCTTTTCCTTTCCTCTCTGGTCCTCTGGATATGGCTGTGCGGTGTCCACTACATTCTTCAGCTCTAGCTCATTTTTTGCCAGATAGGAACATCAGCAGCTGGAAGCAGGCTGGTGGCCTGCGTGCAGTGGTAGTAGTGAGATCAAAGAGGTCAGGCAGAGGGGTTTGGGGGCTTCAGTAGTATTTGGAAGGGGAAGCTGGAATTTGGAATTCGCACTCTACCTCTGCCTACACGACTTGACCAAGATGCTTGGGTTCATCCATAAAACAATATGAAAAGTGAAAAGTTTTTGAGCATTTTTCTCAGTGCTTTGTGAGTCTACTCAAGTAATTCTCATAATATTCCTACAATACAACAATGTCATAATCCCCATTATACATTTGAGAAAATGGAGGTACAGAGAAGTTACATAATGTGTTCATGTGTTACATAGCTGGTGACTGGAGTTCAATCACAAGTGTTCTGGTGCCAGATTTTTCTTTTTTAACTACTATATGATAAGGCATCTCCAAGGGAAGTAAAAGGCACTGATGAGGTTGTAAAGAGAAAATTTAAATTGTGTGAATGTGTTAGCATTAATCATGGTCTTAGAAAAACATGGGGCCAGGGCTGTCTAAAAGCATTTTGAAGAACAGTAAATGGGAAATGGTTTTAAGGGAAACTGTGGAGTGAGGGTTATTGTGAAACTTGGTGAGAGCATTCTATGAGTTGTAACTCAGTCAGCTCTTCCCCACCTCCACATCTTTGTTATCAGCAGAAAATGAAAATGCCCATCTAGAGATGCCTAGAAGGGAACAGAAGTTGCCCAGGTGGTATGTGCAGCTGGCAGACTGTGTCAGAGCCAAGGAGGCTACCCCTTTTGCAAAGCATGGGGACAGTTGTGTGTGTTTCTTTTAGCTCTGGGTATTTCTGAACACCAACCAGAAGAGCTTGTTTTCTGAAGCTCTCATCTCCCACACTTCCATCCCAACCTACACTCTGATGTCTCCCTGAGTCTACTTAGGCATCTGTCCATACAAAAAAAGAGAACTCCCTGAGGAGCTCATACCAGACCTTCAGCATTTCGTAGCTTCAGAATTTTGTGTGTCGAATATCACTAGGAAGTGTAAGTGTCAGCCTTGCCACGTAACAAAGAAGTCTGCAATCTCAGTGACTTATGATAACATTTATTTTTCCATCAGAGCTCATGATGCCTTCAGGTCAGCTGTAGCCTTGCTTCAGTGCGTGAGTTCATGCTGGGTCGGTTCCACAAGTCTTCTTTGTGGTTGCATTTGAAGGGAAAGCCCCTCTGTCCACATGCTGTTCTACTGGCAGAAGGTAGGAGGGTAAGAGGCAGTCTCAGCTCTGCAGCCACCTTAAACTTGTGCAAGGATGTGGATCGCAGCCCAGTGGCCAAACAACTCATTGGACTAAGCCTGACAGGTGGGTATGGAGATGCACTGGGCTTCCAGGCAGGCACGGCAAGAGGGTGAGTGGCTACTCTCTTTGCAGAGGACGAGGCTATAGTACAAACTTACACAGGCATTTTGTAGCCATGTTCATTCCAGGGCCCTTCTCCAGCTATTTGAATTCAATAGGCTTCAGTAAGTGGTAATAGTGGTAGCAATAGCAACAGTAATTAAAATAATGATGAGCATTATTGTCTGCCTCTAATGAGCCAGGCATTATGCTAAGTGCTATAAATGCATGATATTAAATCCTTACAATAATACTGAGAGATGGGAACAGTTGGGATCCCTTTATTACAGGTGAAGAAACCGAAGTTCAGAGAGGTTTAGAAATTTCCCTAGGTCACATGGCTAGTCAATGGTGGAACAAGGATATGGACCCAGAGTGACCACTGTGCCCTAGGTCTTTTTCAGTTTTCAAATATGCCAATCTCTTTCTTGCCTCAGTGCCTTTTCACTTCCTCTCCTCAACCTAGGCAGCATTGGCTCTTATTCATTCACTCATGTTTTGATTCAAGTTTCAGCTGTGATGTCACTTCCTTCGAGAGGCTCCTAGACCTCAGCCTCTGAGTTGCTTACTCTGTGTGTCTCCTAGGTTTTCTTAGCCTTCACCTTCTCTGCGCTGGTGACTTGCTTGATGGAGTGCCTACCTTGCTGTCCATCTCCTATCCTTCTAACACCTCTGGCTTCCCCAGGGAAGACAAGAGATAGGGGAGCTACAGGTCAATGCCCCTTCTTTCTTCCCCACAGCACTCCCAGATGGCCCAACCCATGAGCCATTGGCTACATTCTTTTGCAAGACTGGTGCCTTTGTCTCTTGTCCCCCTTAAAGCCATGGCTCCTGGCTTTGGATCGGCTCTAACTGTTGCAGTCATTTGGGGAGTGAACTAGTGGATGAAAGACCTCTCTCTCTCTCTCTCTTTTTCTCTCTGCCTCTTTCTGTAACTATTTCAAATGAATAAAATAAATCTTTTTTTTTTTAAGAGGGAGAGAGAGAGAAGAGAGAAGAGAGGAGAGAGAGAGAATATTTACCGGTTCACTACTGAAATGCTCACAACAACCAGGACTGGAACAGGTTGAAGCCAGGAACCTAGAACTCTATCTAGGTGTCCCATGTATGTGGCAGGGAGCCAAGTATTTGAGCTCTTGTGTGTGGCATTCCAGGATGCACATTAGCAGGATACCAGGTTGAAAGTAATGGAACTTGGAGTCAAACTGGCATTCTGATATGGGATGTGGGTGTTCCAAGTGGTGGCTTAACTTACTGGGTCACAGTGATCGCCCCATGATCCCACCTGTTAATCCCTCAGAATGGGGATTGGGGTCAGCATTGTGGCTGCTGTCTGCAATGTCAGCATCCCATATGAGAGCCAGTTTATGTTCCGGCTGCTCCACTTCAGATTCAGCTCCCAGCTAATGACCTGGGAAAAGCAGCAGAAGATGGCCCAAGTGTTTGGACCCCTGCCACCCATGTGGGAGACCTGGATCAAGCTCCTGGCTCCTGGCTTTGGCCTGGCACAGGGCTAGGCTATCTGGTGAGTGAATCAGCAGATGGATGCTCTCTCTCTCTCTCCCTCACTCTCTCTCTTTCTCTCTCTCTGTAATGCTGACTTTCAAAATAAATAAATAGCTCTTTTAAAAAAGAAATAAAAAGAATAAGCATTAAGTTTCAATCTGAAATGAATACAAAGTTCTTTTTCTTTCCTTTTTTCCTTCTAATTTTCTGGTTTCCTCTTCTCTGAATCTTCTGTAGGGAAGCATGGAGCTATTTTTCTGTGTGAAGATGACTTCCCAGATTTGGTAGCATGGTAAGAAATGAAAATGGCCTCTCACCCTGGCCATAGTCAGCCTTTGATGTGGGCTGGTCAGTGTGTCCAAAGACTGGATAATGTGGCTGAGGTTAATGACGCATTCAAGGGCTACATGTACAGTCATGATCAAGCCTTTTCAGCAAGATTGGTTAGTCAAGATAAGCCGTTCCTTTTAATCCTTTCCCTCGGCAGTTTTTTATGGATGTTTTTCAAGTTTCAATACATAGAATGGCAACAACGTAACAGGAACCTACAGAAAATTGCTAAGAGAAATGGCTTGAAATGCACCAAGCACTTTGGAATCATTGGTCATCAAGTTTCTATTGAGAAAATTAAAAACTTCCTCTATTTAGCTCAGAGCTCAAAAGGCCCAAATATTTTTTCTTTGTATCACATTATTTAGATAGCTTGAATGAAGCACTAGAAAATATTTCCTTAAATAAATGACTAGGCATGACTTTGGTCTTGTTTTCTCCATGGTTAGGCCAAAATGGAGATGTTTTTGTTCATATTTGGGAAGAAGATAGAATGTCAGGACAATTGTCTAATCTGGGTTGACTCTGATTTCTTTTTTTTTTTTTTTTTGTGGTGCAGAGGGTTAAATCCCTGCCTATGATGCCTGTGCACCACAGGAGTCCCAGCTGCTCCATTTTTTAAAAAATTTATTTGACAGATAGACAGTGAGGGAGAGAGACAGAGAGAAAGGTCTTCCTTCCGTTGGTTCACCCCCCCAAATGGCTGCTACGGTCGGAGCTATGCTGATCCGAAACCAGGAGCCAGGTGCTTCCTCCTGATCTTCCATGCGGGTGCAGGTGCCCAAGCATCTGGGCCATCCTCCACTGCCTTCCCGGGCCACAGCAGAGAGCTGGCCTGTAAGAGGAGCAACCGGGACTAGAACCCGGTGCCCATATGGGATGCCGATGCCGCAGGCGGAGAATCAACCTAGTGAGCCATGGTGCCGGCCCCTGACTCTGATTTCTACCGCTTATTAGTGTGACATGTTGCTTAATGTCTCTGTGCCTTTAATTCCTAATCTGAAGAATGGAGCCATAAAAGCACAGAGCCTGGAACATACTGAAACAGCAGTAAACACATCTGTAATTGCTAGTGAATATGTTGTATTCTGTTTGTATTTACAATGAGTACTTTTTACAAAGACAGTTGTAATGTCGTCTTTGACATATAGATTATTTCATGTGAGATATCCCAATGCTTGTCCATCTAACAGTTGTTAGCCAATGGGGCCGGCACTGTGGCATAGTAGGCTAAGCCTCCGCCTGTGGTGTTGACATCCAATATGGGCGCTAATTCATGTCCCAACTGCTGCTCTTCTGATCCAGCTCTCTGCGTATGGCCTGGGAAAGTGCTTGAACCCCTGCACCAGCATGGGAGACCCAGAAGAAGCTCTTGGTTTCTGGCTTCAGGTCATCCCAGCTCTGGCTGTTGGGGGCATTTGGGGAGGGAACCAGTGGATGGAAGACCTTTCTTTCTGTCTCTCTGTCTGTAGCCCTATCTCTCAAATAAAAACAAAAACCAAAACAAAAAAACAAAACAAAACAATAGTCAGCTGACAGTTGTAAAGAGTCTTCTGTATTTTTGGCATGATGTTGGGCACTAGGATTAGATCAAGCACCTGAAAGTGTGCTCTACTGCTCATAATGACTTTGAGCAGTCGATTAAAGGTGGTTTGAAAACACTTGTGGAGTTGATGTTTCTTTGTTTTGCAGCACTGAGTTTTTTTGCTGAATTGATTGATAATATCATGCAAAATCATCACTTTGGGTTGTCTGCTTTGATTCTACCCTACAGGTGAGTGTGAAATATGCAGTTATCTACTGCGGCTATGTGGAGACCCTACAAGAGCAGGAGCTAGGTAATGGTGGTTTATTATACCTGTTCACTGACATTCAGCACTTTGGGTAAGTCACCTTACTGTTGTGGGATTCAGATCTCTACAGTGAACAGTTGAACACTCACTCATCTGATTGTAGCATAGAAGATGAGATGATTTTGTTGTAGCGATTTTTTAAGTTCTTGTGACATGCCAGGAGCGTTTTTATTTTTTTTCCTAGAAACTGGAAATTCCTGGAGCAAGGAATAGGAGAACAAGTGTTCTTTTATGACGAGCTCTGTCCAAGTCTCTGGGTAAAATTCAAACTGAATGTCACAAGATGTGTCCAAAAAATATGTCTGCCTTGAGCACCTGGAAGTCTGACTACTGTGGAAGTTTAGGTCCTCTGAGAAAAACATCTAGGAAGAATTAGATACACAAGAGATTTATTGGAGGAAACATCTGTACAGAAAAAGAGAGAGGAAATGAGGAGGCAGGGAGAGCATTCAAACCTTGATGCAGGTCCTACACCTGTGAAAGGAGAGGAAGAAGGAAGGAAATTGGGTAGAGCTTCAGATGGTAGTATGGTTCTAAGTTCTAACATTTGCTTAACCCAGTGAGACTCTTTGGGCCAAAATTTCCCATAAACGGCCCTGGACCAGTGTCCTTGTGGTGCTTAGTCATTGGCTGGGAGCTACCCATTGGAGATACAACCTTAGTGTGAACTCCACAGGGAACGGGAAGCTGACACATTCAGTCAACTCCTTCCTGTGGCAAGGATCTGAGAAGCACATTTTCGTGGCCACCCACTAAATTTTCAGAGGCTTTCTGTTTCAAACATAGATCATGATGAGTGTGAAACAAACAAACAAACAAACAAGCAAAGAACATTTGTGATAGTATAGGTTTTGCACCCAAAACCAATGTTCCATTCCTTCTTTTGACTTTCACTTCCTCCTCTGTTTCAGCTAGGCCAATCATGTTGAAAACCCCACCCAGGTTTGTGGAGTTCCTCATTTGACAATTAAAAAAAAATCAAAACAAAACCCTGTGTGTAAGTCCCTTGAACTTCATTTGTTTTACTTTCTCCATCATTACTTAGCTTCCCTCCTTCAAGTCTGACCAGAAATAACTCAGTTATACAAAGAACTGGGCAAGAAACAGAACTTCCAAGAAGATACGACAGAGGCGAAAATCCTAAAGAAGTAGTAGTTAACAAGGGATGAGAGATGTCACAGGGCCTGATGAACTTCCAACATTCTTAGAATTTGTCCTTCTCACAATGTAGAACTTGGTTTTTACTGAAGGTCTACTCTAGGAGTCCACGTGTACAATCATAGGAAATGTGTTTGATCAGTGACTTGTTTCTTTCAACTGAAAATGGACTGTTTTTCTTATGCAAAATAAGTTCTATTGATGGCAGATGTGACCAGGACCAGTCAGAAGCTTACCACACCACTTGCTCTTCTTTCTGATCATAGAACTTGATGCTTCCCTATCACCTGTAAATGTGGTCGTAAGGCTGAGTTTCAGTCAGTAGCAAGTGGACGAAACGTGGTGGATGTCTCTTCCAGACCTGGGCCCATCGCTGCTAGCAGGTCCTTGTGTTCTCTTGTATCTTTTTCCTACGGTTTGGATACAGAGGATCCAATGGAGAACTCCAAGGCACTGGAAGATGATAGAGCCACTGATAGGCAACCAGAGTCTCTTAACAACTGCAAGAAGCAAATTATTCTGTTGACTCCTGCACTCACACTAAGGTCGAAATGGAGGGAGAAGCCGACACTTTAGGGTGAATGTACTGGATTTTTCACTAGACGATGACAGTTGTCCTAGCAATACAAACATAGGACCAAAGTTATGGGAAGCTTTGAAGAAGAATCATGCTGTGAAAAGGAGAACTGGGTAGAAGGTTTTTGCAATTATTTTGACAATCACTTCTTTACTGATTTTATTTATTTATTTATTTGAGAGGAAGAGTTACAGACAGTGAGAGGGAGAGACAGAGAGAAAGGTCTTCCTTCCATTGGTTCACTCCCCAAGTGGCTGCTACGGCCGGAGCTGTGCCGATCCGAAGCCAGGAGCCAGGTGCTTCTTCACGGTCTCCCAGTTGCAGGGGCCCAAGCACTTGGGCCATCTTCTACTGCTTTCCCAGGCCATAGCAGAGAGCTGGATTGGAAGAGGAGCAGCTGGGACTAGAACTGGCGCCCATATGGGATGCCAGCATTGCAGCACCACAGGCAGAGGATTAACCCACTGTGCCAAGGTGCCAGCACCTTCAATGATGTTTTGAATCAAGCACTGTGCTGGGACTTATGACTAAATATGAGTGAGAGATATTTACCACCCTCAAGGACTCCCAACTAGTGAGAATGCCAAGATATTTGAATACAGACTTGCGATATAACTTGACAAAGGCTGCAGTGTTGGGTACATTGTACATAGGAGGCTGAGATGTGGGATGATTAACTCCTTCTGGGGATGTGGAGCAAGGGACACGCAAAAAGTTGCTTCTCAGAGGTGGAACTTGACCTGGGCTTTGAAGAATACAGAGCTTAACAAGGTAGGTAAGGACACAACCAGCTTTGCAGGAAGCATTCTAAGAGAGAGGGGAAGAGAGAAGAGCAAAGACAAGATTGATGCCAATTCATAATCTTTTATCTGCAGTTTTGAAATCCTCTGTGCTCTGAAAAACAACATTTTGCAACTCACTGGAGTAAAACATGACCTGACAAACTCATTTGGCTGTAACACCTGCCCTGACATAACATGAAGTTATCTGTACTCTATTTTTCTACTTAGTGTGGCTACACACATATTTCATGCAGAAATATGAGAAATGAGGAATGGTGAATGATGGAATCCAACAGAATGCCAGTTGGTAGGACTGTCCCTTTGCAGGATGATTGCAGTTCACGAGGTGCTCACACTCACGTCAGATGGACAACATGGCCATTTTGCAATTCTCCACTTTTCCTGACTTCATACCCATCTCTCATCATGCTCAACCACACTGGCACACGTTGTTTTGTGAGTGATCCACTCTGTCCTGTGCTCTAGGCCCTTGGAGCTAGCTGTTCCCTCTGCCTTGAAAGCTCTCCTCCTGGCTTATTTTAATTATCTCATTCTCTTTCTAGAGCCCTGGTCTAACTCTACACCTCAATCACATCACTCCATTTATTTTCGTATAGTCTTTATCAAAATGTATAATTATTTTAGTGCTTTTTTTTTTAAATTGTGTGTCTCCCAGTCAACATAATGCCCCAGGAGGCAAAAAATCTGATGGCTCTTCTCTTCTCTTCTGTATTCCTGATGTGTATGCCATATTTGTGAAATAAATGGATGACTATATCAAGGAACTGAGTGTAAATCTCAAATCTCCTCCAAGTGTGTTAGTTCTTGTCATCTTGGGATGATGGTATGTAATGAGAGGACAATAGGAGTAAGTGTTCTATGTTTAGACACAGATAGCTGTTGGACTTGGGACACACGGCACCATGTCTCTGAGCCCAGCTTTCCCCTTTTATCTAATGAAGCTAATTTCCCCTTTTATCTAATGAAGTGTCTCTCTCATTGAGATGATGTAAATATTAAAACAGGTAATAAATAGGAAGTTCTCAATTGAGCTCCTAGTACATTGTAGGTGTTTAATAAATGCTGGATGGATGAAGGCATCTGAAAAATGAAGGCACATATGTAATTGTTTCTTTATCTACCATTTTGTGTTATTCCACCCCAAGTCATGAAGGATTCAAGTGAGAACAGTTGGATGAATAAGGGATGGCAAGCATAGTAGCAAACAAGTCATTCTTGAGCTCTTTCTGTAAGCAATTACTAACGTAAGCCCAGTAGTACAACCCAGATAACTGAGGCATAGTCTTTGTCCTCAGACAGGTGGCACTTCACCATGGCATCAGGCGTCCCAGGGGTGGGAACTACACGGTCAAATGCATGGCCGTAGGATGAGGATAGCAGTTTTGCAACTCTAGGGGAGTCTAGAATTTAAGGAAACTGAGGGGAAGCTATAGCTGGGAAGTTGCCTTGGGAGCAACCCCATGCAGGTTCTGAATGCCAAAGCTGAAGAAACTGGACTTGACTTAGCAGATAATGATTAGTTGATACAGGCCGCTTGGAGAGAAAATTAGAGTGGCCCAGCTAACAATGGGAAGGGTGAGTTGAGCTGAGAAACAAAACTCTGAAATGCACATCTGAACAATCTCAAAACAAACAGGCCCCAAAGGGAGTTGGGTTATTAGACGCCGGTGCCAGGAAGAGTTACAGCATCTTTATTTTCCTGTTCAAGTCATGGCATCTCGAATGAAGGAGACAGCATGGTGCTCTGCTCTGTGGGGAGAAACATTCGGGGAGATTGTAACACCTGTCATAACTGGGCTTACTTAGGAGGTGGGATAAGAATCACACTTGCCTGTTTAGTCACTTTTGTTCAATCATGTTTTTTCTGAGATCCTCTAACACATCAGGGACTGCGGTAATGGCTAAGATAGAAGAACAGAGGCCTTTTGCCTGTTCTCAACAGGTTATACCTCCTGTTGGGAGAGGAGCACAAGTAAATGAGTGACTATGGTAGTGTGTGGCTAAGGACTAGCAGGAAATGAACAGAGAGTAAATGGTATAAAAATTTGGTTGGAGACACAGAATTGTAGAGGGTTGAATGTTAGAAATATGCCTCAGAGCTGTGCTACTTCGAGTGGGTTTTGAATGATGTCTTTGAGGAGCAACATAGAACATTAAGAACACAGTAGTGCATAGAGGATGAGAGGGCAACTTTTGGAGTCTCAGTGGTATGGATTTTGAAACCACTTCTTGACTGGAGCAATTGCTCTCTGTGTCCCAGCATCTTCACCTGTGAAATGGGGAAAGCGGTGAGCAGGGGTCAGAAAGCTTTTTTATTGGGGCCAGACAGTAAATAGATTAGGCTTCCTTGGCCATGTGATTTCTGTGTCAGCCTCTCAGTCCTGCCGTTGTAGCTCAAGGCAACTGTGGACAACACGTAGTGAATGGGGATTGTTGTATTTGAATTAGCTTCACTATGGAGACCAAAATTTCTTAATATATCATTTTCTTTAATCACAAAATATTGTTACTGTTTTGATTTTTTTTCCCAGCCATTTAAAATGGTGCAAGCCATTTTTATCTCTCTGGCCATGCAGAATCGAGTGTCGTGCTGGATTCACAGACCCCAACAGCCTTTGAAAGGAACATGCACAGAGTAACATGCAAAAAGTTGGCAGCTATTGCTGTTCGCCCATGCTTTTGACAGAAAATGGAGTCTGGGGATTTCATATCCTACTCCAGAACGATTTCTTCACGTGGCTCTGCATAAAGTGTTCTAACTGATGTAGAGGGTAGAACGGAATAGGGCAAGGCCCCAACTCTGAGCCCCTGCCTCACCTCCCCAACCACCTCTCTTTACAGATTGTCTTCAGAGCTGTCACAGCAAAGCAAAGCAGAATATCCCACACAGAAGGGAAGGGGAGTGAGATGAAGGGGATCTTTCTGCAGTGAGCACTGGGTCCTTACCTTGGATTCTGCCTCTGATCCAGGACAGAAGTGAATCAAACTGCACTTGATCTTAGCCAAAAGGCCAAGAAGCGATGTGAATCAAAGTCTATTGAAAAACATATGAGCATGAGGAGTTAAGCTAAAAAAGAAAAAAGAAATGCTTTGGATTTCCTACATTAAAATCTACTTCTGCATTTAGCATTCTGTGGCTTGCCTAGTTCACTCAGCTCGGCAAGCTTTGTACCCTTCTCCTCACTTTCTTGGGAAAAATGAATGCTTCAAATAAAAATAGCTGTAATTCACTGTATGCATAAAATGAATAAATATGGTGTTCCTAGAAACTGCTTAATCTGAAGCTGCGTTCTCCCTCAGCCAGAGGGAATGTGCATCGTACATTTGTGTGTTGCCTTGGTGTTTTGAAGGCTTCAGTGTACAGATAGCTCATTTAATTTTTACAGGTTTTTTTTTTTTTTAATAGCATAAAAAGGTGTTTGCATGCTGTACAAATTTACTATTTCTCCTACCTCCTATCCCAGGGTAAATCAAAAGAAATTGTGCAGTCAATGAATCAAAACAAACTTTCCCTAGCTTATCTCCCTGCCCCTTCCAGTCCCTGGTACACACAACATCATCTTTCAGAAAGACAAAAGGGACGCCATCCTTGGGTGGTTCTTTTCATTGGCCTTGGGATAACATCCCATTCCCTTGGCGTGGTGCTGAAGTGTCTCTTGCATCTGAGCATCTTTCTACCTTTTCGGTTGCATCTCTTCCTCAAGTGGAGATCCTTATTTCCAAGCTGCTCTAAGTTTCTGGAAGAGTAAACATTTGCTTACATCTTCATTTATCCGTCCACATTGTTCCTGTGGGATCGAATACTTTCTAAGTTATAGTACTCTGAGTACAGGTCAAAGAGAACAAAGGATATAATTTGAGGAAGTGCATAGCATCCAGGAGTGTTCATTCTCCCTCACTTCCTCCAGACACCAGATTCATACATCATTTTAAAGAGAGAGAAGTGTAGGAGTGGCAAGACCAATCCACACTGCACTTCCAAATGCATGGAACACCCTCTGTGTATGGGAAGCTAGGAATATAGCAATGAATTTAACTTGCAGCTAACAAAGAAGATAAAACCAGTTCATGAACTCCCATCGCAAGAGACAGAAAAGGATAAGAATGTGTACAGGTAAGATGCCAGTTAGGATGTCTGCGTCTCACAGTGGGGTACCTGTGTTGGTCTCTCATTTCTGGCGCTGACTCCAGCTTCCTGCTGATGTGAGCCCTGGGAGGCAGAGGTGATGGCTCAAGTAGTTAGGTTTCTGCCACTCATGTGGAAAACCAGGTTCTGTTTCTGTCTCTAGGCTTTGGGCCTCTGGTTGTTGTGGTCATGCGAGGAATAAACTAGTGGATGGGAATTCTCTCTACATATCTGCTTCTCTCTCTCTCTCCTCTCTCTCTTTCTCCTCCTCTTCCTCTCAAATAAATCAATGATTTTTTGAAAAAATGTACAAGTAGAGAGTTTTATACAAAGTTCACAGGAAGGAGAGAGTAAGCAGGAACAATCAGAAAAATCATTTTAGAGCATTTTCTATGTGAGTTAGACCTTGAAAACAAAAAAGATTTCCATATACAGAGATGGGTGGGAAGTGAAGGTGGAAGAATTTTGGTGCCAGAGTTTAATCTGTGCAAAGGCAAGGAGGTAGAACAAAGCTGGGCTTTCAGAGAGAACAAAGAGATTCAGATTGACGAGAGCAAGAGAGAAGGAAGAAATAACTGGTGGAACGGTGGATCAGGGCAGATGTTGGAGGAATCAAAGGTGCTTGCTGATAACTCACCTGCAGATTCTCAGATGCCAGCCAGACTCAGAAATCTGCTCTCCTGATTCAAGTTGGAAAAGCGCTTGCCTGTCTTGGTACCCCAGACCTTAATCAGGATGCTGCTGCCGCATCTTCAGGCCATCAGCAAAGTAAGCAATGCCTTGGAGTTATCTTCAAGCATTTTTTTCCCATTTTGTTCTTCTGCTGAATTTGTTAGGAACCTGTCCCTTCAAGAGAAGTCAGGGACTACCTGTTGATGGGTCCTCAGTATTGGAAAGAGTCAGAGAAATGTCAAATTATTCTGCGCAGCGTGTGTGTGTGTTGTGTGTGCGCGTGCGTGCCCTCACTTTCTTTGAGATCAAAGGGTTTTGGCCACATCATCTCTTTAAGTCTTTTTAAAGGAGGAAATTAAAAATACTTGGTCAGTAAAATAAAACTCTGCACAAGAATGGAGTCAATCAAGGAATTACCTTCATTAGATATTTTCTGTGTTAGTATTTAATTGGTTAGAGCTGGTCCTTGACTGTTGAGCTAATTGGACTCTGATGAGAGCCCGAGTCCCTGCACCTGTCACTGCTTTTCTCAAATTGTGGGTTGCTTCTTATGTCTACTCAAAAAACCTGCTGTGAGCCCATGAGGCTTTAGGAGCTGTGCCATCTGGTACAATAGAAGTGGTGGATGCAGATACAAAGATTAAATTAAGAAGGCTGTGCATCCAGTGGGAGTGGTCACGCATGTACATTTTCAATGCAAAGTGTTGAAGGAACAGGTGGAAGTAGGCTCTGGAGGCCACAGGATCTGAGGAGAACAGCATGTCCAGCCTCAGCTGAGGATGTAGGTAAGGGCCAGGGAAGATCTGTAAAGGAGCTGACACACCAGCGCAATTAGCTTCTTCTCTGGGTTTGTCCAGCTTTAAGATCCTAGTACCTCAAAGCTGGCTATCACTGAGGTCACTGCACCTATCAAATCTTTTTCTTTTCTTTCTTTTTTTTTGACAGGCAGAGTGGATAGTGAGAGAGAGAGAGACAGAGAGAAAGGTCTTCCTTTGCCATTGGTTCACCCTCCAATGGCCGCTGCGGCCGGCACAGCGTGCTGATCCGAAGGCAGGAGCCAGGTACTTATCCTGGTCTCCCATGGGGTGCAGGGTCCATGCAGGGCCCAAGCACTTGGGCCATCCTCCACTGCACTCCCGGGCCATAGTAGAGAGCTGGCCTGGAAGAGGAGCAACCGGGACAGAATCCGGCGCCCCGACCGGGGCTAGAACCTGGTGTGCCGGCACCGCTAGGCGGAGGATTAGCCTGTTGAGCCACAGCGTCAGCTGCACCTATCAAATCTAATTGTCATCACTTGCTTAATTATCTAGTCTCCCTCTAAATTCAAAGGACATATACTATTTCTATTTTATTCACTATACGTTCTTCTTTTTTAAAGAATTATTTTATTTATTTGAAAGACAGTTACAGAGAAAAGTAGAGAGGACTGAGGTCTTCCTTTCCGCTGGTTCACTTTCCAAATGACCGCAATGGTCAGAGCTGAGCTGATCCGAAGCCAGAAGCCAGGAGCTTCTTTCAGGTCTTCCACGCGGGTGTAGGGGCCCAAGGACTTGGGCCATCTTCTACTGCTTTCCCAGGCCATAGCAGAGAACTGGATCGGAACAGGAGCAGCAGGGACTCGAACTGGTACCCATATGGGATGCCGGTGCTGCAGGCTGGGGCTTTAACCCTCTGCACCACAGTGCTGGCCCCTACTATGTGTTCTAACTATGTGCCTGGCACCTAAAAAATACCTAATAAATATGGATTATGCACTGCCTCCAACTGCTAAGGGGAATTCTGTTGTAGTATTTAGTGGCTGCCCACAACATTCCTAACTCTGAGACAAGCCTAGAGGGAAGCAACAAAATCAGGAAAAACATTGTTGTGTGTTTGGGCCACAGGGACCTTGGACATCAGCTGATTCAGTGCTTCCTTTTACAGATAGAAATTGAAGTTCAGAGAAGTTACTTTGTAACTAGTAGTACAAGGTCACACAGATAATTAGTAGCAAAGCAAGTCTACAAACCAGCCATACTGATTTCCAGTCCTCAACTCCTTCCCTTGAGCCAGGGGTATTCTTCTATTAGTCATAGATAGATACAGGGAAAATGCAAAGGTTCAGCAAAGGACTTAACTTCTTTTGGGAGAATATAGAATCTGTCTGAATTCTAAAGCAGAACATCCTGTAAGGAAGCCTTTGTTATTTCATGTGATAGGACTATGTTCTACAAAACCCCACAATTTTAAAGGATACTTTCTTCCATGATGTATAATTGCTTCTGACAGGTGCACCTTCCTCTTTATAAAAAAGACCCCATTTTCCTCTTTCATCTGATATCTCAGTGAGGCCCCAGAGGGAAATGTTGGGAAAAATTTCTTGTTCAAACTATAATATTTCCTTGAAAAGTGAAGCTTGAAATCCTACAGGGAGCCCAGTACTCTTTCAGAATTGATTTTGACACCATGGAACTACATCCGAACTAACTTCCATTGCAAAATGTATTGTGACTAGTGATTGGAGAAGTCAAAGGATGTTAAAAAGTTTTCATAGCAAAAACAAAAGGAAATGGTTTCTATCCTGTGACCTGGGATTATCCCTAAAGAATTATTTCTAAAGTGGTGAGGGGAATCAATTGAGAGATTTATTTAGGATTCATGGGACGGTATGAGTTAGTGTCCTAGTGTAGAAAATTAAATAAAATGCAAAAAAATTCCAGGTAAAGCAAATTAAGAAAAGCTTTTATTGCATTATCAATAATAAACATTCATAATTTCTAACATTTATTAATTACTGTGTATTGGGCACTGCTGCAAGTTACCAGAATTAATGCATCTAATGTTCCCAATAACCTCATAGGAAGGTACATTAATATCTTCCCTTTGAAAAGAGTAAAATGAGACACAGAAAACTGATGTAATTTTCTTACTGCCTCATTCTGGGATGTGGTAGCATTCACATTCAAGCACAGATCACCTGATTCCAAAGCCCACACTTTTTAGTGAATTTACAATTTTTAATTTTGTTTTAAATTTGAAATCCAGAGCTGAGCTGGAGAGTGAGATGGAGGGAGAGAGAGAGAGAGTTTCCATCCAGTGTTTCACTCTCCGACCATGCAGTGTTTCACTCTCCAAATGCTTGCAATGTCCAGGGCTGGGACAGGACGAAGCCAGGAACTCATTACTCCACCTTGGTCTCTTACATAGGTGGCAGGGGCCCAGATACTGCTGCCTCCAATGGTGTGCATTGATAGGAAGTAGGATGGGAAGTGGAACAAGGACTCTAATCCAGGTACCCTGATATGGGCTACATGCATTCCAACAAGCCACATCTTAACCACTGTGCTGCAATACCTGCCTATGGCCTGACTTTTCTATGGAGACAATGTTATACATTGTTTCAAGTCACTGGTTATTCTTTGACCACTTATTTTAATGTCTTCATAATATCCTATGATTTGTACACATCATGATTTATTTAACAGGTTCTTGGATCCATGCTCTTTTAACCATTATTCTATGATGCCTCAATCAATAGTAACCATCATTCACAAGAATTAGCCAGGATCTCCACCTTAGAGTTCAAGACCTTCTATGATCTGTCCTTACTGACTATTCCAATTTAATGTATCTTTGTTTTGCTTCACTAACCTTGAATTATAGCGAGATAGAACCATTTGTCCTAGCAGTGTAATTGGGTATCTCTAAAAGCACCCATGCAGTTCCTCTTATTGTATGCATTTATCTATCCATTGATCTAGATATACTTTACTGCACTGAAAACTTGCAAGTAGAATTTTGTCCTGAATCAGCTTTTTAACCCCACATAATGGAACTGTGTTTTTCACTTAATAGAAACTCAATCAATGTTTATATAATAAATGAAGGTAAGATGATACAATATTATTTTCAACAGGGTAAGATTATAATCAATTCAAATATCTAATGATAGGAGCAAGTTAATGATAAGAATTCTAAATAATTTTGAGCAATAATAAAAAGGAAAATATAATAAAAGAAGAAAATATATATAAATTACATTAGGGTAAAAGGAGCAGAGCATGTAATTAAACATATGCTAGAATTTTAGCTACTTTACAGGTGTAGGCCTGCTTAGGGGATGCTAATAAAGTCAGAAGGAAGGTTTGGAGGGGTGTGAGTGGCAGGTGTTTTCCTTGTGTAAACATAGTGAGTACATTTTTAAAATTAATTTCCTGCAAACTTTTAAACAGTGTTGGTAAATGAATAAGTCACATCTACCAACTTATTTCCAGCTTTCAGATGATTTTATTACATAATGGGACACAGTATAGATTTGTTTTCTACAGAAACATGTTTTAACACTTTGTATTACAGAGAGTAGTATAGTTCTCAAAACCATCTAGGGAGTAAATACAAGGATAGTCCCTGTTTTAGAACTCTGTGACAGAGATGTCTCTCAAGGTCGTTTAGCTAGGGCATATCAGAACTGCGACCTAAGGGTAATTCTGTGAGTCTCCAAAGATGACTTGTTTCATGATATGAAATATATCCAGATCTACTGGGAACAAAAGAAGGAACTATGGGCGGGGCCGGTGCTGTGGTGCAGTGGGTTAACGCCCTGGCCTGAAGCTCCGGCATCCCATATGGTAACCAGTTCAAGACTCCAATTCCAATTCCAATCCAGCTCTCTGCTATGGCCTGGGAAAGAAGTAGAAGATGGCCCAAGTGCTTGGGCCTCTGCACTCTCGTGGGAGATCTGGAAGAAGCTCCTGGCTCCTGGCTTCGGTTTGGTGCAGCCAATCTGTTGTGGCCAATTGGGGAGTGAACCAGTGGATGAAAGACTCTCTCTCTGTAACTTTGGCTTTCAAATAAATAAATGAATCTTTGAAAAAAAAAAAAAAAGAGGGAACGATGGGCTCATTAATAATCAAACAAAAAAAACAAAAAACTTTACCATCAAGAGTTTGAAGGTTTTGTTTTTGAGTAAATGCCTGGATGTAACAAACCCCATCGGAAGGAAGTGTGATAATCCTATCATGGCATCTTCTTCCTCCTTTAGCTATTTGGTGAACTTCTCCTTATCCTGCTATACTCAAATGTCTCCTCCTTGGAAACTATTTCTTCACAACCCTTCCTGCATTTAAGTATTCCCACTTCGGTTCTTACAGCTTCATGTTCAATCTTCTATGTCCCCTGAAGTATCCTGTTCCCTGTGGTAGGAAATGTCTTACCAGTCTCCATGTCTGTGTGTCTATCTTGCCCCATGACCATAATATGCATTTATATTTTTCTTCATTGAAACCTTTTTGAAACGCTCTTTGTGACAAACATTCTTAGGAAAACTTCCAAACTCCAAAAGGCAGCAATGCAATGTGCTGCCACTAAACAAATGTGTAAATAAAATGACTGTGGTTACCCAACTGTTCCTGCAGAGGATTGTTATTTAAAAGAGCTAACCACTTTGATTTGTCACATTTACAAAACAGTTCCTTTGTGCTGTATTGGATGTCCTGACTTCCGGGCTCTATGCTTCCCAAGGCCTTCTTTACTTTTGTTCTCTTCTGTCTCCTGGAATCACTCAGCCAGGAAATGCAACATAGTGTTCAATATCTTCTCCAGGTAGAACCCATGCTTCTTCTTGCTTCTCTGAAATAATGAGTCCCAATTTCTTTTCTTACAACTCAGACTGTGATCTCTTACCATGATCTCTGTCTCTCTCTCATTTTTCCTTTCACTCCATCCCTTGCTTTTATCTTATCCCTAGATAGCAAGGTCCTTCATTTTTTCTTCTCTATATGAATTATCTCCATTTTGTTTTTCATTAGAAACTATGTACTGTTGCTTGGTTATGCTCCAATGTCTCTTAGCCATTGAGTCAGTATGGTTCTAAATATAATATCCAGGAATTTCTGGTATATGGGCAATTAAGTCTCTGTGTCTTAACTTAATATTTCAAAGAAAAAAAATCTGGCCTATTTAGGGTTAGGTGCGTACTTCTGGTCTGTAAGCTGAGAGCTATCTGGAGAGGGTAACATGGGACATAGTGCATAGTAATCTCATTAAAAGAGGTAAAAGAGGCTGGGAGGGAATGCCAATTGACTTTTAGGACACCTGTAGTAATTTATAGCTCCTCTTTCCTGCTCCGATCTGATATACTAAATATTACTCTCATCTATTCACTTTTCCTCCTCTTTCCCCACCATTTTGGCTCTCATGCATTCTTATATAGATTACTCTCATGGTCTCTAATTTGGTCTCCTTGCTTCTGATCTCTTCCTTGAGGCTAATATGCACTTCGCATTGCTAC
Organism: Lepus europaeus; assembly: GCF_033115175.1. Taxonomy (NCBI): domain Eukaryota; kingdom Metazoa; phylum Chordata; class Mammalia; order Lagomorpha; family Leporidae; genus Lepus; species Lepus europaeus. The sequence continues at coordinate 14,487,304 of NC_084830.1, read as the reverse complement.
CTTTGGAAGACATAAATGGATTGCATTTTTTCCTGCGGCCCAGCAGGTTAAGGCCCTGGCCTGCAGCGCCAGCATCCCATATGGGTGGCAGCTTGAGTCCTGGCTGCTCCACTTCTGATCCAGCTCCCTGCTAACACACCCAGGAAGGCAGCAGAGTCCTTGGGCCCCTGCACCCTTCTAGGGGATCCGCAGGAAGCTCCTGACTCCTGGCTTTGGATTGGCTCTACTCTGGCCATTGAAGCCATTTGGGGAGTGGACCAGTGGATGGAAGACCTCTCTCTCTCTCTGTCTCTCTGTCTCAACATCTCTCTGTAGCTCTGTCTTTCAAATAAATAGAACAAATCTTTAACAAATAAAATAAAATAAAATATATAAAAAGAAGTCTTGATGGCTTTTTAATGATTCTGGAAGAAAGTTCAAATTCTGTAGGATGATGATTCATAAATTATTTTAAGACATGATCACTTCCCACTTCCTCCATTCCTCTGTATGTTATTTTTTTTTAACTTGGTCAAACTGGTTTGAATGATTTGCTGCTCACAAGCCTATACTTTTCTTCTCTCTTCTATCCTGAGAAATTTTGCAGCTCCTTGTATCATGCTATAGATGCTCTTCACTTACTATGGGGTTGTGATCTGATAAATGCATTGTAAACTGAAAATATTTATGTCAAAAATGAACTTAATACACATAATTTGCAGTGTGGCTTAGCCTAGCCTACATTAAACATGCTGAGAACATTTGCTTTAGCCTATGGTTGGCTAACATCATCTAACATAAAGCCTATTGCACAACAGAGTGGAATATCTAATGTAATTTTTGAACATGTGTATCCCAAAAATCCTGGCAGCACAGCACAGCACAGGGTACAGGATCTGTTGTTTACCCCTGTGATCACGGGGCTGATGGGGCTGTGGCTGAACCACTAGCCACTGTTACAAAGCTGTATGATACTGCATTTTCACTAACCTAGGTGAAGATCAAATTCAAAATTCAAAGTACCATTTCTATGGAATATGTGTCCCTTTTACACTATCATAAAGTTGAAAAATCGTAACACTGTACCACCACAAGTCAGGAACCATCTATGAATTTCAGACTGGACAGAGTCTAGTGGGAGTTAAAGGAATGTCTGTTGAATGAATGAAATACAAATAGTTATGGGTAGACTCGAGAGCTTATTGGTCTCCTCTTAATGTTGGCATTATTATTTACCCATCTTAGCAAGTTTTCCCAAATTATGCTTCTTAAATCTCTAGGAGCCCAGTATATAATCATGGAAATTACAATGGAAAAATATGTTTAGCTTTCCAAGTAACACACCAGCTCAACAAAATGTCAACTCTTTCAAATTTTTATGAGATGAAACCAATTCAATGTAGTAGCTCTACCTCATGTTAATTAGAAGCCTCAGTTGACATCTAACAAACAAAACAGGGAAATTGAAATTTCTTGAACATATTTGTTTTCTAGTGGGTGCACAATCCAAGCTATTGAATCAGCCAAGGTATCCTTCATTAGATGAGTGAGTAAAGAAAATGTTGTGCATATCCACAATGAAATACTATTCAGTCGTGAAGAAAGAATGAACTTCTATCATTTGCAGCAAAGCAGATGGAAATGGAGGGTATCATGCTCCCTGAAAAAACCAGATACAGAAAGACAAATGCTACATGTTTTCCCTTACATGTGGGAACTAAAATTTAAAAACAAAACTCAATCTGAGCACAGAATGTGGAGGCTGGGAGGAATAAACAGAGTTTTGCTAAAAAAAAAAAAAAAAAAAAAAAATGGGACCAGTGCTATGGTGTATTGGGCTATGCCTCTGCCCGTGGCTTTGGCATCCCATGTGGACGCTGGTTCATGTCCTGGCTGCTCCTCTTCTAATCCAGCTCTCTACTATGGCTTGGGAAAGCAGCAGAAGATGAGTCAAGTGCCTGGGCCCAGCTGGAAACTGCCTTTAAAATTCTGGGACTCAGTGTTCAGTATCTCTAAAATTGGAGGCTAATTGATCTCTTTGGTAACTTCCAGCTTGGGTGTCTATGTGCTAGAAGTATACTAAAATTACCTCTGCTTTTACCATCCCCTTTGTTGTACTGCAGTGAACAAGTGTCCGTCCTATCCTTTTGTTCATTCCCAGGTCCTAAATTAGAGACTGACCTGTATTAAAGGTGAAACAGTGTTTGTTGGCGCAATAGTTGGCCAAGCTTTGAATGTTTTCTAAGAAAGAAGAAAAGGAGTTATGTCCGAAGATATAGGTGAAGACTTTAGGGAACAATGATGAGTTAAACCATATTGACACTAACCAAAGATAATGAAGAGGACAAATGGAAACATACAGTTCACAAATTGAATAACTGCACTGTTAGGTGGGAGGAGAATTAGATAGGAATGCAGTGAGTCAAGCATTCCCTTGGGAATGGCCATAGAGTGGACAATGAGGACAAATAGATAATAATTTTCAGAAAGGAGAAAAGAAACAGATAATCATTGCCCAATGGAATTTAACTTTCCCACCTTGTTGTCCACAGTCTCTTTCTTTCATAAGTGAACAAATTAAAAAAAAAATGGCCCATGATAACAGAGGTTAGGAACTCAAAAGGCAGAATTTGCGGTGTCATAATTATCATGATATGATGGTGATGATGAAGCTTATGAACATTTTATGAGCATCTACTATGGGCAGGACACCTTGTATAACGAGGTAGGCCATAATAGAAGTAGAGAGGATGACAGATTAAGGGAAATTAAATGAGGGTATCAAGTAAAGGACCTCAAACAATACAAATCAACCAATATTGACTGCTGTTTTCTTCCTTTAGGGTTGCACAGACCTGTTTTTCAATAAAGGATATCAGTTACTACCATGTGATCCTGTACAAGTTGCTTAACCTCTTTGAGTTTAGATTTATTATCTGTAAAATGGGAAAAGTAGTATGTACTAACAACACTGTTGTGAGCATTAATTGAAACGTCACATACAGAAGTGATCTGCAAACTGAAAAGTACTAGTGTATATGGAAACTTCAAATACTACTAATTTTACTAGGGAGTTAGATAAAATGTTTATAGATAACCATGAATAACGGTAGATGATAATGTAGGAGGAGTGGTCAGGAGATACATGTGGTAAGAGCTGAATAATGTTAGCAAGAGGAGTGGAGGTGGAGTCACATGAGGTCTTAGAAGCTTGATTTCCACTTTAAATGAAATATTTTGATCAGATGAGTGGCATAAAATAATATATGTCTTAAAAGGATCATTTTAGGGGTTAGCACTGTGGTTTAATGGGTAAAACTGCCACCTGCAGTGCTAGCATCCCATGGGTGCCGGTTAGAGTCCTGGCTGCTCCACTTCTGATCCAGCTATCTGGGAAAGCAGTAGAAGATAGTCCAAGCATTTGGGCCCCTAAACCCACATGGGAGACCTGGAAGAAGCTCCTGGCTCCTGGCTCCTGGCTTCAGATTGGCCCAGCTCTGGCCGTTGTGGCCATTTAGGGAGTGAACCGGAAGATGGAAGACCTCTCTCTCTCTCTCTGCCTTTGCTCTCTGTAACTCTGCCTTTAGAATAAATAAATAGATAATTCTGAAAAAAGGATCGTTTTAGTTGCTGTACTGAGAACAGACCAAGGAGGTTAAACGAGGAAGGGGAAATTCAGGCACTTTCTGCAGTAATGAAGGGAAAAGTTGATGGTGGGTTGTACCAGAATGGTAGTGGTGAGTTGCTGAGGAATGATTGGAATATGATATTTTCTGAAAGTGGAGCCAAAGGTATTCCTTGACAACTTGAATGTGGGATATCAGAGAGAAAGACAGCACAGGTGACTCTGTTTTCTAGTGTGGGCTGAGGAGAGGCCATCCTCTGAGATGGGGAGGCTGCAGCCTCTGTAGGCTTGGGAGGGAAGATCATGGGTTCAGTTTAGGGTATGTTAAGTTTGAGAGGTAGGTTGAGTATCCCAGAGTACATATCAAATGGTGAGTTGAGGGGTGGGCTTTGTGTGCAGTGGTTGAGGCAATGCTTGGAATGCCTGCAACCCATAACAAAATTCCTGGGTTTTAGTCCTGGCTCTGCCCCTGCTTTCAGCTTCCTGTTGGTATGCATCCTTGGAGGAAGCAGTTATAGCTCAAGTGGTTGAATCTCTGCCACCCACTCACCTGGGAGAACTGGACAGAGTTCTTTGCTCCTGGGCACTTGGAAGTGAATCAGTAGATGGGACTTTCTCTCTCTCTCTCTCTCTCTCTCCTTCTTCTTCTCAGATAAAGGTATATAACCACATTGTGAGTTGAATATACTAGTATGGAGTTTTGAAGATACAGCTGAGCAAGAGAAATAAGAGAAATATAACCCAGCAGTTGTAGACATGTTGTGAAGTGATGATATATAAAAAAATACAGTACAGCTGACAACTCACCGACCACTGGCTTTTCCCAAGATTGATTTTATTATAACCCAAGTCTAAGAAGCAGGTGTTTTCCCTTCCTTTCTCTTCTCTCAGTTCTTCTTCTTCTTCAAGATTTATTTATTTTTACTTGAAAGGCAGAGTTACAGAGAGGCAGAGGTAGAGAGAGAGAGAGAGAGAGAGAGAGACGTATTTTATCCGCTGGTTCACTGCCCAGATGGCCACAATGGCTGGAGCTACACTGATCCAAAGCCAGGAGCCAGGTCTCCCATGCAGGTGCAGAGGCCCACGCACTTGGGCCATCTTCTACTGCTTTCCCAGGCCATAGCAGAGAGCTGGATCAGGGTACCAGCACCCATGTGGGATGCCTGCACAGCAGGTGGCAGCTTCCCCCCCCCTTTCTTTCCATCTCTCTCTACCCTACCCCAGTGACTCTTAGATTGATATCTTAATTCTTGTGATTTTCTAGCTTTTTCTCTGCCTCCACCCAGTTCCCCATGGATAATGGTTGCCTCTCTTTGCTGGGGTTCCAGCCTAAACCATAAAGAAAACAATGAAGCTTGGGAATGTAAGGCATGAACTCTTGACCCTGGCTCTGGGAGCTGGTAACACTCACCACTGAGAAACCAAAGACAGAGTTTTTGCATAATTGTCCAGATCTTCAGGTGCTAATCCACACCACTACCTTCAACAAAACCCCTCTCATAAGTGCAAGTTTATTTACTCCTAATTGGTGTATCCTAAAGGCCAAATGCTTGTTGACTTCAGAGAGGATTCTGGAGAACTAAATTGCTTTTTGTCTCCAAGTAGTATATGGAATAGTACATACTTCAGTGGGGGAAACTCAGTGTTTATTCATAAGAAACCAGAAGACACTCAGGAGAAAAGAATGTGACAATTGTTGGGTGGAGGGGTTGCTAAGAAAAAAACTACTGCTATTTAGTTATTGTGTTTCAAATTAAATGTCCCATCATCTGCAGTCTTCATTGATTCCCTGTGAGAATGAGCAATGTATCTATGATGTTCCAGAGAATATTTTTTTCATTATTTTAAAGATTTATTTATTTAATTGAAAGTCAGATTACACACAGAGAGAAGAGGCAGTATATATATATATATATATATATATATATATATATATAAAGAGAGAGAGAGAGAGAGAGAAGAGAAGAGATCTTCCATCTGTTGGTTCACTCCTCATTTGGCCGCAACAGTTGGAGCTGCGACTATCTGAAGCCAGAGCCAGGAGCTTCCTCTGGCTCTCTCACACAAGTGCAGGGGCTCAAGGACTCAGACCTTCCTGTACTGCTTTCCCAGGCCATAGAAGAGAGCTGGATCAGAAGTGGAACAGCTGGGACTTGAACTTGGGGATGCCAACATTGCAGGTAGTGGCTTTACCCACTACACCACATTGTCGACCCCCAGAGAATATGAACTGTGAAAATACTTTTCCTTTTGGTAAAAAGAAATTCAGAATATATAAACAAACTCAAAAAGGAATTTTCATGGCTACAGATGACCATGTGTTGCTGTGGATTCGTTCTTGAGAGGAGGAGCATGGTGGGGGCAAGAGGCACAGAGTCACCACACAGACCCCAGGAGTCGGGTGAAAGCAGGCCTGAGGCAAGCAGCCTGCAGACTCGTTTATTTCAGTTGCTACAGCTGCTTATATAGCCAAGGCAGCCAATCCGGTCAAGGGGCGGTCTATGCCCTAACCAATCACAGCCTGTTGCCAGGCAGTTTCTGTTGTCAGCGGCCATCTTGGCATGACCTTCTCACCTTCTCATTCCACCACACTTATTCCCCTGGTTATGGTTGAATAATTTCATACAGCCAGTCAGAATCTGAGGTCATCTTTCTGAAATAGCCATCCAGTCACAGCCTGTTGCCAGTCAGGCTCTACTGTCATGTGGTTTCCAAAGCCATCCAATCACGGCCTGTTGCCAGGCAGTTTCTGTTGTCAGCGGCCATCTTGGCATGACATTTTCACCTTCTCATGACCTTCTCACCTTCTCATTCCACCACAACCATGAATCTGTTCTTTCTGTATTTTTCCTGCGTATATTTTTATTATTTTATTTTTTTAAAGATTTAGGTTATTTATTTCAAAGGCAGAGTTAGAGAGAGAGAGAGAGAGAGAGAAGAGAAGAGAGCTTCCATCTGCTGGTTCACTTCCCAAATGGCTGTAATGGCCAGGGCTGGGCCAGGCTGAAGTCAGGAACCAGGAATTTCTTAGGGTCTCCCACATGGGTGCAGGGGCCTAAGCACTTAGGCCATCTTCTGCTGCTTTCCCAGGCACATTAGCAGGGAACTGGATCAGAAGTGGAACAGCTGTGACTTGAACTGGTGCTCATATGGAATACCGGCATTGCAGGCAGTATCTTAACCCATTATGCCACAATGTCAGCCCCACTGATTTTATAAAAATAAGATCTCATGAATGTACTTCTTTGTTGTGTACTTTATGGATTATTTTTTCATTTCACAATAGAGCTGAAGAATTTTCAGTGTCACTAAGCACTTACCTACAGCATTGTTTATGCACCTGCTCATTATCAATATGACTATATTATGATGGGGGGTGTTGTAGTTTATTCCTTATATTCCTTTTATTTTCTTTTTTAAAAAGATTTATTTATTTGAAAGTCAGAGTTACACATAGAGAGAGGAGAGGCAGAGAGAGAGAGAGCGAGAGTTCTTCCATCCTCTGGTTCACTCCCAAATTGGCCGCAATGGCTGGAGCTGTGCTGATCCAAAGGCAGGAGCCAGGAGCTTCTTCCAGATCTCCCACGTGGGTCCAGGGGCCCAAGGACTTGGGCCATCCTCCACTGCTTTCCCAGGCCACAGCAGAGAGCTGGATTGGAAGCGGAACAGCCAGGACTCGAACTGATGCCCATATGGGATGCTGGCATTGCAGACGGTGGCCTTACCTGCTACGCCAAAGTGCCCCCCCCCTTATATTCCATTTCAGCATCTGGACAGGATGTTCTTGTAGTCATAGAATGTTAGAAGAGTTAAAACTCCAAACCAAGCGCCTGGACTCCAAGCCTGGTGTTGTTTCCATCTGGAATCTGAGTCAACTCAACATCTGTGAAGTGCACGTGCAGTAACAGAGGCACACTACGGTAACAGAAGTTTGGGGGAACATGACAGCAAAGGTCTCTGTGGTTCTGCTGGAACTTTCAGTTTTACTTCAAACCCTGAGACCTTAAAGTTTCACAGAAGGGTAAGTTGCAGTGTGAGGTGTGGGGTGGAGACGGCTTTGGGAAAGGAACTCATAAAGTCAGGTTTGCAAAACCCACAGTAGTACAACAGCTCAGCTATAGTCAACACCCTGAGGGGTGCAAGAGGCTCCTAGAAGAGAGTGTGACCACCTTGAGTCTCGATTCTGGTTTCTAATCATTTCTGAAGGGCTCTCATCCCTCAGCTCTGAGCCTTATCAAAACCCCTAATATTTCAGCTTTGCTAATTGTTGGGGATGATCTTAGGTTTTGACTTTGACAAGCCAGAATGTGTCTGATTTCCTTGAACTTCTCTCCATGTCTTCTTGCTGTGCAAAGAGGAGAGTGGTGCTTGGAATGCGTCAGACCACATTCAACAGTGAGTCAAGAAAATCAGCATTGGGAGTTCCAGCCTCTGTGGGAAGGAGACAGCATCTTCCAGCTCCCTTCACCACGTCCATGGGTGTGAATTACCAAAACCCAAGCCTGGACTTTACTCATCGCTGTCTCATCTCTGCTATGTTGTTTGCAACGCCAGCCATCTTTTCATCCTGTCTAGCATGCTCTTCCTCTTCTTTCATCAATGGTCAATTACACTCGGCTGCATTTGGAGTCCCGTCTCTTTAATTACATAGCTCTAATAAAATTCTATACAGTTGGCCCTCCATATCTGTATCCAGCTGCAGGTTGCAAAATTTTAAAACAGGCATGAGGGCAGGCATTTGGCCTAGTGACAAAGTCACCAACATTCCAGCTTGAGTAATTGGGTTCAATACTGGCTCTGACTCCGATCCTAAATCCAGCTTTCTGCTAATGTAGACCCTGAGAGGCAGTGCTTTATAACCCAACTAGTTGTGTCCCTGTCTCCACCATTGGGAGGCCTGGCTTGAATTCCTTCCTCTCTGCTTTGGTCTGGTCCAGTCCAACCTTTGCAGGCAGTAAGAGAATGAAACTGTGGATAGGAATGCTTTCTGTTTCTCTCTCTCTCTCTCTCTCTCTGTGTGTGTGTGTGTGTGTGTGTATGTCTCCCACCTTCCCAAATAAAAAAAATGCAAATAATGAAATAAAAAGTTGTATGTGTACTGAGCATGTACAGACATTTTTCTTGTCATTATTCTGTAGGACTATAGCAAAACAGCTATAAACAAGGCATTCACATTGTACTACGTAGTATAGGTAACCTAGAGATTTTTTTTTCTTTTTCTTTTTAAACAGGTAGAGTGGATAGTGAGAGAGAGAGAGAGACAGAGAGAAAGGTCTTCCTTTGCCATTGGTTCACCCTCCAATGGCTGCTGCAGCAGGCACATCTCGCTGATCCGAAGCCAGGAGCCAGGTGCTTCTCCTGGTCTCCCATACAGGTGCAGGGCCCAAAGACTTGGGCCATCCTCCACTGCCTTCCCCGGGCCATAGCAGAGAGCTGGCCTGGAAGAGAGGCAACCAGGATAGAATCCGGCGCCCCAACCGGGACTAGAACCCGGTGTGCTGGCGCCGCTAGGCGGAGGATTAGCCTGTTAAGCCATGGTGCTGGCCAACCTAGAGATGTTTTAAAGCATATGGGAAGATGTGTGAATCTTATATGCAAATACTATAACATTTTATATTGGATACTTGAGCCTCTGTAGATTTTGATATCTCTGTAGATTTTGAAAGTCCTAGAGCCAACCCCTCCCTCCCTGCCCTCCCCCTCCCCCCCGCCCCAAGGGATAATTGTAATCTGTGATGGTTTAGGGAATATTCTTGGAGATTTTCAGTCAAATAATTGACCTTTATCTTAAATCCTATATTCACATCTAGCAGCAATGTACTTCACCCAGAGGCACATTTCAAATCACTGGGCACCTGCCAAACATGCAGAATTAATGAAGTTGGGAGCATCAATTTACTTGGAATCTAGAAGGAGTCCATTGCTTATCTTTCCCAGCTGCAAATTATCTCGATGGCATAGATGGTTTTCTCTAGTACTGCACTTAGGATATTTACTTAAATATTGGCAGTGATAAAATAGTGGGTAAGAAATTGCACATTCATCAAAAGTAGGCGGCCTGCTAGAAGTGCATAAACATGGTACTCATCTCAAAATTAAATTACCATATGTACATGGTTTGACTTGTCATTTATGTACTTGTATATTTATATACCCATCATCCTTAATCACCTACAAGAATGAATGGGTGCATTTAAGAACAAATGTTTGCAACATAAGCTAATGGTTAATTGAAATTTTCTTCTTGGAAGAGAAAGCTGAAAGAGAATAACGGGGAAGACAAAAGCTTCCTAAAAGAGCAGCAAGACTCGCTAATGCCATACAGTTTGATTTTAACTCAATCTAAAGGAAATTCCTGGTGAGATGCTTAAAAATTATTCTCTTCCTAGCATGCCGTATCCAGCATAGAGAGATAGCTCACATTTTAGTAAAAGGACAACATTCTGAATCAGAAAACCTAGGTTTGACTCCCTGCATAGTCTTTTCTGGTGGTATGATCACAAGAAATTCATGTGACTTCTTTAAGTGTCTGCTTTCTCATATTTGATCTGAGAATAATACCACAATCTCACTATTGTGTTTGAAAAAGACGAAAGAAAATGCTTTGCTGTTGAAAACGCATCTCAATTGCATTAGTATGTAATTTTCTACCCACATGTTCATTTTATAAAAATCAGAGTCCCAAATTCTAGAAATACTACTATTACTATTGGTGCTACTGTTTCCACGTTAATAGTAATCATGACAGATATTTATTGAGTATTTACTGTATGCCTGCATTGTTTAGCATTTTATATGGTTTAATCACTTGCGCATTATAAAACCATTATGAAATAGCTACTATAATGTCTCCTGTGTTATAGGTAAGGAATTGGAGATCCAGAAAAGCTGAGTAATTTGCCTAAGTTACATAGCTGGTGATAAAAAGACCTGGGCTTTTTGTGCAAGCTTGGACTTTAGAGTCCAAGCATTAGTGACCACACCTTGCTCCCTTGTCTAATAATGATAATGATAATGATGATGACGAAGACAACAGTAAAATGAGCTTACCACTGGTACCGATTTGTTTCATTTGTAGTGATAATCTCATTGTATCACTGTGAAATCCTGTTAAGTAGAAGTTGTTGTCCTTCCTTCCCAGATGTGAAACTGGGTCAAAAAGATTAAGGGATTTGCTTGAAGTCACACGGCTCTGGAATAGTAAAATCAGATGGTTGACCCACTGTGGGGACAGATAAAAATGCCTCCCACCCTGTTTCGGGATCTCCTCTGCTTTTCCTGGCACCTTCCCACTGAAGATGCCTTGTATGAGAATCCCAGCTGAGTCTGGCTGTGTCTTCTGTCATTCTTTGTGAGCTTCTGCCTACAATGCCAGAGTCTAGCTGTGCTTACAAGCATCACGTGATACCGCACAGTTTGAATGACTTACGATAGACTTCTAGGCCAGACATCACTAGCATTTGGGGAAGTCACCCTGGGAGGAAAACCCCAGGGAACTCAACTCGATGTCAGGGTCACCTCCTCCCCAGGTACTGAGCTCACCGCTTCCCCACACTTTGTCATCCTTAAAGGGAAAATTCACCATGTCATTGCTCTCTGCCAGTTTCAGCCATGCACCTTACTTCCTATTGTCTGCAGTTTCGAATGCTCCACAACCTGGCCTTGTCCAAGCGCTCCAGCCTGCTGTCTCTCAGATATACAAGCTTTTTCTGTATCCTGTATATAGCATCCTGTGCTTGGGATATTACAACTAGAGCTCCCTTCTCCTGACTTTCGGCTTGCCTAACATAATCTCAACTTAGATGTGACCTTCCCCACAATGCATTCCCTGTGTCACCCCTCTGCTCTTTGGTCTCATCTACACTCATTTCTCTGCTCATTTGAACAACTGGTACATTGTTGAATAAATTAGTATTGAAACTGCCTGCTTATTTTTGCATCTTTTGCACGATGCTATGGTTTCTTTGAGCACAGTGGTTACCAGCATCTGCCGTAATGCTGGCACACGGAAGTACTCAATAAATAGCTGTTGATTAAATGCTAATATATCTCAGAAGTCAGTCAGTGGGAAACGGAGCAGAATTTAGAATCTTCTAATCTTATACATGCACCCATCCCTTGCCTGCCTGTCTGCTCTAAAGTGCACCCCTGTCTACAATTGCCCTGTCTTCCACTTTCTCTGTATTTCCAATGTCTTCATTGGTGGTTTGACCTATTACATTAGTGATTGCTTAAATTATTTGCTGTCACATTTCCTGTATTTTATGTGTTCATGTCCTTCTCCTACTAATGAAAATATAAACACAAATGAGAATAATACTTTTTTAAAAGCATAGCAACTTCTACTCCCCTTTTCTGTATTTTAAAAATTATATATTCAACAATCATAAGTGCCCCTTTTAATAAGCTCTTAAATTGTGCCACTGTGTATGTGCTTTAAATACAGGCCACAAGGAACTCTATAGCAATCATAAGAAGAGCTTCTGGGGAAATCCAGGCTTAGTAAGGGTGAGTTTTGCCTCCCATCTAATCCAGATGGTGAGTGACAGGGCAGAATTTGGACACACAAGTTACATAAAGAGCCTGTGCCTTCAATCACTCCTACCTCTGCACTAGGGACCATTTAGAAAAGCAGGGAAACAAAAAGAATGCAAAAACTATCCTTGATTACAATCCTCTACCTAGAGACAGCCACTGCTACCACTTTGGTTCATGGCTCCTCCAATCTGTGGTAAGCATACCTCTACCTCATGGTGACCATGCTTTTGTGCAATCCCTACCCCTGAGTGTGGATTGGCTTTAGTGACTCACACCTACTTCAGCGAAGAGGCAGAGTTGATTGATGTAACTTCTGAGAGAAGGTTACAAAAAGACTGTGGCTTCCATCTTGGGTCTGTCTTTGGCTCTCTCAGTTCTCTCGCTTTAGAGAAGCAAACTGGCATATTGTGATCAGATCTGTTAAGAAATCCACACGGCGAGAAACATGGTTCTCTGATGGATAGCCAGCAAATGCCAGAGACCTCCAACATCCCGATGGGTGAGTTTGTAAGCATTCCCTCCCCGTGCAGCCCTATGATGGTGGTCCCAGTCAACATGATAGTCTGGCTCTGTGAGGGAGGGTAGACCAGAGACTCTTAACAAAGTGGTGCTTAGATTCCTGTACCAGCATCTGTGAGAGAATGCATGGATGTTATTTAAGCCACTAGTTTTGGGAGCGATTTGATACATAATGGTAGGAAGATAACACACATACCCACACACATTTACATGAGCATGTTTAATCACCTATATTTTACTATTTATCACAGACCAAAACTAAATTATTGAGTGAAGTGAACTGACAAATGATGCTTTTGCTTAACAGTCATTTTTTAAAAGAAAAACTTAAAAAACTGTGAAATATAACTGAATACAGGAAGTACATAAAGCCTAAATTAACAGCTGAAAGAATTATAAACACTACAGTTCCAATTTCATTAAAATTTAGTTTTTAAATGAAATATATTTGCAGAATACATGCAAAATCAGTGACTAATCTTCAAAGAGAGGAGGAAAGGAAAGCTGAATTAATGTACCATTTTGGGATGGTCTGTAAATTACTATGAAATATTGTCATATTTTTAACCAACTAAAGAGGAAATTGTTGGTCAAAATTAGTCATCAGGAGGAAGTCTAGAGATTATGCCACAGTGGAACAGACATAACATGTAGGACAGAGTGGGACCTCACTGCAAAACTGATGAATGAATGAATAGACCTGGATTTTTTGAAATGGATCTGACTTTCCTCTCAGTGTGTCAAGGTTGTACTGGCCACCTCATCCATCTGAGCATCAGTTCCTGACTTTTAACTTCAAAGCATGTTCAGGATGTTGCAAAGCGTAAAGTAAATCACAATGCTTCTTAGAGACCTCTTGCAGCATGTGGCCAACCCTCAATAGTCAATTACTACTGACTATTAACCTCAAGTTGTGGGCCCCACCCAAAAGAGATTAAAATCAGGAACGTGTATTTTAAAAGTATTTACTAGTAATACTTTATTTTTAATTGACATAAGAATACACATATTTGTGGAATACAATGCATTATTTTGACACATTGCATATATGCGATGATCATATCAGGGTGACGAGCACATCTATCAACTCAAACATTTATCACTTCTTTGTGGTGAGATCATTCAAAATACCTGCTAGCTATTTGAAATGTTCATAATTGTAGTACTATTTATTGTGAGAAAATATACAAAACATAAAAGTTACTATCTTAACCAGTAACATTTGTGGTTTATTTCCACTTCATTTGAAAGGCAGAGAGACAGAAAAAGAGAAGGACAGAAAGAGACAGGGAGAGATATCCTCATCTGCTGGTTCACTCTTAAAATGCCCACAGCAGCCTGGGGTAGGCCAGGCAAAGCCAAGGACTCAGAATTCCATCTAAAATGCCCGCATGGGTCACAGGGATCCAAATACTTGAGGCACCGTCTGCTGCCTCCTGGGGTGTGCATTAGCAGGAAGTGGGATCCCAAACCTCGTGGCTGGAATGTGCACCAGGCACTCTGATAAGAGTCCCAAATGGCAGCTTAATCTCTGAGCCACAGGCCCGCCCCCTTCTTCACCATTTTTTAGTGTAATATTCAGTGGTATTCAGTCCTTTCATTTTTTTAAGATTTATTTTATTTATTTGAGAAACAGAGCTACAGAAAGAGGAGGAGGAGGAGGAGGAGAGAGAGAGAGAGAAATCTTCCATCTGCTTGTTCTCACTTCAAATGGCCGCGATGGCCGGGGCTGTGCCAGGTAAAAGCTGGGATCCTGGAGCTTCTTCCAGGTCTTCCATGAGGGTGCAGGGGCCTAAGTACTTAGATCATCTTCTGCCGCTTCCTCTGCCATTAGCAGGGAGCTGGATTGGAAGTGGAGCAGCTGGGACAGGAACCAGCACCCATGTGGGATGCCAGTGTCACAGGCGGCCACAACGCCAACCCCAATATCTTCATATTATTGTGCAATCATCACCACCTTTAGCCCCAGAACTCTTTTCATCTTGTAAAACTGAAACTCTCTACCCATTAAACACTAACCGTGCATTCTTCCCTTCCCCTTGCTGGAAACCACCATTCTGCTTTGTCCCCATGAATGATTCTTTTATGAATCTGAGATATCTTGGGTGTCTCTCATGTGAGTAGAACCATACCAAATGTGTCTTTTTCTGCCTGACTTATTTTATTCAGAATTAGTTCCAGAAGGCCTTTCCATGTTTCAGCATATAACCCCCTTCCTCTTAAAGGTGCATTCCTGTTCCATTAGATGGATGACATATTGTGTTCATAGACAGTCGATTACAACAATCTTTTAAAATTGTTGGGGCTGGCATTGTGATGTAGTGCGTTAAGCCACCACCTGTGATGCTAACATCCCATATCTGTGTCAAGTCCTTGCTGTTCCACTTCTGATTGAGCTCCTGCTAATGTACCCAAGAAAGTAGTAGAGGAAAGCCCAGGTGCTTGGGTCTCTACCCCCTTGTGGAAAACCTGGATGAAACTCCTGGCTCCTACCTTTCGCCTGGCCCAGTCTCAGCTATTACAGTCATTTGGGGAGTGGGATGGAAGATCTCTCTCTCTCTCTAACTCTGCCTTTCAAATAAATCAATCTTTAAAAATAAAATTGCCGGCGCCGTGGCTCAACAGGCTAATCCTCCGCCTTGCGGCGCTGGCACACCGGGTTCTAGTCCCGGTTGGGGCACCGATCCTGTCCCGGTTGCCCCTCTTCCAGGCCAGCTCTCTGCTGTGGCCAGGGAGTGCAGTGGAGGATGGCCCAAGTCCTTGGGTCCTGCACCCCATGGGAGACCAGGAGAAGCACCTGGCTCCTGCCATCGGATCAGCGCGGTGCGCCGGCCGGCCGCAGCGTGCTACCGCGGCGGCCATTGGAGGGTGAACCAACGGCAAAAGGAAGACCTTTCTCTCTGTCTCTCTCTCACTGTCCACTCTGCCTGTCAAAAAAAAAAAAATAAATAAAAAAAAATAATAAAAAAATAAAATTGTCAACAATGCTGGTGTGAACATGTGTGTGCAATTTTTTTGAGCCCCTGTTTTCAATTCTTTATATGCCTCACTATGGAGTTCTGATTCCTTTCATGCTCAACAATGTCTTTAGTTTTAATACTCTTGGATTGCATTTTCCTTCTTCCAGGGCTTTGTTATCAATACTCTGATTTTTTGTGTGGAAAGCATTGGTGTGGAGAAATTGGAGGCTTTGTTGATTTTTCTGGATAGAATCATTCTTTTTCATTCCTATTGATCAGGGTACATTTACTGTGTCTATAAAAATCATATTTTCCTTCTCTAGCATATTAATTTCCTTTTAGTTTGGAGATTTAGTATTTTTCTAATATCAGAAAAATATGAAATTCTATCTCTGAACTATTCCATTTTTTTGTGTCCTCTACTAGAGAGACAGAAGTGCTCTTCACGAGGCCAACTTTGAAGTCCTTCTTTACCAACATCTACAATGAATGTTTTTGGTATATCTTGTTCCTCTGCATGTTCTGTGATGTTCTAAGTCTTTTCTTCATGCTATTGTTTGGAATTTTATGCACGCCTGGTTTGTTCTTTGCTGATTTACATTTATTTGTTTGATCTATAAAGATGTTGCTTTAGCCCTCCATAGTTTCCTTAACTTGGTAATCCTCCTTTTCATCACTTTGTTTTCTGAATCTTGTATAAATGAGTCCAACTGAGTCTTTTATTGTTCTTTTGCAGATTGTGTTTCCTTTTTCTTCTGTGTTCTAAAAGGTTTGCATAGTTGAAATGCCATCCCCTCCCCCCTTTTTTCCTGTGCTTAATTGGGAGGGCTCTGCCCAGCCCTTCTCATCTCCCTGGTCCAGTTTGGAGTGGAGGGTAGCATTCCCTTTTGGCCTAGTCATTGAGCAAATGGCCTTGTCTTGTCAATTCTAGTGAAATTTATTGGACTGGATATTTCTGCCTGAATATTCTTCTGAATCCTGAGGGTATAGGGATGAGAGGAGAGCTCAGCTGTAGCCAGACGGGTCCTACATTAGTTGTCTCCTAAGGTCCTAGGAAGTGTCTTCTGTCAGGCCAACCACCAGCCGTTTAGCTGGATATTCCCTGCAGCCCACCATCTCAGCATGGAGCAATGCGAAAGGACGACCCTGGGGCCCTTGCTCTTCTTGTGAAGTGTGCTTCAACAGTATTATATTTTCATTGTAAGTGCCACGACACTTCTTTTTTTTTTTTTTTTAAGATTTATTTTATTTATCCGAAAGACAGAATTTCAGAAAGAGGTAGAGAAAGAGAGAGAGGTCTTCCATTCGCTGGTTCACTCCCCAGATGGTTGCAACAGCCGGAGCTGCTCCAGTCCAAAGCCAGGAGCCAGGTGCTTCCTCCGGTTCTCCCATGTGGGTGCAGGGGCCCAAGGACTTGGACCATCTTCCACTGCTATCCCAGGCCATAGCAGAGAGCTGGATCAGAAGAGGAGCAGCTGGGACTAGAACCGGCACCAATTTGGGATGCCAGCGCTCAAGCCAGGGCTTTAACCTGCTGCACCACAGCACCTGCCCCTTTTTCCTTCCCTTCCCTTCCCTTCCCTTCCCTTCCCTTCCCTTCCCTTCCCTTCCCTTCCCTTCTCTTCTTCTCTTTTCTTTTTTCTCTTCTCTTCTTTTCAAGATTTATTTATTTATTTGAAAGTCAGAGCTACACAGAAAGAGAAGGAAGTGCAGAGAGAGAGAGAGAGAGAGAGGTCTTCTATCCACTGGTTCACTCCCCAGTTGGCCGCAACAGCTGGAACTGCACCAATCTGAGCCTGGAGCCAGGAACTTCTTCAGGTTTCCCACATGGGTGCAGGGGCGCAAGCACTTGGGCCATCCTCCACTGCCCTCCCAGGCCACAGCAGAGAGCTTGTTCAGAAGTGGAGCATCCAGGATTCGAACCAGCGCCCATATGGGATGCTGGCACTGCAGGCGGCGGCCCCTCCTGCTATGCCACAGCGCCAGCCCCTCCACGACACTTCTTTAAAACTATCTGTCATTTCACGGCACTCTTCTGCTCAAAGCCCTTCCAAGGCTCCTATCCCACTCTCTCAAAGCCAAAGTCTTTCAGTGCTTCCTGGGCCCTCTGTGGGATGGTTGCTGACACCACTCAGCTGTTCCTTGTTTTCCTAGTTCCAGCCACACACGCTCCTTGCTGAGCTTCTAATGCTTCAGGCCCCCTGCCTTCAGGACTTTCCCGTAGTGGTTCCCCTGCCCAGAAGTCTTTCTCTCACATAACCACATGGCTTCGTTCGCCAGACCCCTGAGGTGTTGGCTTAGAAGTCAGGATTTCATTAGGGTGGTTCATGCTGTGTTCTGCAGCAGGTGAACAGGCGTACTCCATTCTCTTCCTTTCCTATTTTTCATCACACTTAACATTATCAGAAAAGTTTTGTGCTTTCCTGTCTTTTATTAATCAAGTGCTTCCTTCCTTAGGTATCATTATTAATATATAGGAGGGAGATGTGCCCTGATCCCTGACGTATCAGAATGACTAGAAATATTTTTGACACCAAGAATGCACTCCACTATTTTCTGAATGAGTGAGTGGATAAATGAACCAGTGAATGCTCTCCAGGACTTCTCATTGCACAGTTGGTCCTTGGCCTTTCCTCGGCTGTTTATTTGTTAACACTAACCCTTCCCTCTTATTCTCTTCCAATTTGGAGCACCTCTTTGAGAAATCAAGGATTAAGCATGACACAAGGTTTCAATGTTACCGAATCTTCTGCTCTTTCCTTTTTGGAGCTTTTTAACATTTTTTGAATAAAAGTTTAGCTTTTTTTTTTTTTTTAAGCAGCTTCTGGAGAGTTTTTGATATACTGTTCTTTTCTGATTTGTGTTTATTTTAGCAGATATTGGATAAGGATTCTAGGGTCCTATTTCTTCTTCCCAATTTTATCCATTAAGGGAATTCATGAAATATATGAGCTATTTTGCATGAAATTATGTGTCTTCATGCATGAGAATCTACAGCAACCAAAACAATAGTGCAAGGAGTATTGCACTCAGTCCACACATATATAAAATGCACGAGAATTTCTCTCTTCTATATCACACTGTAAGATCTGTTGCAAGCCTCCATTCTCTTGGTGGCAGAAACGTAACCTCAGTTAACTGAAGATTTTTTCCTTTGATTTGGATGATGTGTTTAAGTATTTTGTTTTAAAATGAAGTGTCAGGGCTGGCGTGGTGGAATAGCAAGTAAAGCTGCTGCCTGCAGTGCCAGCATCCCATATGGGCACCAGTTTGAGTCCTGGCTGCTCCAGTTCCAATTTAGCTCTCTGCTATGGCCTAGGAAAGCAGAAGGTGACCCAAGTCCTTGGGCCCCTCCCCTGTGGGAGACCTGGAAGAAGCTCCAGGTTGTTGGCTTTGGATCAGCTCAGCTCTGGCCATTGTGGTCATTTGGGGAAATGAACCAGAGTATGGAAGACCTCTCTCTCTGTCTTTACTTCTCTCTGTAACTCTGTCTTTCAAATAAATAAAATAAATCTTAAAAAAAAAAAAAAGCTGAAGTGTCACCTGGTGTTGAAATTTTGAGAGACAAGGAGTAAGGCTGTGCACTTCGTCATCACCTCTCAACTTGGTGGTTTTAACTGAGATACTGTATGCTTTTAAAATTTTATTTTAAAGATTTATTTATTTGCTTGAAAGGCAGAGTTACAAAGAGAGGGAGACATAGAAAGAGATCTTCTATCTGCTGGTGCACTCCCCAGATAGCTATAATAGCCGCGGCTGGGCCGGGCTGAAGCCAAGAGCCTGGAATTCCATTTGGGTCTCCCATGGGGATGCAGGGGTCAAAGCCCTTGGGCCGTCCTCCGCTGCTTTCCCAGGTGCATTAGCAGAGAGCTGGATCAGAAGTGGAGCAGTCAGGACTCAGACTGACGCCCAT
This sequence comes from Lepus europaeus, assembly GCF_033115175.1. NCBI lineage: Eukaryota > Metazoa > Chordata > Mammalia > Lagomorpha > Leporidae > Lepus > Lepus europaeus. The sequence continues at coordinate 14,467,770 of NC_084830.1, read as the reverse complement.
ATGGGATTGCATTGCAGGCAGTGGCTTAACCACTACACCGCAACACCAACTCCCATTCTGCTCGTCTGTTCTCTTCTTACCCCAGACACGTGATTACCAAGTGTCCCTTTTCTTCCTAACAATGTCTTCTGAGATCGGCTGACTTTTGGCTTCTCCTGGCTACATGGTAACTATTTCTTCTGCTCCCAAACTGTGCCAAGTGTCTGGGACCCTGTCAAATTCTGATTCTTTCTGGATAGGAAGGCATAGGGTCCTTTTGTTGTGGAAACCCTGACTCTGGGAGGGGGGGGGGGTTCTGTCGGTCCTTAAGCTCTTTTCCCCCCATCCTCATTGGCACTCAGGTGACAAAGCATGGGGGCTATTTCCAAGGATTCTCTCCTATCTCTAATCCCATGGGATCTTTATCTCATTTCAGGATCTTCATCTCAGCCAGGAAACAATCTCTTTGTGACTCATTATGGATTGAGTAGGACTTGCTTCCCCGAAACTCACAAAAAGGTTTAACCCTGATGTACTCACGTTAATGGTAGATGGATTATGGGTAGAAAGTTGATTTTAATTATGTTGTCTGAGAGGTGGATATGATGAGAGGTCTTTAGACCACTGGGTCATACCCTGGAAGGTTAATTATTTGAGTTCAAGTTCTGTCTAGCTGTTCTCTCTGCTTCCTAGTTCAATATGTGATCATTCCCCCACACCTTCCATGATTAGCCTCTATGGAAGCCTGACTGTGGGGTCACTCAGTCGTGAACTGTGACCCCCAAACTGTAAGCTGAGATAAACCCTTCCCTTCCCAAGAAGCTCCTAATGAAAAACAGACCAATACACTCCATGTCAGGAACCAATATTTAAAATTTTGACTATTAAAGGACCTTTTCTCATCCTGTTATTTCATTTTCCCAAATCACCTGATACTACTAGTGTAACTACTAGAATAGGAGAACGTGAGGGAGGCTTTAGAAATATAAGTAATATTGGGAAAACCACCATGTTTAATATGTTAGAATACCCTCTTACAAGTAAGCATCCAATAGACAACATAAACTATATTGCTTGCAATCCTCTCAACACCATACAAACTACAACTACAATACTACTCCCATTTTACAGGTGAGACCCAGTGAGATCTGACAGAACCTTGTCAGAGTCTTGGGCTCAGGTTTTTGAGAATATTTTATTTAATACATGAATTAGAAGTAGGAGAGGAAAGTACTTAGGCAAAGGAGATCTGACAAGCATGACCCACAGCCTCCTTCTTGAAATTCAAATAAGATTCCCAATTTCTTGATGAATTTGTTTTTTTTTGTGACTAGCTTGAATTGAATTGAATTGAATTGAATGAAGAGACTTAACATTTCTTTAAAAATAATTTATTTCATTTTTATTTGAGAGAGATGGAGACAGAGACAGAGACAAAATTATAGACATCCCGTCTGCTGGTTCACTCCCCAAATGCCACCACAGCTATGGCTGGGCCAGGTTGAAGCCAAGAGCCTGGGACTCAGTCTAGGTCTCCCATGTGAATGGCAGGGTCATCCTCTACACAGGCCACACATTAGTAGGAAATAGGTATTAGAAATGGAGCCAAAACTTAAACCCAGGTACTTCAATATGGGATGTGAGCATCCCAAGTGGTGGTATAACAGCTGCACCCGACACCTGCACCAAGACTTCACATTTATCACCTTTGCAACCCAGACTGTGGAATCCCACATAACTGGGAAAGTACAATTATGGGAAGGAAAAACTCATTGTTCTGTTACTGCTGACTTGAACCCCCAGAACTTGTTGTATCAACAATGGCCAGTGAATGAGCAGATGAGAATACAGTTTTAGCAAAGTTTATTAGAAAAAGTGAGGAGACAGAAGTGGCTGTACCTGATAGACCAGACCGGCATCTCAGGACAGGACTGGGAGCCCAGTCCGCATTCAGAGTGTGGTTTTTGTGGACATGAGTACAGGACCCCCTTTCTTCTCCCCTTCTCCCTCTTCTGGGAAATTCTGGGTGGGGGATTTTTGGATGCGGAATTCCCCTTACCAAACCCCTGCAGATGATACTGGCCATCAGGGTTCCTATCTTTGGGAGAAGCAAATGACTCCTTCAGTCAGGAGGGCCAGTTAGATCGCTGCCTCAGTTCAGCGAATTCCCTTTGCTAAAGGACAGCTAAGGACCCCTAGGCCAGGGGGGCCAGAAAAGAGGCGGAGTCCTCATTCCATTGCACATAAATTCATTTTCTTCGGCCCCTCTTACACACATAAGCTAATATAGATCCAGCTGCCTTAACAGTTCATCTTCACAGAAGAAGATAGTGTTTGTGGAAATATTTCCAATCTTTCCTCAAGGAAGGCACTACTTGTCAGAGGATGTCCTATCAGAGTGAACATTCTGTTTCACTCTTTTTAAAAAATTTATTTATTTGAAAGTCAGAGAGAGAGAGAGAGAGAGAGAGAGAGAGATCTTCTATTTACTGGTTACTCCTCAGATGGTTGCAAGGCACTTGCCAGGCCGAAGCCAGGAGTTTCATCCGAGTCTCGCATCTGAGTGGCAGAGGCCCAGGTATTTGTGTTACAGATAAAATGGCGGCAGAGAAAGAGGACTTCAGTTCGTTGCCTCACATGAAAGAAGAATTTCCACATAGACAAGGCAGAGAGAAAAGCAAGATTGAAGTCAGACACTTGGTGCTGCAGCAGCCGGGAGCATGGCTGCAAGAGTGGCAGAGCCCAGAAACTGTCAGAGCACACTTCTAGGGGAAAAGAGAAACAGAGCAGCAGCTAGCAATCAGTCAGGAGTTGGAGACAAGCCCACCAAGAGGCCAGTGTTGTCATCTTGCCTGTCCTGTCTAGCTTCCTCATGATAAGACAGAAACACCATCAGAAGGGCGAGATGGTGACTACTGTTTTCAAGGTAAACTGAACACTCTGAGGGATGGAACCACTACTTCTATGCTATTCTCATGATGAAACTGGAAACTTCAAAGGAGTGTGATAGGAACTTTTGTTTTGCTAAAGGCAGCTTTTGGGGAGAAACATGCAGTGGGATTTGGCACTTTGATCTTGCTTAAGATAATTTTAGGGAGAAGCAAGCATTTTGCACCCTGTTAGAGGACTCCCCTTTTCCTCATTCCAACAGGGCCCACCTAACTGCCCATTAGCCTATCTCATTTGGGCCATCTTCCAATACTTTTCCCAGGCCATTAGCAGGGAGCTGGACTGGAAGGGGAGAAGCTGGGATATGGACCACCATCCATATGGGATGCCAGTGTCACAAGCAGTGTCTTTACTGGTATACCACAACACTGCTCCATGAACTCTCTTCCACATCCTGCTACCACATGTAAACAGACCAAATCTGTGTCTACCGATCAAGCACATCACCTGCATTGCTCAATCAGGTGGGGCACCTTTTTCTAAGTAGAAGGATAGATGAGTGGACTCAGTGATTGCCATTGAGAAGCGACCATTCTAGAAATCAGTGTTGGCTTTGCTTCAGATCTGAGCCCAAGCTGAATGCTATTGCTAGATTTGGCTTAGAATTCATGATCTCTCTTTTGAGGAGGGTTGCTAATGATATTCTTGCCCACTTGGTAATTAGGTTTTGACTTTGTTTACTATTATTCCTCTTGTGTGTTGCATGCTGAGCAAGGATTCCTGGAGAGAAGGATTAATTGGGATAGAATGCCCAACAATAATATGCCTGAAAGAACTTGCCATGTGATAGACTATATTAATAGCTAACAGGTATTGAACATTTACCTCTTAAAGTTCTTTGAATACATTAACTCATTTAGTGTTTTTTTTTTTTTAAAGAAAGGTGTCCCATTCCGATTACATTCTTTTTTTTTAAGATTTATTTTATTTATTTGAAAGTCAGAGTTACATAGAGAGAGAAGGAGAGACAGAGAGAGACAGAGAGGTCTTCCATCTGCTGGTTTACTCCCCAATTGGCCGCAACGGCCGGAGCTACACTGATCTGAAGCCAGGAGCTAGGAGCTTCTTTCAGGACTCCCACATGGGTGCAGGGGCCCAAGGACTTGGACCATCTTCTACTGCTTTCCCAGGCTGCAGCAGAGAGCTGGCGCCCATGTGGGATGCTGGCACTGCAGGTGGCAACTTTACCTGCTACGCTACAGAGCCAGCCCCCTCATTTAATGTTGACAACTCAATGGAGTAGGTACTCTTTCTGTCTCATTTTAGACATGGAAATAAAACACAGAAAGGTTAAGTAATTTGTTCAAATTTGTGAAGATGCTAAGTAGGGCATTTAATCTGGGGAATCTGGAACCTTGAGTCTTGTATAAACACAGTGAAATTCAGCCCTAAATAGGATGGAGGCAGAGTTGGGCAGGAAGGCAATGTGTGCAGGGGATGGAAGATAAGAGGGCAGTCTCAGATTACAGCTGACTCTAATATGGGGCTCCTGTGTAGCCACCATGGCCAGGGTGAACTACCTGGGCCTCCAAGTGACATTGATAGTGCCTTCCTCCTGCATGCACAATGGCTGTCCATGCAGAATGAGACTTCACAGACTTAAACTAGGGGGCTCTGCAGGGCAGTGGAGGGCCCAGTGGTGGGAAATCTGCAGAGGCTTAGATGTTGAGTAAAAACTAAACTGGCAGTTTGAAAGATTCTGTAAAGAGGATTTACTAAAACTAATAATATTAACAATACATTCTCACCTTTTGTTTCTTGTTCTATGAGTAAGTTTTCAATCAGACTCAGTAGTTGACAGGGGCAGGGGAGAAGAGGGGGCCTTAGTTTTATGAATAGTCTCTTTTTGAGATACTTTGAGAAAGTAGCCACTTGGGAATTGGAAAAATTCCAAGTAATTTGCCCATGAATTCTAGTTCAAATGACAGCAGATTGGTTCTATCCAAAGCTGAACTCAGCTTTTCATGTTAAAACTGTGGATGAAATAGAAAGCTAAGACTTACAGTATAACCTAATGACAGAATCTGGGACAATTTGCAATAATGATTGGGTAGGTGAATGTGGGTTGAGAAAAGCTGAATTTTCTCCCAGTTTATGTCACACTCTCGCTGTCTTTAATGAAGGAAAAATAAAACTTCCCTAAGATTGTGGGAAGGGCCTTTTGTCTCAGGCTGAGCCACAGGTCCTACATCAACTGGAAATGGAACAGGCACTTCCTTCTGCCGTGTTATGGCTTAGCTGTTGTTTGTTCCCAGAAAGGTTTATGTGTGGGGTCTTGGTGCCCAGTGCAGTGGTTTTGGGAAATGATGAAAACTTTAAGAGGTGGAGCCTAGTGGAAGGTCCTCAGGCAACTGGGGCCACAGCCTCAAAATGAATTATTTCCTTTTGGATTTTGTTCAGTTCTTGAGAGAATTGTTTTCAAAGCCAGGGTTTGACCCCTCCCTAGCTCTCTCTGGCTTCCTGATTTGTGATGCGATTGCTTTTTCCTGCCATCCACCATGGGGCCACTGCCAAGGCTTGCACCATGCTGTTTGATCACTTAAAGTCCCACACTCTGAGCTAAATAAACCTCTTTTCTTAATAAAGATAGCATGCCTCCAGTATTTCAATATAGGGGTAAAAGGTTGACTAATACAGAAAATTACCATAACTATTCCTGAAAATGTGGAGCCACTGTTGGAACTTGCTTGCTAGCAGTGATTGGAAGAGTTTGGAGAAGCAGGTTAAAAAAAGCACATGGTGAGAGCGTAGCATTAAGGGTGGTTCTGATGAGGGTTCAGAAGATGAAGAAGCTGGGAAACTAATCTCCTGTGGAATGAGGATCCTTTTGGAAGTTGGACTGAAGGCCACCCTTCATACACTATGGTACAGAAGAGGCTGTATTGTGTCCATGAGCTAAGACTTTGTTTTGAAGACTGAACTTAATAATATAAACTATGGTTGTTTGGAAAGCATTCAGGATGTGGGCGTTCACATTATTGGTGGCTTTGAGTAAGATTTACTGTTAGACTCAGGACCAAAAAGAAGCAGAGTAGAATGATTTGGAAGACTGGAAGCCTGGCTGGGGAAGGAGTGAACAAAAAGCATAGAAGTGTGCAACCAAGGAGGGTATGTTTGAGACACAGCTTCCTAAAATCATTAGCACAGATAAAAAGAAGCCAAGTTCTTTGCAACAAGACAATAGAAAAGATGCCTTGAGGGCATCTGAGAAATCTTGGAGGCTACCCCTTCCATCACAGGTGGGAGCTCTAACAGGGGCAAATTGTTTCAGGGTACCAGGGGTCTTCTTCTTTGCTTCCTACTTCAGGAGGCCTTGGGATTCATTTCCTTGTGTGCATCTAGGTAGTAAAGCTCTCCAGCACTGCACCATTGCTCAAGCAGGCTCATAGGTAGCTCATGGCAGCAATAAACCTATTTTTTGCTGAATTTGCAGGAGGACAAAATTTGCAGGAGTTCTAGGATGATGGTGGCTTCCACCAAGAGATAAGATGCTCAACAGGGTTGGAGCCCCTGTCAGAAGATGCCACTGGGGCAATACCTAGTGTAGCTGTGAGAGGGGAATCAAAATGAGAAATGTAGAGATACCAGCAATGAGAAATAACAGCCTTGGAAACCCACTGACATCAGTGTGGGGGCAAGGGACTGCAGCAACTTAGGGTGGGGTTTCCCAAGGCCTTGGGGCCACCCCCTGCTGCAGTTGTATGAGATGCCAGACATGGGGCTTTTAGGCTTTAACATCTGCTTTGCTGTGCTTCTGTCTTACTTTAGGCCAATTACTCCTTTCTACTTGACTTTTTCTCCCTTTTGAAATAGGAATGTATACTCTGTGCCTGTTACTGATTGTATACAGGAAATAGATAATGGTTTTGATTTTACAGGATTGTAAAAGCAAGGGCTTTGCTCTGAGTCTTGGATGAGACTTTGGACTTCAGTCTTCTGAATTAACGCTGGAGTAAGTTAAGGCTTTGATACTTTCAGAGATAAATGCTTGTGTTTTACATTGTAAGAAAGACATGAATCTTTGGGGGACCAGGAGCAGAATTGTAATGGTTTGGGTAATTTGAGTATAAGCCAGGCATATGTATTTTATATATATATATATATATATATATATATATATATATATACACACACACACACACACACACACTGTGGGGTATTAAGGGGGTGGAAATTTAATCTGACTCTGGTATTTAGAAGTACAGTGGAAGTGCTTAGGATTACTTTAGGTCATTAGGGTGAAGTTTCCATGCCTAACCCAGGTGATTTTAAAAATTCATTTGTTTATTTAATTTGAAAGGGAAGAGAGAGGGAAAGAGAAGGGGAGAGACAGAGAGAGAGAGAGAGAGAGAGAGAGAGAGAGAGAGATCTCCCATCTACTGGTTCACTCCCTAAAGGCCTGCAAAAGCCTGGACTAGGCAAAGCCAAGCCAGAGACTGGGAACTCAATCCAAATCTCCCATGTAGGTGCCAGGGACCCAAGACCTTGAGCCTTTGTCTGCTGCCTCCCAGAGCACTCACTAGCAGGGAGCTGGAATGGAGAGAGGAGACCAGACTTGGACCCAGGCACTCTGATATGGGATGTGAGCAGCCCAAGCAGCGTCTTAACTGCTGGTCAAGAGCCTACCCAACCTGCTGACTTTATAACAGATGGAGGACTATGCATTCTGTCTCTTGCTGTGTGTTGCTGTATGCTCCCTTGGGATTCTTCCAGCCACAGGACCATCACCATTTGAGGCCTTCCTTGCAACTCCAGAACTATGAGCCAAAATAAGTCTGTTTTCTTTTAAAAATTAGCCCACCTCTGCCCTTGTTGTAGTAATTAAAAGTTGACAAATTCACCTTCCTCATGCGTTGTTCTCTTATGCATTATTTTCTTCCTCCCTAAGGCTCCCTCATCTCCCATCCATGCAGTTTCTGAGGATCACAGCAAATTGCTGGACAAGAAGCAAGGAGTGATTAAAGTGGCCACAGGGATGCAAGTGTCCTCAACTAAGCTCTGTGGATAGCTGTGAAGGCAGGAAGACCTGGGCTGGCTCTGCATGCCTGGGATTGGGCTGCTTCCCTCTTGTATTATCTCCGAGTACCAGAAGCTGGGCTAACAGCTGAGAAGAAGATGAGGTGCCACATTAAAGGCAGGGTCATGCCGGATGACTCCCAGTCACTAAGTACGAGCTGGACTGAGATCTGGGAACATAAATTGTTGATTCAAGAAGCGAATTTGACCAGGAGGGCAGTGTTAACTTCCTGGAGTTAGCAAATAACAAGAAACCCATCTTATCCTATCCAAGGATAAAGTAAAACAGACTATATCATCAACAGCAACAGCAACGTGGAGGCAGTGAAAATAATGCACAAAAATGAAGAAAAAAAAGAGGAGAAATGAATAACTTCAGTGAGGCAGAGCAATCCTGAAAATGACTTATCTTAAAATCTAGATGATCATTTTCAATAACTGTGTGCCTGAAGACTTGGTTTGTCTGAACCAGAATTAGAATGTATAAAAGTGAGATCTGGAGAGAACCACGGGCACAATCATTAAATGGGGAAGTGGTGATGGGATTCCAATGGCTGGAATCAAGTCTCTGTTAGAGGCAAGGAAGGCCAATCATTGGCGCTCCTTGAAGGTGTGTCACTACGTGGAGTACATGTGTGAGAATAGCTGTCAGAATTTAGCAAAGGGGAACAGTTGAAAGGGTGAGAATTACAGAGATGAAGTTTTCAGGAACATTGGCCAGAGCTTGTAGAGCCTCATGACTCAAGTCAATGTTCCTGAGATAAAGGAAACGAAGGCTCAAGATAGACAGCAGGAGCTGACCTCAACTTAGGGAAAGTTGAAAGACATCTATACAGCCTGGCAAAAGTTCAGTCTAATGAGATAAACCCATGATTCTGTACATACAGATATAAAACAAGAGGTTATTTCTGAAAAACAAAGGTTAGCTTGACTTTAGTCTTCTTCCAAACACACTAAATGCTAGAAGACAGTTTGGCAGCACCTACTGAATTTGAAAAAGAATAAGATATGATCTAAGAAAATTGCGTATATATTCACATATGCAGGGAACAGAATAATATTACTGGATATGCAAAAAGGACAAAATACGTTATTTACAAGCCCTCCTAGAAACTGCTTTAAGATATCCTGCAAATTCAGCAACAACACACAAGAGCTCAGAACGAGACGCCCACCACATGGGAGGACTCAGTAAACAGTGATGATAATTCAATAAGAGATAAGTCTAAATGTCACCACTGAAGTTATAAAGCTGAATTAAACACTGACATACATAAAGAGAGTCTTTATAATTCATAAAATAATAGTAATGTCATAACAATGATCTAGAACTCAATTGAAAGGAATTATTAACAAAGACTTCTACATGATAGGAGATGTGAAGAATAAAAAGTGCTGAACACACTATCTTACATATGGATTTTATTTTTGCAATATGTTTACACATTTTGGTTTTTTAGGTGTACCTGTAATTTCTGTTTTTTTTCTAACATGAATGCTTATTTCTGTAATAAACAGTGAAAGGTGAAGAAACTAAAATCTAACAAAAAAAATTTCCAAAGTTGAATTGGATCTGATAATTTTTAAATCTGCACAAGTTTTAGTCTTTAAGAAGCTACCTCACTTTTTAAAAGTTTTTTCCAAATACTTGATTTTTTTTAGGTTTATTTATTTTACTTGAAAGTCAGAGTTACACAGAAAGAGAAGCAGAGGCAGAGAGAGAGAGAGAGAGAGAGAGAGAGAGAGAGATAGGTCTTCCATCTGCTAGTTCACTCCCCAGTTGGCTACAATGGCTGGAGCTGCGCTGATCCGAAACCAGGAGCCAGGAGCTTCTTCCAGGTCTCCCATGTGGGTACAGGGACCCAAGGACTTGGGTCATCTTCTACTGCTTTCCCAGGCCATAGCAGAGAGCTGGATTGGAAGTGGAGCAGCTGGGTCTTAAACAGGGTCCCATATGGGATGCTGGCACTGCAGGCGGTGGCTTTACTTGCTATGTCACAGTGCTGACCCCTCCAAATACATAATTTTAATCTACTTTATAATCATAGGCTTAATTTATCTCTGACCATAATATTCGGTAAGTAGAAAGTAGGATATTCACAATTTCATGGGAGTATAAACAAGGATGAAAAATGACAATCATATCACAAGATATGTGATGTCTGTTTCATTTCCATACAATTTTTTTTGTGTTCTATGTAACGTCTCCTTTTTTCAATGTCTATAGGAAAATTGCACAAAGGTAGACTACTGTGTTGGGCCTGGAACTCCCTGTTGGCTACTTCCTTGGACAATGACAATGAGATCTTCCCAGCTCACATTTTCTGGGGAGAAGAGGAAGTTCCAAGGGATGAACTTGATTGTCTTTGGTTTGCAAGACTGAGATATTTGTCCTCCATGTGACCCAGAAACATCTCATGGAACTCAATATTCACTTATAGTAGGAGGGTGGGGGTCTTGCTACTTTCTGTGGAGCCCAGCAGTAGGTACATAACCTCAGAAATGTTATTCTATGTTTGTGGCCTCGGCTTCTTCATCTGGAAAGCATGAGTAGTAGACTTGTCTCAAAGCTCCCTTAAAGGACTGTATAACATCAGGGACACAAAGCATCCAATGGGGGTCCCTTAATCAATGCTGCATCTTTACCTTCCCAGCCCTGTGAAGTTTCTGCCAATCTAAGCTTTGAGGGAAAGACGAAGGATCAGCTGCAAGTGGGATGGTTCTCTGGAGGGCTCCTGATGGGTCTTAGAAAAGGAGGGAGGGAGACCACAAGGGAGAAGTGCATAAAATCAAGATGGGGATGCAAGGATCTCATTTCTGTTCACTGTGCAACATCCGCTGTAGGTGGCATGTTATCCTGCCCCTGTGCAAGCTCCTGGCACAATAATTCCAAATCGCCTATTAAATACATTAGAAGAAAAAGCCCAACAATACTTCCATGTCTAAGGAGAAGGGCTGTTTCTTTGTTTTAATAACTATAACTCCTAACTCTTTCTCCAGAAAGGAAAGGTTGCTCTTGGTTATGCATTTTAAGTGCAGAGTAGTGGGAGATTCAGGCTGTTTATGGCCATCTCTTCATTCGGTTGCAGAATAGTGTTTCTTGGGAAGGCTAGGCCCCCTAATTCAGACTCTTGTAGTCTAGAAAGCGAAGCTTGTTTGATAAATCATTGACCAAGGCCAGGGTCTGGCCATTCTTGATTTTTCAGAACCCAGTCTCTGGCATCATATTCTTTAGGAATTATTCCTGGATCCTTCAATGTGCTAGATTATTTCATGTCAACTCAACATTATCCCCCCCCCCCACTTCCTTCCACTTTTTCCTGTGTGGGAGAAGCAAATTTGGGGACTGTATTTTCTAGACTCTTGCCAGTAGGGTGCATGGTTAGTTACTGCCAAGAACAGGCATTTAGATGGTCAATGAGAAGGGGAAGTCCTTGTTGTCAGCAGCAGCCACAAGGGAGTAAGTGCCAAGAGATGCTGGATGCTGCTCCTGGCTTCCTTCTGCCCACCTTCCTGAAAAGTACACCCAGCAGCACACTTCCTAGACTCCAGCCCTTGCAGACTTCCTCGTCAACACGACTCCAGCCCATTCCACAGTCCGTTAAGCTTATCTCTGTATTAATCTCATTTCTGCCTAAAACATGCAGAGAGCCTCCTGTCTTCCTGTCCAGACCTCGAAACATCAGAATGAATTGAATGTTCTCTTCTTGAGAGTGTTTTAGCACTGTGACACCATTATTCCTGAATCAACAGCTTAGAGGTTGATTCCACAGACTGTGGAGTAAAGAAGAAAATTTCTCAGGTTTTTAGCCGCTGAAAGAAACCATTATGTCTTTAACGAAGAGCAAAAAAAACCCCTAAGGGCAAATCAAGATCCGGTGCTGCTGAGTAGACCCACATCAGGAGCTGCTCAGCAACCCTTGTAGCAGGAAGACTGTGAGTGCAAATTGAAACTAACAAACCAATAGTAGTAAAGTGAGGGACTCTGATGAGTCATTTTAGTATCACAGGGTTAACCACTCAGATATATTGTGACTCTTTGAGTGATTGAATTTTCTTCTTTGTCTAGGATATAACAAATCTATCTACCAGTGGGAAACCAATTAAGGTTCTCCACTACCTGTCACTTGCCAACCGCTGGCTGGTTTTGTAGAACTTGACACCAATCACTAGCATAAAGAGGGGTGGAGGAATCTGGTTAAAGGTGATCCCCATGCGGTTAGAGCTGCGAAGCATCGCATCCTCCTTTTTGGCTGTCCCTGCAATTACACATTGCTTCATTGCGGAAACCAGGAGAGGGAAATGGCATACATCAATTGCCTTTTGCTAAAATGACACAGACACTCTAAACCAGAGACTGGCAAACATCTCTGTAAAGAGGCAGCTAGCACCAGCACTCAGACTGGTGTATTGTAAGATCCATGTTGCTGAGGTTACCCAGGCAATGCCTATTTCCACCTGGAATTAGAACTCTGACTCCCTACTTCCACCACGTATTTTCTTTAACAGAAATGAAGGCCCCTTGCTTCAGGTTGCTCAGGCTGACCATCTGAGCCTAATTTGAGCAGTGAACACACCCTGCGTGGTTAGGAGCGCTCTGCTGCAGAAGCCACAGCCCATGCAGTCCTGCTGTGCACAGGTTGAAGATTCCTTTCCCTCCCCTCCAGCTTTCTGTCTTCGTCACTGATTTTCTCTTGCCTTAAAGATACTTCTTCACGGCCGGCGCCACGGCTCACTAGGCTAATCCTCCGCCTAGCGGCGCCGGCACACCAGGTTCTAGTCCCGGTCGGGGCACCGGATTCTGTCCCGGTTGCCCCTCTTCCAGGCCAGCTCTCTGCTGTGGCTAGGGAGTGCAGTGGAGGATGGCCCAAGTCCTTGGGCCCTGTACCCGCATGGGAGACCAGGATTAGCACCTGGCTCCTGCCATCAGATCAGCGCGGTGCGCCGGCCACAGCGCACCTACCGCGGCGGCCATTGGAGGGTGAACCAACGGCAAAAAGGAAGACCTTTCTGTCTGTCTCTCTCTCACTGTCCACTCTGTCTGTAAAAAAAAAAAAAAAAAAAAAAGATACTTCTTCATGATCTTATTACATGTGCAGTCTACATTCCTCATGGAAAATTTAGAAAATTTAAATAATCAATAAGTAGACATGTTTCTTTATAAAACTTTGATCCAATGCTAATCACGATCAACTCATTGTGTATGAATTTATCCTTTTGTACCTCTCCATACATGTTGTTACTGCACTATTTCCCCCTCTTTCCTTTCTCTCCTTGCCCCATTCCTTCCTTCCTTTCCATCTCGGTCATTACTAACTGTGTAGTTCAGTTAATTATGTTGTTTTGCAACCCTTTTCTAGAACTCTTTGCATTTTACAAAACTGAAACTCTTTACCCATGATATAATAATCCCCCACTCCTCCTTCCTCCCAGACCCTGGCAACCACCATTCAACTTTCTGTTTTTATGAATTTGACTACAGTGGTTATCTCATGTAAGTGGAATCCTATAGCCTGTGTTTTTTCATGACTGTCTTATTTTACTTAGCATAGCATACTCACAGTTCACCAATATTGTTGCTTCTGTTAGAATTTCTTCATTTTTTAAGCCTGAATAATATTCCATTTTATATACATACCATATTTTTGTCCATTTTTCTATCAATGGACACTCAGATTGCTTCCACATATAAGCCATTGTGAAAATCGTATCCATGGATTCAAGTGTACAAATAGCTTTTTGGGGTTCTGCTTTTTATTCTTTTGAAAATATACCTGGATCACATGCAGATTTTGTTTTTTATGAGGAACTCTCACACCATGGTTTTTTTTTTCCATAGCAGCTGTACCATTTTACATTCCCACTAACAGTTCTAATTTCTCATCTTTGCCAGCATTTGTTGTTGTTTTGTTTGTTTTTCTTAGTTGCCGTTCTTCTCTTTTCTTAACACATTATTTATTTAAGAGTCAGAGAGACAGAGAGAGAGAGAGAGAGAGAGAGAGAGATCTCCCATCTGCTGGTTTACTCCCAAAAATGCCCACAATAGCTGGGGCTGGGTCAGGTCAACGTCAAGAGCAAGGGACCCAATGCAGGTTGGCCACATGGGTGATAGAGAGCCATCTGTTGAGCCATCATTTGTGGCCTTCAAGTATGCATATTTGCAAAGCCAAGACTCAAATTCATGCACTCCCATATGGGAACTGTGCACCCCAAGCAGTTGTTTTAACTGCTAGGCCAACCCTTGCCCCCTGCTTTCTTTTAAATGGGGGAAAAAAAAAACCATGAAAGTTTAGAATCTGCATTTTTCTGACTAATTATATATCATGAACTTATTTTAAGTCAACATATATTCTTTATTTAAAGATTTATTTATTTATTTGAAAGTCAGAGTTACAAAGAGAGAGGAGAGGGAGAGAGAGAGGAAGAGAGAGAGAGAGAGAGAGAGAGAGAGAGATCAGGAGACGGAGAGAAAGAGAGCCATGTGTTCAGGAACAGGTCCTTTAAAGCTTTTTAAAATGGGATAATAAAGACATAAAGGGATATTAAGAGACTGTTGTAAATGGAAATGAGGTGCTACACACACACACACAAAAACAATGGTCACTGGCACATTGGGAACAATAAATGCTAGCAATGATTATCAATAATTTTATTACTGTTTACCCCCTGTACTCATGGGTCTAAGCAATTCCTTATCAACTTTGAGGTTGCTCCTGAGAGTTCAGTTTATAAAAGGTCATGAAAATTAGCTTCCAAAGTGCAGTCATTTCTCTCTTGAAACCTCCTGGACAGGTGTTTTCCTTCAGATATGAATTGACTGAAGTGAGAATTCCACCCTGGTGGGCTGAGACCCAGCCTCTATCCTTGGCTCCCTCAGGACCACTTTAGGTCATGTAGAGTAGGGGCCACCACGGAATACACTGCTCTAGACTGGGTTTTTATACAAGCCCTCTCTTAGTTCATTACCAGGCTGTCACAGCAGCTGATCTGTGGACCTGAAGCCTTTCTGGGGGCTCTGGACAGTATGCATGGCCTGGGAGAAAGCTTAGTCAAATATTTACATAGAGGAATGTGGCATTTCCTACCCTATGCTCTGATTACCATCAGGGTCTTATCTTTCCCCCATAAAAGGAAGTGTGGCTATGTATTAACACTAGAAAAATAATAGAGTCTAGAATTTAAGACCTGTAAGTTTCCCAATGTTCTGCTCTATAATATTATCTAAGGGTAGGAAGGAAATTCTACTGGAGGTGGGTGGCTGCAGGCTATGCGAGGCTGGTGTCTGTAAGGTCAGGTGTACTTTGGAGAACAAAGTGTTTGCCTTCTCCTTAAACTCAGATTTTCTTGACGAATCAAAAGGTCCCTGTGGGAACTATTTGCTTTGCCTCTCCTTTTTGGCACATTAAAGCAAGGGAATTACTTATGGAAAGGACAGGTTTCTCTCCCAAGCATCTCTTAAAATAGGAAAACACCCAAGAAGAGCTTCCTGAGTGTGCTGTGGGAAGAGCACAAGCTAACCTGTCAAATAGTACTGGATTGGAATTTTGCCTGCACAACCAAACAGCCAGTATTGAGCTGGTAACAAAACTTTTCTGTGCTCCCCAGTCTTCTTGTCTGTAAACTGGAAACAGGCTGCAGGACCTAACACATAGACTTTGTGTAAATATTAAGGGAGATGATATGTGCAGTGAACCATGGTTATTCTTTGCTATATAAGATATAAAGTGGTCACACTGAGTTTGGAACTTCCCAGCCAAATGAAAGCAAACCGGGTGTGCTTGAATCCTGGGCACTTTACACATCAACAAATGCATGATTTTATTATCAGTTTTTTTTTTGTTGTTGTTGTTAAATTGAAAACAAATTTCTAAGAGTCTGCATAATCCAAGTTGGAAAGTGCAATTGCATTCCAATGTTATCACATCCATGGCCACTATACAAAAACTCATCCCATCTTAACATGGAAGACACCATCACTTTCTCCCATGGGGTATCAATGCCATAGAAATAAACTGAGAACAGTTCATTTGTCCATTCATTCCACCAGAAATTTCTGAGTACTTGTAGTGTGTTAAGAACATACCGGGTACTGTAGATCTCAAAATGAAGCAGATCCAATCCCTTCCCTTCAGGGTGATCCCAGCCTAGTGGGAGAGAAAGATCCTTGCTATAGTTTGGATGTAGTTTGAGTCCTGCAGAGCTCCTCAAGCAAGAAAACTTGGTTCCAAGTGTGGTGATGTTGAAAGAAGCTAGAACCTTTGGTGAGATGGTAGTGGAATGTGGTTAGATGGAGTTGTTCACCCTTGGAATGGAGTAATGTCATTACCCCAGGATCCCAGTTAGTACCCACAAGAGTGTTTGTTATAAAAACAGTACTCCTGAATTTTTCTTGCTTCCTGTCTTGCTGTGTGATTGTCGCACCTTCACTTGGCTGACTTCCTTTCTCAGGCAGGTGACCAGCATCATGCTGTTTGGACCCTTCAGCTACCAGAATCATAAGCCAAATACATCTCCTTATTTTAAAAAGTACCCAGTGTCAGATATTTTGTTATAACAACACAAAACAGACCAAGATATCCTCTAAGTTGACCATTTCATATCATAACTGATAATTGCAAGGACAGAGGTGCCTCCAGGGACAGTAGACAAGGATGAGTAGATCCAGCAGTTGTAGGCCTCCAGGTTCCTCCTCCTCATTTCCAGTCACATGGAGTTCATAGCCCCTCACCATATTCAGTTCTAGAAAGCCCTGGGACAGCTCTGACAGTTTGAGCATTTTCCATATGTTGAGCGAGCATTTGTTTCCTGGTAACTGCCACACAGCCGCAGAGAGTTAATCTCTTCCTTCTTCCACATGACAGCTCTTCAGATCCTGAAGTCAGCTCTCAGGTGGCAGGTGAGCAAGGATAAGCTTAGCTCGATTTGCACACATGAGTACCGGGGAGTTCTGGGGCTCATCCGGGCTTCCAGGAGAAATACTATTTGACAGTGAGGGTATGGAGAAATTGTCTTATTCTCCATTGTTTGTATTCTAAGGGCTAGCCTTACTAATTGCACTCTAATTTATACAATGTGTTAGCGTGCATTATTCACAATATCCTCATGTAAGCCTGGTAAGATGGTACAGAATGATTGGGTTTCTTTTTGCATACAAATAAACAAGCCTAAGAGAATGGTGTGCCCACATTATGCAGCTAACATCTAGTAGAACTTGCACCCAAATCCTGAGGCCCTGGGTGTAGAGTAATTTCCACTCTGTCTTCTGTGTTCTATGCTAGTTGTCTGACATTCAGTTATTCCTTTCTATAATCTCCAAATTAGTCTTCCCCAAGATATAGCTTCTTAATATATTGCCTACATTGTGCCACTTCCATTTTGACCTTCCTAAAGTCAAAAACTCTCAATAATTACTCTTAAGTTGCAAGGGGAACCTCTAAATCCTTACGATGACATTCAATGCCCCTCAATGTTGTTTTGTCTAGCTGCCAGGGATTTCAGGGATAGTAAGGTGGGTGGATGCAATGTCAGAACACACCGTAGTGATAGTGCATCTGCACAAGTTGCTTTGAGAGCGTGCACCATGATAGAGATGCACCCAGGGCCAGTAGAAAATGGAACTGTAGAAATGAGAACATAGCAGAGAAGGGTTCCAGGGGCTGGGGATGCCTGAGATGCAATTTATAGACATTTGTGCCCTTCGCGTGTCAACAGAAGTCAAGATCATCTGGAGGAGAGAAACAGCTTGGTGGCTCTGTGTGCAGGAGACCATAAATAATTTTATGTTGCTCGAGTGCTAAGCAAAAGAAGGGACTTAGAGAAGTAGGAGCCCGCAAGGGAGCCATCGCCAGGTCCTGTGAGGTGTCAAGTGAAGGGATTTGGACTGTGTCCTACAGGCTGTGATGAGCCAAACAGGATTTGAAGCAGGCTAGTTGTAACTGTGTTTGGTTTTTGCATTGGAGAGTCAGCTCTTCAGTAGCCCTGTGGAGGAGGGAGGACTGGAGTTAGAGTTGGAGAAGGTTGTTTGGTTGCGATGTAAGGAAAACTATTGCCATGAACTGGGTGAGAGAAGATAAAGGGCAGTGGAACTAATCATAGAAAGAGCAAGGAGAATTTTCAAATATCTTTTGGAGAAAGAACCAGAAAAACTGATGTCTTGGAGGTTGTGGCAGACAAAGGAGAGGGAGGAGTCAGGCTGCTCATTTGTTCTTAGGAACTGCCAGGCTGGGTGGAAGATGCTATTTTTTTTTTTTTTATTTTAAATTCACTTTATATACAGATGACCAACTCTATACTAAGTAGAGATTTCCACTCTTTGCACCCACACAGATATTCAAAGTATAAAGTACTATTTGAAGACAGATTTTACCATTAATTCTCATAGTACATCTCATTAAGGACAGAGGTCCAACATGGGTAGTAAGTGCACAGTGTCTCCTGTTGTTGATTTAACAATTAACACTGGAAGATACTATTTTGTTGCTGCACTTGTACCTGGGATGAGGCTTTGAAGAAAGGACATGTGCAAAATCTATTTGTAGATAAACTGATGCATTTAGCCAATCCAATAACAGAGCTCTCCCTGATCCTTGGGTGGTGGCCAGTCACTTGTACCTGTCCAGTCTCCTTCTCAGGCCCTCAGCTAGACTTCATGCAGTTGGGTGTGATCACACGATGGAGCTCTAGGAAGAGAACAGATATTTTCATTTTTAGGCTAGGTCCGTGCACACCCATATGTTTTATCCGTTCTGCCAGCCTGATGCAGAAGAACATAGCTGAACTTGAAAGGAGAGGAGATTGGTCCCTGCACTGCAATGTGGATGAGTGCTGACCACCGATCAGGAGCAGCCATTTGAAGCATTATGTCAATGAGGAAGGACTTCTGTCAAGTTTGCTCCACTATGCAAAGTGCTTGCTTCATATAGTAGTTAGCCCAGCATCACTGATCCGCCTTTCTCAGCTGGAGAGAGAAGCAGATGGCATTTCATTCGTAGTTATTAGTGCCAGTCACTGTGCATGGCAGATTTGTGTACATTACTTCCTTTAATCCTATGGATACTCTTGTAATTTTCCAACACTCCTGTTTTTCAAGAAAAGACTCTGATGTTTATTGACCTGCTGAGGCTTATACCCTATTTTCCTCGTCACAAGTGCACAAGACTGTGTAATATATATAGTTTCTTAGGAAATACTTTCTCTCTACTTTTCCTATAATTATAAAGTAAGACAATAATGAAAAATAAAAGGAGAAAATCAGAAGAGGAAGAGGAAAATGACAACTTAATTGAACTGGTTCAGCTTCTTTTAATATCAGATGTGTTAATAGGCATATGCATTTAGATGATGTGACTTCATCAGTTGATGAAGCCACCACTGATCAGTGCTTGTAGATGAAATGCTATGTTTTTGCTTCCCCAATTCTCATGTCCTTTCCACTTGAGGTCTCTGTGCTTTAGCCATGCTGGTCTCCTTTCACTTCCTTAAATTTGTTGTGGTCTTTCCTGCCCCAGGGACTTTGCAAGTGTTGTTTCCTTTGCTTGGTGTATCATTGCCCCCTCCATTCAGTTGAGTGACTTATTCTCACCCTTCTGCTTTCTCCTTATATATCACTTTCTCAGGGAAGCCTTCCTTAACCTTGTGGCTGGGTTATATCCTCTGCATGTTTGCTTATTGCATTTAGACTTCTGCTTTGTGACAAGCATCGGAATTTCGATTGTGTAATCACTTCTATAGTGTTTATGTCTATGCTCAGTGGACTGTTGGCTCTATGAAGGCAGGAATGGAGTCTTTCTGGTTGATTTCTCTATCGCCAGAATGAATTCTAATGTGTGACACATGGTGTTCATAGTGGATGAATGTGAAAGGAATTTTTTCTTTTTTATAAATTAAAAAATATTAGACCTAAAATTGTGCAGTTCCAACTGACTTTCTGGCAAATAATAACATATGTAATATTTTGCAATGAATCAGGCTACTTGGTAATTGGATGCTGACTTAAATCTAACCAAGTCAGGTGTTGTCCCATTTCATAAGCTGAGAATCAGAGTGTGAAGGTTTCTTGCATATTCCCCAGCGTCTTGAGTCACCTCCTCCTGGTGCTGTCCCCGTACACTCTTGGACCCTCACTGATGGGATTTGACATCATGTTGACTTGGGAGGCATATGGCAGTGAGGAGAGCCTTGGAAGAGAAGGAAAAGAATGTTAGAGTCAGAATCTCAGTTCTGCTACTTTAGGAGCTAAACAATCTTGGAGCAACGTTGAGGCTCGGTTTCCTTGCTTGTAAAATGGAGAGGAGGTCCTCTTTCCAGCACTTCCTCCTTGAGTCCTTTGCAAGGCTTAACTGAGCTAATGTGGGTGGAAGTGTTTTCAGAGAGACTGGCACTTAGCGGGAGCTCAAGAAATTTAAACTGACACTGGATGCTCTTCCAGAATTGGGGTTTATTTCAGACGCGTAGGCTGTGTTTTATTTGAACAGGAAAAAAGGAAAATGAGTCCTTTGCCTTTCTCTGGTGGATAAAAAGCTGATTTAGTTTCTGATGCAATGGAGAGAACAGAAAACTGATCTGGTTCCCTAGTCGTGAAAGTATGCCTTCCTTATAAAGTGTAAGTTGTTGAGCAAAGAGTAGCAGCCTGATGGATCACACACTGAACGAACTCTGTCTCTGATGGAACCAGTGTATTGATCTTCTTTAGCACATAAGACCTTTAAGAAGCTTCTTTTCTAGATTCTGGCTTCTTGAAACACCTGCTATGCACCAAACACACCCTGTTAAGCTCTGGGCACATGATAATTCGTTTGCCCTTTACATTGTTTTTGTGATGAATCTATTATAATGCCCATGTTCATGATAAGGAAACTCAGATTCAAAGCAATTATGCAACTTACTTTTAGTCGCATTGCTAATAATCAGCAGATCCAGCATTGGAACACAGTCTGCCTAAAGCTGAATCTCATGCACTTCAAAGCACCTTACATTCTAACCCTAGTGAAGCACAATGAAGACCAAAAGTTTGGGTAGGAAACTACTCAAGCTTTAAAAATTCTTATTAATAACTATGAATTTTAGTGTCATTGTCTATCAACTTCAGAAATAACCAGAGGTTCCACTGGAATATGGAACTTTCCATTTCATTTTTACAGAACCTCTGTTTTTGATTTCCTCTTTCTCTTTCTGATGGTGCATGAAACCCCCTGGGTAGAGAGAATGTTTAGAGAAGTGGAAAAGCATTGGGCTGGGGGCTATTTCTGACCCTGAGTGTCTACTAGCAAGACTCTGGTGAACTGATTCAAGAACCAGCCTCAGTTTTCCTCATATACGAAATAAGATAACGTGTGCTGTTTGCTTGCCTATGTTTATGGATTTTGAGAGGATCCATCCAGATAACTGTAGAATGTTATGCAAAAAATGTCCCATTATGTTAAGACAGAGTTATGACTTTGTTCCCACTTTCTTGAATCCTATAGATCCTCTTTGCACTTTGTTCCTGTTGAGAACTTGTGATTGTGCAGGCCTAATAACCAAAGCTGTCTCCCTATGACCTACACACATCCTGAAGTGCTTCAATATTTGCATACAAACATGGTTTTTAATTGGAGAAGACAGGATTTTGAGACTGTGGACTCAAAGCACCGCCATGAGATTCATTTGGTTTCATTGACATGAACTGAATCCTTCTTTTGTGGATGACTTTGTTACACGAACCCAATCTGTGACTATAGTCGATGGCCTAGAGTCTTGTCACCAACAGAATAAAAGTCAAACGTTGCAGGGACTAATGGTTTCAGGGAGCTAGTCTTTTCTGTGACCACAGATGTCTGCTTTGGCGGTTTTTCTCAGTGTGAGAACCTTGATGGAATTACAGCCCTGCAGTTCATTTTTCTTCCTGTTTATTAACTGGAAAAGCTCTGCGCTAGCTCTCTTTGCCTTATCTGAGGAGACAGATCCAGCCATGAGTTAAGTCATGTGGTCCAGTCAATTGCATTTCCACAATATTGTGAGAATGGCTGGGAGATTAGCTTTACTAACCATGGAATGAGCTCCTAGGATAATTTATTGTTGATTATTTTTTGCTGAAGCATCTGTGGAAAGCAAGCAGGAGGAGGAGCCAGGAGCACTGAACTGGTGGTTGACAACTGTGCTTGTCTCAGGGGCTACTTTGAGCGCAGCCGCTAGCCTTTCAGTCTTTTTTTGCAATATGGGCAAAATACTAGGGTGCTGAGAGAGAGCAAGGGAAGGGCAGGGAAAGTTTCTCTAAGGCAATATGTGAGTGGGATGTGCATTATAGACTTGATCTCACCAGGTAGATAAAGGAAAGGGAGAGGGATATTTATTCTCCACAGAGGAGGCTGATTGAACTGAGCAATACACAGTGAAAGTTGATGATTGGCACCATGAATAATATCTATATGGTGGTGGTGGCAAAGAGATGCTCTGGTGGAGTGGGAGAGTAGGAAGTCGGGAGCAGGTCATGAAATGCCTTGATGTCCAAGCTGTTCAGACCGCTGCTCTGGGAACTGGGCAACTCCCAAAGGGTGGTGAGTAGTAGGATGTGGGCAGGGAGCACTAGAATGTTCTCTATTAAGCAGCTAATATGCATTATAAAAATTTCAAAGAAGCTCAGCAAAAACTTTACCATTAAGTCAAAGGGATAACTTGTTGTTCACATTAGCTCTGCATGGTAAGTGGACTGCCATAGGTGTCCTCACTTAGCGCATGAAGGAATGGAGGATTGGGGAGACTAAATTATCAAGTATACACTAATCAAAGAACTCAGGAGTTAAAACTTATACTAAAGTACTTTAAAATGTCATAAAAATGGAGTTAAAATGTAAATATATTTGGGTGTAAACATGTTAAAATCACTTATATGAAGAATACTTCAACTTTTGTAACTTCATGTAACTTTTTTTTATGAAGAAAACAGTACAAATATTTTTGCAGCAAAATGAAATTAGTTTTAATTCATTTTTCTGTGAACTTTTGTTGTATGCTCATATTTTAATACTTACATTTCCTATTGGCAGGATTCTGTTGAATCCATTAATTCCTACGGACTTCAGTTGGAGACTAAATAATACTTGTTCAATGTCTCACACGAATTTCCATCTCTGGTTTGGATGTCCTTCCACAATTCAGAAATGGGAGGAGGCCAGCATCGCAGCCATAACATTCAGTTATTAATACTTAGTGGACATACCATTTGACCTTTGTTTTAATCATTTTTTTACTCAGCACCATGTTGTTTTTCTAGATTCTGGGGGAAGTTGGAACTTGTTTAAAGAAGGCTAACCAAGTAGAAATGGTATGACTTTTCCACACCAGCTCTGATAAGGTAGACTTCAGCCACAGCTGTTAATCATACAGTAGAAGCCTAAAGGATCCCAGCAGAGCAAAATAAATTTCTAAATGCCTCCAGGACTGGTGGTGGTTTTATATAGACTTGCAACTAGGCCCAAAGAGTCCATTTGACTAGCCCCACCTCCTTGAAGGTTACAGTGTTACATCTCAGGGCAGGCAAGGACAAGACTCTGAAGGAACTGGATATTTAATTCCTAGGTTGCATTTCTAGTGACTGTAAAAAATGAATTCTTGCTTTTGGGCACTAATTGGGAGACAGCCAATAGGGGTTGGAGCACTCAGTCTGAAACTCACATAAATTTAGGGAGTTCACCTGATCTGAAAGTTCAGTTCTCACACCATTTAGCTAAGTCTAATGTCATCTTCAACATAAAAGTGTTCTTGCAAATGCAATTAGATTCAAATATTTAGAGTAGGCTCTAACACATAGCAAGTGCTTATTAAAAACATTATGTATCTGGACTGAGTTATTCTTTTTTTTAAAGCCTGGATATTTTAACTGGATTCTTGCTTTGTATGAGGTTCTATTACAGAAATGCTTAGTGTCCTTTAGCTCTTGGCTTCCTCTCCTGTCATTTGTGACATAGGATGATTTTCCCAGTCTCTGGATAATTCCTGTTCTCCTGCTGCTCATGTGGCATGCCTCCTTACCATATTGCCAGCCAGGGAAACATTTGCAACCAGGGTCCAGACTGAAGCAAGAATTGGGAATTAAAAGCATTGGATGTAAAAGAGAACACTGAGATTTTATTTATTTATTTATTTATTTGACAGGCAGAGTAGATAGTGAGAGAGAGAGACAGAGAGAAAGGTCTTCCTTTTTGTCATTGGTTCACCCTCCAATGGCCGCTGTGGCCGGCGCATCGCGCTGATCCGAAGCCAGGAGCCAGGTACTTCTCCTGGTCTCCCGTGCGGGTGCAGGGCCCAAGGACTTGGACCATCCTCCACTGCCTTCCTGGGCCATAGCAGAGAGCTGGCCTGGAAGAGGGGCAACTGGGATAGAATCCGGTGCCCCAACCGGGACTAGAACCCGGTGTGCCGGCGCCCCAAGGCGGAGGATTAGCATGTTAAGCCACGGCGCCGGCCGAGAACACTGAGATTAGGAAGAAGACCATGGTTTAGGACTCTCCAAAAAGGTGACTTTTATATCCCAAGGTACAAAGACCATTCTAAAATATGTAAAAATAGACTTGATGGAAAACTAAAATTAAAACTTATGAAGAAAGATTTTTAAAAGGTGTGAATAAAATAAATCATTATCCATTTATTGCAAAATAATGAAAATTTTGCAGCAAAAATCAGAATCTAATTCTAGAACATTAGAGATGTCTGCAAAATGTGATGATGCCTTTTCATCACTGTTGGGTTTTGATGTGGGCATTCAGTGTCCTCTGCTATAGGAAGTGACAGCTCCTCCTCTTTTCCCACCCAGAGTTGTATCCACCCTCATGCTCTGGATTACTCCTTGGAATTTCCTGATGATATATCAACTGGAGTAGACTAGAATGCACTGTATATTGATAACCACAGAAAAGAGGTACAAGATCTCCAAGGTAGGCAGCCCATGGGGAAACCCTAGCTTCCCTACTTTCTGTTCAAAGATTTTGTAAAAGTTGCTTAGGCTCAGGCATAGGTCAGACTGCATGAAAAGACATTTTAGGACTCCAAGGTCTAGGAATAACACTGGTGAGGGGGAGGGAAGCAGAATTGGGAAGAGGAAGATGTCCAACCCTGATGCAAATCAATGGCAACCTCCAGGGAGCCCTGGAGATGGAATGGCCCTTGAGAATTGTCCGTACTGAGGACAAGTGCCAAAGCTATTGTGTTCCCATGTTCACCAGCCATGAGTGAAAGTGGCCTTCATGAGGAGGTATAACAGGGGATGAGGAAGCTCCATCTGTCTACCTTGAGGCAACAGCCAGAGCTCCTGCTCTCAGGAGCTCAGTCCTGATGGGTCCTCCAGGAAGTCTGTTACATATTCTCCTACAGACTTGGTGAGTTGCAAAATCAGAGAGATTTCCATCATCTATCTAAAATTGCAATGACTTAATCTTATATCCCCTCTTACCTTGCCTTATTTTTTAATTACTATGGGAATGGATTGGCCGAAGCCGCAATGGTTGAGGTTGAAACCAGGAACTGGGAACTCATTGCAAATCTCCCATGTGGGTTGCAGGAACCTAATTATTTGAGTCATCACCTGCTACCTTTCCAGGGTCTTCATTAGCAATAAGCTGGACTCCAGATACACTAGCAGGGAACACGAACATCTTAAGGGGTGTCTTTTTTTAAAACTTTTATTTAATAAATATAAATTTCCAAAGTACAGCTTGTAACTTCCCTCCCACCCGCAACCCTCCCAACTCCTGCTCCCTCTCCCATTCCATTCACATCAAGATTCATTTTCAATTATCATTATATACAGAAGATCAATTTAGCATATATTAAGTAAAGATTTCAACAGTTTGCACCCACACAGAAACACAAAGTGTAAAACACTGAGTACTAGCTATAGCATCAATTCACAATGTACAACACATTAAGGACAGAGATCCTACATGAGGAGTAAGTGCACAGTGACACATGTTGTTGACTTAACAAATTGACACTCTTGTTTATGGCGTCAGTAATCACCCTAGACTCTAGTCATGAGTTGCCAAGGCTATGGAAGCCTTTTGAATTTGCCGACTCCGATCTTATTTAGACAAGGTCTTAGTTAAAGTGGAAGTTCTCTCCTCTTAAGGAGTGTCTTAATCACAGGGCCAAATGCCTATCCCCTTGTTTTTTTTTTTTTTTTTTTTTTTTAATCTGGAATATTTATCATGAACCTACATCCTTTTTTTTATTATTATTTTTTATTTTTGACGGGCAGAGTGGATAGTGAGAGAGAGAGACAGAGAGAAAGGTCTTCCTTTTTGCCGTTGGTTCACCCTCCAATGGCCACCTTGGCCGGCGCATCTTGCTGATCCAAAGCCAGGAGCCAGGTGCTTCTCCTGGTCTCCCATGTGGGTGCAGGGCCCAAGGACTTGGGTCATCCTCCACTGCCTTCCCGGGCCATAGCATAGAGCTGGCCTGGAAGAGGGGCAACCAGGATAGACTCCGGCGCCCCAACTGGGACTAGAACCTGGTGTGCCGGCACCGCAAGGCAGAGGATTAGCCTGTTAAGCCACGGCACCGGCCACCTACATCCTTTATATTAATGTGCTATTATATTTATTTTCTTTCTGGAGCTGCTCTAGAACCTGAATCAAACTACTTGTTCATGACTGCCACGTTCCTAGAGCAGGAGTATACTCTTAACAACTATTTGTTAATTAAGTAGAATAAATGAATGAACAAATGTGAGTATTTACTATATGGGTAGTACTCAAGTTTGAAGCATTTACAATAACAGAATGTTCACAACTGCCAGGGAGTCCCATTCTTCTTCTTTTTCTTATTATAAAGCTGGGGAAACCGAGGCACAGAAAGTTGAGTTGTGTTGCCAAACTCATGCAGTTGAGAAGTGCTGAATTCAGGATCAGAATGAGGCAACTGGATTCAAACCCCAAAGCACGACCCCCACCCCCTCTCTAACAGGCCCTCAATCTGCCAGTTATCCCCTCCCTTCCTGTATTTGCTGTCACCTAGATTTTGTGTACATAGCTGGGTGTCCCAAATGGTTTGGTCGAATTTTTGCTGTCTTAATGTTCAATCCAAGAGGGGAGACCTCAGATAAAGTTGAACTTTTACATTTGTTTGCCATTTTCTCAATACTAGGACTTGGAATATGATCTATTCATACAACCTTTTCTTATTCCCCCACTGTTATTGGCAAATGAAGAGTCCGTTGGGGTTCATAGTGATCTTTCCAAGTGCTGTCTCCTATAATTAACTCAACTCTCCAGGAACATGGGTGGTACAAGGATGGCCACCAGCATTGTCTAGATGAGGAATAGAGGCTCAGGGAGGTTATGTTAAGCAATTTGGAAACAGAATTCCCTATTCAATGTTTTCTCTATTTTGCATTTTTTTCTTGTTGGAGGCTAGATGGCAAGAATTTTTTTTTTTTTTTTTTTTTGACAGGCAGAGTGGATAGTGAGAGAGAGACAGAGAGAAAGGTCTTCCTTGCCAAGATGGCAAGAATTACACCTGGACTCTTTGTGTTTTCAGATTTAGAGAAAGTCACTTGGAACATTGGTAAGAATTTCTCAATTGCTTATTCCTACTTGACACACGAGGAATTTGAGGCACAAAGACGTTTTAGTACGTCCCCACATCATGTGGTGATGTCACTGAAGCTGGAATATTAGTGTCAAAGCTCCCTTGCTCTGCACCAGCCCAACTTCTTACCTGGGTCTGTGGCCAACTCCAAAGCCCCTCCTTCTTTTCTTGACCCTTGTAATAGAAGATAGGCAGTGAGATACCCTTGCAGAACTCACAGAACAAAAAGGATTCCTTTTATCCAGTGACATCAGCAGAAAATTGGGAGGGCAGGGTCCCTGAGTCTCCCCTTCAAGTTTAATTTCATATTAAAGTAGGTCAGGGCACTTTCCTGAGGCTGAGCTCCACGACCCATTTCCCCACCTGGAGAAGAGTGACTTGGAGGAGCCAGGCCTGGGCAACACTTTGTGTCTTTGCTTCAAGGCTCCAGGAGTAGTGGTTCTGAGTGCAAGCTATGAGTGAACGCGAATGTTGGCTGTTCCCAGGTAGGAAGTCCAGAAATAATTTGTCTGCCCTTTGAGAGAAATGATTGACTGCATGCTAATGTTCTGTCTTTATAGCAGAAGAATTCAGTTCATTCCTGAATTATCAGAGCTCTTCGTGACCATGTTTAAGAACCATCACTCCAGTCAGAGTAATGGCAGCCGTGAGGGTTGTGTAGCTCGAATGCTGTCTTGCAGCAGATAAGAATTTGAGACTGCTTTAACCAGGAAAAGGTGACCAAAAGCAACCCTAGGCAACTTCTGAAGCTAGATTAGAAGTGGTCCTGCAGCCTCTGTCTGGTTCTCTCAATTGGAAAGAGCACTTGTAGATGACTACCCTGGACGATGTCGTGTAGGAGACAACACATGCAGGGACCCCACTGAGAACGGGCCGTGTCTGAGGACCCCAGCTGGTGCCATGCTGAGATCGGCCTGCATTGCATAGTCATGAGCTGAGGAGATGATTACTGCTTAGGGACACATAATATTTGGGGCGGTTTATTGTACAACAACAGATCATCTTAACGGCAGCCTGTGCCATTCATGACAGACTACAGTGTGAATCATAGTCCATGATACTTAAACCAGAAACATGCAGCATCTTGCATTTAGATTTAAATAATTATGTATTGAGCATTGGGGTAGTTCGCCCATAGTTGTGGAATGAACTGATGAATGAAAGAACAAGCGTGGGAAGGACTCTCTCAGGAGAATAACCCTTTGGGTGTGTAAGTGATAACTTCCCTAATTGGAACCACATACTGAACAAGCCTAATAAAAAGCTGAAGAGCCCAAGTTAAAGGAATGAGTGTTTTTCTTGTCCCTGTGATGATTTGATCATAGGAAGTTTTTAAAAAAGATATATTTATTATTTGTTTGAAAGCGTTACAGAGAGGCAGAGGCAGAGGAAGAGAGAGAGAGGTCTTCCATCTGCTGGTTCACTTCCCAGTTGGCTGCAATGGCCGGAACCATGCTGATCTGAAACCAGGAGCCAGAAGTTTTTTCCAGGTCTCCCATGTGGGCACAAGGGCCCAAGGACTTGGGCCATCCTCTACTGCCTTCCCAGGCCATAGAAGAGAGCTGAACAGGAAGTGGAGCAGCTGGGACTCCAACCGGTGCCCATATGGGCTACTGGCATTGGAGGTGGCGGCCCCACCCGCTATGCCACAGCTCTGGCCCCCACAAGAAGTCTCATGAAGTTTTGGGCAATTTAAGAGGAAAAAGCAAGCTGGAGGGTGGCCAGGATACTAAGTAAGCTTGGAAACCTACTCCAGAACAGGCTGAAAAATATTTTTCAGCTTGGAGACAGAAGGTAAGAAAAAGAAGTTGTTTCAGATCCTTGAAGGAGGTAACAGTCTTACTTTCTCTTATCCAAAAATTGGATTAGAACAAGAAGGCCAATGTTATAAAGCAGCAGTTGGCAAATGCTTTCTGTAAAGGGGCACATAGTCGATATTTTAGGCTGAGGATGCCCAACAGTCTCCGTAGCAATGACTCAACTCTGCCTTCATAGCACAAAAGCAGCCCTGGTCATATGAATGAGTGTGGCTGTGTTCCAATAAAGCTTGAGTCACAAAGACAGGCTATAGGCCAGGTTTGGCCTACCAATCACAATCTGCCAGTCCCTGGTAAAAAGAGATGTTCTTTTCTTCTACATAAGCCAAAGCTTTCTAATAAATGAAATTATTAAACTCCAAAATTGCCTGCCCTGGGAGAAGGCAGATGTTTCCTTAGTGTGTTTAAAATAGGCTGGATGCCCCAGGTTGAGATAAAATAGTCTGAATACAATGACTGGCAAAGGACTTCCACTGAGAATTTATGGTGAACTCTTACAATTTTATTATTATAATTGAATAATCCCCACAGTGGGTAAAAGTTCTTGATAGATACTTCATAAAAGAAGATATAGAGATGGCAAACAAACATCTGAAAATATACACTATATATTTTGTCAACAGAGAAAAGCAATTTAAACCATGATGTTACCAACATACCCCTTAAAATGGCTGAAATTAAAAATCTGCCAGTATCAAGTGCCAATGATGATGTAAACAAATGGAACTCTCAACATTGCTGGTGAGAATGCAACATACCACCACTGCTCTCAAAATCTCTTTGCCAATTTCTTATGAAGTGTTCACTTGTCCCTCAATCAGCCATTCTACCTGTAGGTATCTTCCCAAGAGAAATGAAAGCATATGTCCATAAAAAACTTGTACACAAATGTTTGTAGTAGCTTTATTAGTAGGAGTCCCAAACTGGAACAATTCAAAGGTCTGTCAACAGATAAATGGCTAAACAAATGCGGTATATCAATTCAATGAACTATTAAACTCAGCAAGAAAAAGAAATAATGATTGATTCTACAATACGAAAGGATCACTAAACATGTTAAGGAAAGGAAGTCAGGCACAGAAAGAACACTGCATTATTCCATATGCATAGAAAAGCTAGAACAGAGAAAGCTACTCACTAATAATGATTCAGATCAGTAGAGAGTAGATTAGTGATCGCCTGGGGGCAGAGGCCAGAGTGGATTGACTTTAAATGGCCATGAAGGAACTTCCTATCACGAAGGAAATGCTGTACGTTATGATTGTGACGGCAGTTACAAGACTGTGTACACCTGCCCAAACTTATCAAACTGTACTATGTATTTAACATAAGCAGATTGCATTGTATGTGGATTTTGTCACAGTAATGTTGACTTTCCTTTTAGAAAGCTGTATGGCTGTCCTTGGGAATACAATACTTATATAATAATGCTATTAAAGATGAATATTCATTGTATGGTGGCTTTGTATCAGACATCAAGCCAGGTGGTGCAAATGCATGTGTTCATGTAGTTCTAATAGTGGCGATATCTCCTTTTAGAGATGCAAAGCCCACGTTTTAGTGAGATTTAACGATGTTCTCAAGGCCCTGAACTAGTTGTTTTCAGAGATGGAGTTTTGGGCCATGCCTTTCAGACCTTCAAACTCCAGGCTCATTAGTTAGGGCTGAGCCATATAACCTCAAATGTTCCTCCAATTTGAGATTCTAGGAATGAATATTTGAAAATATCAGTTGTCTGATGCTGGGCTGGCAGATAAGAACCAAGAAGTCTGTCGCCCAATTTGAACATATTTCTGAATGACTGGGGGAGTAGCCAGTTGGAACGATAGTTTAGATTTCTTGGAAAGATCATCTGAACATCATCTGGAGCATGTAAATGTCGATGATCAGGCTGAGAAATGAGATGCAGTTGTGTTTATTGTTAGGGCTCGTCTTGCTGTGACCTCATAGAGCATCTCTAAGACCTGGTGCAATGGTGATATACTGGTACCCGTGCCAGCCAAAAATAACTCAACTGATAATGATTTCTGTGCTTTTTCATGGTCCCAAGTGTTTATTGGATTAGAGCACTAGTTTACAAGTGATTAAGAAGGCTGGCTGGCCAACAGACACATCAGGCCAACCACAGTAAGAATTTTGGATCACAAAGTAAGGAACTAACTAGCTAGGTCCTTTGGACAGCTCATTCCTGCATCTGAGCTTCTATGTGTGCAAAACATCATAAAGGGCATTTGATTTCTGTTGAAGAGTTCAATTTACAAATCTGAAAATAAACTTACTGTTTCTCTTGCCTCATCGACATATGAAGAACTGAATTTACTAGTCAGATTTGCAGCGGCACCAAATAACTCCAGTATCAGCGGCTTCTAACTATGAGGTTTGATTCATGTCTAAGGGTGTGCCAGTCAAGTTTGACTTGTGCATTGGGTTTTGTCTCTGTGTAAGGCTCAAGTTTACTCTACCTGTCTCTCATTCCTGATTCCGTGCTGAAGCAGCAGCAGCCATCTGGGTATTCACTGACCATATCAGTTCACGAGCATCAGACAGGCAGAATGAAGAGAACTTCAGAGACTGATAGACCTCCTTACTGAAGTTTCAGTTTGCTTCCACATAGGAAGAATAATAGGCTAGAGACTGTAGAACTATGAATGGGACAAGCAAGTTGCATCAGTTGGATCAGGTTCTCCAGAACTGATTCTGCCAGTGATTGTACAGTGTGTCTGGAAAAGCAGTGAATCACCTCGGGTTCACAGACATGGATAATTTCTGAAACTTCAGAAAGTGAAGAGGTATACTGCAAATACTGATGTGCCATTAGGTACATCTTTGAACCAAAAATCATATTATCTACTTCAAGGATCTGCTGACCAGTCATATTTTTCTTTGCATTGGTTAATATCAAGCATCTTAATTTCAGTGGAAAAAATATAAAAATTTGAATCCACTTTTCTACTATTCCTTTTTCTCCACTTCCAAGTCCTGCCTTAAAAATTGGTTACCAAGATAGCAGCTCTAGAACTTTTGGAGCCCTGATTGAATGGGACAAGGGAGACAGAGTCCTGAGGGGGGCATTTTTTAAGGGCCTGGGGAAACCCCCAGCATGCAGCCCAAAGAACATGGCCTGCCTGCGTCACAGCAGAGGGCATGGCTCTGAGTGACCCTGAGAAAAGTCACAGGACAGGAGACTTGGGAGGAACCTTAGCAGTCAGGAGACCCTAAAACCTCTGGGTGTAGATAGGAAAATAGTGGCACAGAGTGGTCTAATAACTTGCTCATGGTCACACAGCAGTGTAGGAACAAAAGCCAGGATGGCAACCCTGATTTTGTTGTTGTCCAGGCATGTCGTTTTCCTCTCTACAAAGGCACTTTTTCTTCTTCTGTGTAATCTCTTCAATGCTGAATCTCTTTTAATTTTTCTTGGTTTGTTGAGTTTTATATTATCTTATTGATTCCTTGAGTCAAGCACATAGAAAATGTTACATTTCATACTCTCATCACCATTGAATCCTATGTTATTGATGTTTTGCTTTTATTCAAAGTCTATTTGATGCTTAATGGTTATAAATCTTGGGTAAACCCTTCCATTTCTTTGAGCTTCAGTTTACTAACCTGTAAAATAGAGGTAAGTCTCAGCCTTCTGCAGGTCGGTTTGAATATCGGAGACAGCGCATGTTGCCTCAGCACATGCTCTCTGACAGGGTTGGCAAACTTTTTCCATGGGGGGTCAGAGTAAATATTTCAGCTTTCTAGTGCTAAGCACTTGCGCTCTATCTATCCCATGTGGTACAGGGACACAATGGAATACTACTCAGCCA
Source organism: Lepus europaeus (assembly GCF_033115175.1). Taxonomy (NCBI): domain Eukaryota; kingdom Metazoa; phylum Chordata; class Mammalia; order Lagomorpha; family Leporidae; genus Lepus; species Lepus europaeus. The sequence continues at coordinate 14,434,634 of NC_084830.1, read as the reverse complement.
TCATAGCATGGAATATTCTCAGGCTATATGCAACTGAACAAGTATGGCTTATATGTGTTTATATATATATATTCCAGTACAGCTGGGTTTACAGAAACGGATGGAGGGCCAGACTTGGCCCCTACTGTAAGTGATAACTTCTTCGTAACAGTGGACAATATTATGATAGAAATATATGTGTATGACACAGATGATGAGTTTCCTTCAAATCCTCTCTTCTGGAAACTTGATAGTCTGCTTTTTGCTGGAGAAGCTAGACATTCAGTGAGTCACTCAACATCTTACAGAATATTTTTGAGAGAGAAAAAAATTTAGTTATTCACATTCTAGTCATTGTACTGTGTAGTAGAACCCCAGAACATCTTACTTTTATTGAATGATAGTTCAGTATCTGATAATTGACCTCCCCCCATTCCACCTTCTTTGCTTCCCTCCCCAGCCTTCGGTGACTACCACTGTACTTTTGACTGATGTAAGGTATCAGCTTTTTTAAAGACTGCACATATAGGGGGTGGTGCTGTGGTATAGTGGGCTAAGCCTCCCCTGGCAGCACTGACATTCCATATGGGTGCCAGTTCGAATCCTGGCTGCTTCTCTTCCAATCCAGCTCTCTGCTTTGGCAGGGCAAAGCAGCGGAAGATGGCCCAAGTACTTAGGCCCCTATGCCCATGTGGGAGACCCAGGAGAAGCTCTTGGCTCCTGGCTTTGGATCAGCCCAGCTCCGGCAGCTGCAGTCATTTGGAGAGTGAACCAGCAGATGGAAGACCTTTCTCTTTGTCTTTCCTTCCCTCTCTCTCTGTAACTGCTTCTCAAATAAATAAATAAGTAAATAGGCCGGCGCTACGGCTCACTAGGCTAATCCTCTGCCTGCGGCGCCGGCACCCCGGGTTCTAGTCCCGGTCAGGGCGCCGGATTCTGTCCCAGTTGCCCCTCTTCCAGGCCAGCTCTCTGCTGTGGCCAGGGAGTGCAGTGGAGGATGGCCCAAGTCCTTGGGCCCTGCAGCCGCGGCAGCCATTGGAGGGTGAACCAACGGCAAAGGAAGACCTTTCTCTCTGTCTCTCTCTCACTGTCCACTCTGCCTGTCAAAAAAAAAAAAAAAAAGTAAATAATTATCTTTTTTTTTTTAAAAAAAAAGACTGCACGTGAGATCACGTCATATTCGTCTTTCTGTATTTGATTTTTATCACTTAACAAAATGACCTCTAGTTTTATTCATGTTGTTGCAATGACAAGATTTTATCCTTTTCGTGACTCAGTTGCATTCCAATGTGTACGTATGTACATTTTCTTTATCCATTCATCAGTGAGTGGACAGCTCAGCTGTTTGCATTTCCTGGCTATTGTGAACAGTGCTGTAGCCAACATGAGAGTACAGATGTCTCTTCGACAGATGCTTTTCACTTCCCTTGGATGTATACCCAGTGGTGATTGTTGGATCTTACGGTAGGTCTAGTTTCATCTTTTTTAGGGAAGTCCACGCTGTTTTCCACAATGACTGTCCTGATTTACATTCCCACCAACAGTGTGCAAGGGTTCACTTTTCCCCACTCCCTTGCCAGCCCTTGTTCTCTTTTGTGTGTTTGGTAGTAGCCACTCTGACTGGAGTGAGGTCCTATCGATCTCATTGTGGCTTTGATTTGCATCTCCCAGATGATGAGTGACACTGAGCATCTTTTCTTGTACCTCTGGCCATTCATAAATCTTCCTTTGAGAAATGCCTGTTTAGATTTATTGCCATTTAAAATGGAAACATTTGAGTTTTTGCTAATGAGTTGCTTGAGTTCTTTATATGTTCTGGTTACTAAGTCCTTGTCGAATATGTATCTTGCAAATATTTGGGTGCACTACCCAGAAACAGGTACTGGCGCCTGGCCACCCTCAAGGAAGCTGTCTGGGACTTCTTCTATCTCAGGTTTTGGGAGTGGGACCTCCGTGATCCACTGCAGCTTTCCTTGATTACCCATGTTCTGTCTCAGGGTAACTGACCAGAGAACATGCAAATTATGTACAAAAGAACCCAACCTTGACTCTCATACAAAAAACCCACGGGAAACATCTGTTGTTATTTTCCCCTCTTGATAAACACAAATGGCGTAAGAAGAGGCCTTGGGGAAAGGAGAGCAAATCAAATAATCTTTTATTCCCATCAGCAGCATGTTTTGACCACCCACAGGGACAGTCAGACCACTACAGTGAGCGATAAGTGTAGCAGCTCCCTGCCTTCAGGGCTCATGCTCGAAGCTGGATTTGGGTTTAGAAACCTGCAGAGCTGATTTTCCAGTGAGGTTTCCTTCAGTGATATCTGTGGAGCAGCGGGTGTCACTTCCATGGCTGCATCTGGTCCTTACAGCCAAGGCCTGGCTTTTTTAGCCCCATGTCACAGATGGGGTTTCAAGCAGTTAAGCCATTTATTTACCCAGGGGCATACATTTAGCAAGAAGAGGGACCAGGTGAGAGTGGAGAAGATGTGGGAGCCAGGGGCAGGGTTTCCTTTTGATTTGCAGTGGTAGTGAGCTGAGTGGGGAAGGGCCTGGGAGGCAGATTGGAGGCAGCCATGAACCAGTTTACTCTTGGGTCAGTGGGTAGAAGGTGGAGGGTGTTTCTCAGTTAACACTGATGTGTATGTGTGACTAACAGAGTGAGCAGGGGAAAAAAGGAAGCCAGGTTTCTAATTTTATCTTTTGTGGCAATTCATCAAAAAGTCCCTCAAGGTGGCCGGAAGTTGGAAGCTGACACGGGGAGAAGCTGTGGAGCTGCAGGGGCACGGGGAGGGTGTGCCGTGGGCCTTGGTAGACGCCCCACCACGTGGCTGTCCACCTGGACCTCTGCCTCCCAGGAGCTGTGAAGGTTTCTTTTCCCTACCTCATTTGCATAATGTGATGCCCATATGGTGCTGATTTATTGAGCTATTCGAGGAAGAATGACTACTTTAGAAAAGGAAACCCGAAGCTTCAACTTTCAGAAGCCCTCTTTCTAACTCTCTGGGTCTCCCCCCCTGTTTCTTTCACTCTCTCTTGTCTTTGCCTCTCTCTTGCTGTTGAGGTTTACAAATAAGGGCCTTGCTGAAGGGCTAGGATCTGCTTCTCCCAGTGACTCCCAGTGACCTTGAGATTGTTTGTCTTGTTAGTGTTGGGGGGTGTTTATTCCAGTGGCATTTATAGGCTGAATGTCTTTAGGCATCACTTGTTTCTGTCCCCTTCTCAATGGAGAGGCATCAGAAGTTTAGGAAGCATTCTCAGACTGGATCTGCTCAGAGAGTTCAAGAGGGGTGTGTGTGTGTGTGTGTGTTTTAAGATTTACTGGGGCCAGTGCTGTGGCATAGTGGGTAAAACTGCTACCTGCAGCACTGGCATCCCAAATGAGCACTAGGTCAAGTGCTGGCTGCTCCACTTCCCACCCAGCTCCCTGCTAATGCATCTGAGAAGGCAATGGGAGATGGCCTAAGTACTTGGGTCCCTGCACCCATGTGGGAGACCTGGAAGAAGCTCCTGGCTCCTGGCTTCCTATTGGCCCAGATCCAGCCATTGCAGCCACTTGGGGAGTGGACCAGCAGGTGGAAGATCTCTCTCTTTCTCTCTAGCTATACCTAAATCTTTTAAAAAATGTTTATTTATTTATATGAAAGTCAGAGTCACAGGCAGAGAGGGAGAAACAGAGATCTTTCATCTTCTGGTTGAATCCCAGAACAGGGCCAGGCTGAAGCCAGAAGCCAGGAGCTTCTTTTGGGTCTCCAATATGGGTGGCAGGGGCCCAAACATGTGAGCCATCTCCTGCTGCTTTTCCCAGGCCATTAGCAGGAAGCTGGATCAGAAATGGAACAGTAGAGACTTGAACCGGTGCCCAAACGGGATGCAACATTACAGGTGGCGGCTTTATCCGCTACTCCACAATGCCAGCCCTGAGGGCTTGAATGACCTGCTACTATGCAATTTACCTGGGGTTTCCAAAGATATACCTCCTCATTGTTGCCATTGTAGATTCTGGATTTTCAGTTTAAACCCATTACCTTCACTCTCTTCAAGACAGGGTCTGTACTCTGTGTTATAATAGGGTAAGAGAGAAAATATTTCAACTTTCCCCTGTTCTTGAATGATTCTTGCTACTGTAGTCATTCATTTGTTTCTGGCTCCCTCGTCTGTGGTGGCCAAACACCTGAGAAGTGTTAGGCAACAACTAAAGTGCCAAAGGTATCACAAGACTCTTAGAGACACAGCCAAAGGAAAATCACCACTTTGTAAAAAAACCATAATAAAAGAAAATAAACACTTCAGTTCTGTTTGTTTATTAAGCAAGCATTTATTTCAGGTGCATTAAATTCCAGGCATGGGGTTGGAGTCCCAGTATCCACAGATGGAGAGAACTGCCCTGCTTTGAGTCTGTCCATTTGCTGATTTCACAACTTTGAGATTACAGCTACACAAGAGGTACTGCACAGGGCTCAGGTATACAGAATTTTAGGAAGATTGTGAACTCTGTGAGACAATTACAGTAAGCTTTATTTGTGTGTGCATTTTTCCAGGAAGGCAGTTTGTAATTTCCATTGGATTCCTAAAGGCTTCACGGACTTCCTGGACAGAGATATTGTAGGACCATGGCCTTTGCAATTGCAGCAGAAATTTTTGATAATTTACCTCTGGTTATCTGCAAATAGAATCTTTTCTCCCTCATCACCTGCTCTGCTGTGCTGGGCTTTCTGGTTTGAGGCCTGATCGACTCTCGTTTTTAAGTCTCTCCTCTGAGGCTAAATTTCTTAAAAACCAGGTCAATTCTTTGTTATATGTGCATCTCCAGTACTTGCCCCTTTATGCAATAAACTTGTATGTTTTCCACAGGACTTAGCTCCGTGTCTTGCAGCAACTAGGAAAGCTGTAAAAATTGGGCTCATTCGTTACGCTCTAATCTAGTCACTGAATTCTCTATGGCCCTAATTCTGTTCCAACTGGGACCACTGTGAGAGATTTTCATGTCTCCCAAAGCAGGTGGAGAATGAAGAACATTCCTTAATTGGGGTGTGGGCACCCACACACACATGCTTACTCTGAAAGTCCTCCAACACTCCCATCCCTATTACTTTGTTCCTTAACTATCATGTGGAGAGGTGTTTGGACACTGTATTAATAATAGCTCTGCATATGTATGTGGCACATTCCATTTCAAAGGCATTTATAAACAATGGAAGATGAAAGCTTGCGCCACCCATCTTGGAAAAGGGAATGTTAATCACCACCATGCTGTTCCTTAGGGAGGGTCACAGAATCTGAGAGCTGGAAGGCATGTCAGAGTTCACTGGTACAATCCCCAGGCCCCATATGAACACATTCTCTATTTGGAGCCCACTGAGGTGATGGGTTCCCCACCTACAATTTCTTTCTTCAGTTCAAGCAATTACCTGTTGTCTGTCTGTCTATGTATCTATCTATCATCATATATCATCTATCTTCTATCTATCTAGGTGTCTATCATCTATCTAATCTATGCATCTATCTATGTATCTAGATATCTATCTATATGGCTACCTATCTTCTTCTATCATATATCATCTATCTATGCGTCTATCCAATCTATACATCTATCTTCTATCATCTACCTACCTATCATCTAACTTCTAGATATCTATCTATTATCATATATCATCTATCTTTATTTATCTATCTATCTCCCACTTTCCTTCTTCCTTTATTTTTTTAAATTTATTTGACAGGTAGAGTTATAGACAGTGAGAGAGAGAGAGAGAGAGAGAGGGAAAGGCCTTCCTTTTTCCATTGGTTCACTCCCCAAATGGCTGCTACGGCCAGCACATTGCACTGATCTGAAGCCAGGAGCCAGATGCTTCTTCCTGGTCTCCCATGCGGGTGCAGGGCCCAAGTACTTGGGCCATCCTCCACTGCCCTCCCTGGCCACAGCAGAGATCTGGACTGGAAGAGGAGCAACTGGGACAGAATCTGGCTAAAACCTGGGGTGCCGGCACCACAGGCAGAGGATTAGCCAAGTGAGCCACGGTGCTGGCACCTTCTTCCTTTCTTTTTCACTTCTTTCTGCTTACTCTCCTGACCTCTCCTGCCCTCCTTCTCTCTCTCTACCTCCTGCCCTCCCCCACAGTCCCCAAGAGCCCTGCTGACATTGATGACGTTAACAAAATGATATTCTTTGAAGTCACTAAATTTGGAGTGGTTTGCTAGAGACCAATGGAAAAGTATTAAAACACCTAGTCAGACTGGGATATGCCATCGCCTTATGTGTGGGGACCTTTTAGGCCATGTAGATATTGCTCCCAGCCTTGGTTCTCTTTCTGATCTAAATTATGCAGTACTTTAATTTCATATCTTTGCTTCTGTCAGCTAGAACAGCATATTCATATGTTGTGATTCTTGCAGCTGCTGCTCTGTTCAACACAAGTACATCTCATTCTCTAGTGTATTGATATAAAGAGTCTTACTAAGTTATCTTTTCTCTTTGGTCTATCAGAATTAAAACAAAATGCACATTTATGAAACACCTGCTACTTCCTATATATTTTCATAACCATGATTTTTTTTTTCTGGACAGGCAGAGTTAGATAGTGAGAGAGAGAGAGACAGAGAGAAAGATCTTCCTTCTGTTGGTTCACCCCCGAAATGGCCGCAATGGCCGGAGCTACGCTGATCCGAAGCCAGGAGCCAGGTGCTTCCTCCTGGTCTCCCATGCAGGTGCAGGGCCCAAGGACCTGGGCCATCCTCCACTGCCTTCCTGGGCTACAGCAGAGAGCTGGACTGGAAGAGGAGCAAGAGGAACAACCAGGACAGAATCTGGCGCCCCAACCAGGACTAGAACCTGGTGTGCAGGCGCCACAGGTGGAGGATTAGCCAAGTGAGCCACGGCACCGGCCCATATCCATGATTTTTATCAAAATCCTATGAGGTGGGTGAAGTTTGCTGTCCCATTTATAGATCAGGAAGCAGAGGACCAGAAAGGTTAAGTAGCTTGACCAAAACCTCACTGCTAAGAAGCAACAGAACTAGGATTGGAGCCCAGGTCTTTGTGGATGTGGAACTGCAAGTTTATTAATATAAGTTGATATTATGCTATTTGTATGACACAAAATAAGTATTTAATAATGAACATGCATTACTTTCCACCTTCCCTCCAAGCCATTAATCTTTTATTTTTAAGGAGTTTGCCTACCAAATAAATGCCTACAAAATGATTACCAATTTGTTTTCCAGTTGCTTATTAACCAAAGTTATCAATATTTTAAGAAGGGTAAAATTAAAATGTTTTTCTGGCATTTGTGGGTGCCATGTTTTCTGTAGTTATGAATTTGCTGCATACTCAGTTCGCTAAGGAGGTTGGTATTACCATCCTCATTTCATTAATAAGGAGGCAGAGTACTGGGAGGGATGAAACCCCAAGTACACATCCAGTATGGAGCAAAGTTGGGGCTTATACTTGCCTGGTTTCAGTAGCCCTCCTCCTTTGAACTGTATTCTTCTGACTTCTGATGGCCATAAACTGACCAGTGCTTCCAAATGGAACTGTATTGTAGGGGAAAAAACCCACAGATGTGAAAAAAAAAATTAGTTCCTGCAGTTGCATTATGGGTAGCTGTATTTTCAGGGACCCATTTCTATTACATTCAATGACCATTTGGTTTGTGCTGAAATTATCTCTAGGAGATATGTTAGCAGAAGCATCACCAAACTTTGCATTCCAGTTTAATACAATGTCTTATAATGGAGGTGAGTAACATAGCAATAATGTTGTAATAAGAACAATAGAGAACCACCAGTTCAAGACTGAATTGCAAGTGAGATGAAGCCAGGCTCTCAGCTCTGTCAGTCATCGGGTATGTGCTTTTCCAGTGGTTTCATGTGCAATTAATAGTGCAATGCACTAGAAAAAGTCATCTGCTTTGAAATAAGCATAAAGGACTTTCAGGCATCTTAACAGAAAACTCTTTTACCCTGGGACAAATGAGGACCTTTGTTATCCAGTTACCTTAAAAAATTGCTAAAACATCTTGCCCTTGGTTGGAGTAGGAGTCGATGGTATTGCCCAGGTTCCAGATTCTAGCAGTAGGCCTACTGCTAGAATCTGGAACCTGGGCAATACCATGAGTGGTGGTTACTCTTGGTAGTGCTCATCTTCTCCATGTGACTGATAGTCTTGAGACAAGCTCCTGGATATGTTACACAGAACATAATCGGACCTTAGTAAGCATCATTCTAGTTCTGTGGCATTGTGGGATGGGAAAGTAGACGACAGTACTTGCACAGAATGAGGGGAGGAAGAGAACACAGACACCCCAGACCTCATGCGCACAAGAGGATGTCTTTGGAGTAGGAGAAGTGGAAGTTAGGGTGGAATTGCAGGTGAGATGAAGACAGGCTTTCTTGCTCTGGCAAGCATCAGATGTGTGCTTGTGAGTGATTTCATTTCATGTTCCCTCTGTGGACCAGATTTCCACAGGGGATGATGTTATGTGCTTATCTTTACAAAAGGGCTGTTATGCACACCCTAAGATGGAGCATACGTGAAACTTAGGGTGGATAATAAAATGACGTAAATACAAAGGCCATGACCTCAACCACAACAAGGATAAAGAAATCTTCCTGTGTCAATTGCCTACCTGGCATTTGTCATACAGTGGCCTCACCTCTACCCTGTGGGTCATTATCTATCTAGTTAACAGATGAGGAAATTTTTAGATAATATCATTATTAATTATATAATTACCAAACATACGCACAAAAATCCTGACATTTGCTCAGTTTTCTGGGGAGTTTCAGAGTAGAGAGCTGGGGAACCTGTGATAGCTTCTCATGAGCCAAGGCAAGCCTTCCTAGTACATCTACTTCAGGACAGGCTGGGAACATCTGTGCAAAATTGGATTCACAATTTCTTGAAAAGTAGAATTTACTCTTCAAATTATGCATTTTGCATTACCCATGGCCCCCCAGATCATGCTGGAATGGACCCACTAGGGGAGCCTGGATTGAATCAAAGGAGCCCATTTGGATGCCAACTGGCCACAGGGTTTGGGCAACTCCATTACCTCATCCTCTTTGCTGTCTTGAAGAAACAAAGATAATGACACTTTCCCAAGGCTGGGGCTGGGTAGCTCTTAATTTGTGAGTGTTTGTAAATGGCTTTGAAGATGGCAAATGTTATTTAAGTGCTAAGTATTATTATTTATTGTGGTTCCAAACACTGTTTCTCCTCCCTATTGTCAGGCTACAAAACAATAAGGGAAACAGTAAAAGAGCTTCTGAAGTATCCAAACATCTATAAATTAGGTAACTTTGGCCTGAACTCTGTGATGGTATCTGCAAACCTAGCATTAGCTTTGCAGCATTTTTGTGTGGGCAGGCGGTTGCCTAATTTGCACTTAAACACGCCAGCAGCAGGCCCTGGCACAGGCTTGGCACACACTGTGGTGCAAGTGCTCTTTGGACAGACCTGGGTGCTGACATCATGCTTTGCTGTGTTCTCTTTGAGATGCAAATGAGGTCCTGGAGGAGCCCCTTGTCCTTTCATCATTTACACTTAATGGAAGGGAATTAACATTCATTGAGCCTTCTGTGTGCCAGAGACGTTTATGAACATGATCTCATTTCTTCTCACAGTTTGGTGCAATAGGTCTGCATGTTCCCATTTTATAGGTGAAGAAACTGAGGCTCTTGGAAGTTAAATAATTTGTCCCAGATGATATAACTAGTAGGAAGCTGAGCTAGGATTGGAATCCGGCACTGTCTGACTCAAAAGAGCCTTGGGCTTTTATCATACTGAAGTATAGTCAAGATGCCCTACTCCACCTCGCTACCCTGACATCCTGCTTAAGACGCTCCTATCCTTGCCAAAATCTTTTCAGTGCCTTCTTGTTGCCTTTAAATAGAACAAAGGCCACGCTCCTACTATGGCTCTGTACAACCTGGGTCTAGACCCTTTCCTGCTTCATTCAACCTCAAATTCCTTCTGTTACAGTTCCTAGACTTGCCCCAAGCTCTAACCTCTTGGCTTTTGCACAAACTGCTTGCAAACGTTTTCTCCCTTTCTGTTCTCTAGCTAATTTCTGCTATACCTTCACCTTCACCTTGGGGACGCCTTCTTTGAAACTCCACACCAGTTGTTCTCCAGGTGTGGTCCCTGGAGCAGCAACATCATCATCCCCTGCAAATTTATGAGAAATACAGATTCATAGGCCCCACCACCGACCTTCTGAATCAGAACCTCTGAGCACAGGGCCACGCTCTCCCCGTGACTCATTTCTTTCTGAAGTTTGAAAAGTATCAGAGTTTCTCAGCCTTGATGCTACTGACACTTTGGATCAGATAATTCTTCAATACTGGGGACGCTGTCCTGTGTATTGTAGGATATTCAGCATCACAACACCTGTCGCTGGAAGTCAGTAGCATTCCATCCAGTTCCTTCCGCCCCTATTTTCCCACATTAACAACTGGAAGTGTCCTTAGGCATTGCCTAAGGTCACCTAGGAGCTAAAATTTCCCCTGGTTGAGAACCACGGTCTTAATCTAAAGCATGTTTCTCCATGTGGACAGTTGAGGTTAATGAATTCATAACTTTTGGAATTGTGTGTTGAAGCATGTCTCCACTGCCACAGTTCCAGCAGCTGGTACACTCATTTCTAGTAGGTTTTCCAGAAACTCGCATCTACTGGATTCTCCAGAAGCATCCTTGCACTGACCCAGGGACAAGACAGCTCCCTGCTGCACCTCCTCAAAGCCAGTGCGGTATCTGAATTGTTGAGAGAAGACAAGAATTGGGGGCTGGATTTGGAGAACAGGCAAGCAGGATCCTTGAGATTCTTCGCAAACTGAAAGTAAACGTAGGCCAGCACTGTGGCTCAATAGGCTAATCCTCTGTCTGTGGCGCCGGAACACCCGGTTCTAGTCCCGGTTGGGGCGCCGGATTCTGTCCCGGCTGCCCCTCTTCCAGGCCAGCTCTCTGTTATGGCCCAGGAGTGCAGTGGAGGATGGCCCAGGTCCTTGGGCCCTGCACCCGCATGGGAGACCAGGAGAAGCACCTGGCTCTCGGCCGCAGTGCGCTGGCCGTGGTGGCCATTGGAGAGTGAACCAACGGCAAGAGGAAGACCTTTCTCTCTGTCGCTCTCTCTCACTGTCCACTCTGCCTGTCAAAAAAAAAAAATAATAATAAAAAAAAAGAAAGAAAGTAAACATTACTCCATCAGAATGGGTGACTATAGATGTTGATAATGTAGTGTGTGTTTTTCTATAAAAAGAAAAGAAGGAAATACTAGAAGAAAGTGTTTTGAATGTTTTCACCATGAAGAAATAAGAAATGTTAGAGGAGATAGATATGCCTATCTTGATTGAACACTACACAATGTGTACATGTATCAAAATAGCACAACGCATCCCATAAATATGTGCACATTTTATTTGCCAATTAAGGGAAAAAATTTGAAAACAAAGGGGAAATGGGATCTCCAGCTGGCCAGAATATATACCTTTTTTTTTTTTTTTTAAGATTTACTTATTTATTTGAAAGGCAGAATGGCAGAGAAACAGGGAGGGAGAGACAGAGAGAGATATGTATCTTCTATCTGCTGGTTCACTCACCAAATGAATGCAACATCCAGGACCGGGCCAGGCTGAAGCCAAGAGCCAGGGGCTGCATCCCGGTCTCCCACACAGAGAGCAGGGTCCCAAGCACTTGCATCATCTTCTACTGCCTTCCCACATGCATCCTCAGGGGGCTGGTTTGGAAGCAGAGAAGCTGGAAGTCCGCTGGGACTCTGATATGAAATGCCGGCCTTGCAGGTGGTGGCTTAACCCGCTGCCTTACCACTTCTTTTTAAATATAATGGCAGAGAATACTCTTAAATTCGGGGCAGAAAAGGCAAACATGTTCTCATAGAGTAACGGAGAAGCCGCGTGAGTCAAGACAGACTTAGTGCTACTGTTGCAGAAACCCAACCACATTCTGCCCATGAGGGCAGTAAAGGAGATGGCTGGCAAAGGAAGACTTGGCTCGGCTTTGTGTGGCGTAAGTCTTTTTGCCAGTAGCACATTAAATTAAAGAGAAGGAGAAAAGGCAGATGTGGATTCTTCTGCTGACCCAGATTTACTCAGACCAAGAAATTCTTCCAGAACTAGAGTGGAGGGAGCTCCCAAATTGAAGAGGAAGTTAATTCTTGCTTACATCCTTATCCAGGTTGATCATCAACACTACCATCTCAGATACCTGTCAGGTGGTTGTGGATGTGGTCCACTTAATTGAGTGCCTTGCCCCTGGTGGGGCTCACTCCAGTGGGTTTCACAGGAAATACTGCAGACGCATGGGTCAGTCCTCATCTAACACAAATGATCTTTATGACTTGAGGAGTCACAGGCAATGTTTTCCAAATCCATAGACATTTGGATGTCTTTTCTCTAAGAATATTTTAATTTTTTCTTGAAATGTTGAAAGGAGGAGAAAAAGAAAAGGGAGACTAACACATTTTTTATTTAAGCATTTTGTTTTCATTTCTTGATAATGCACCAAGAATATTCTTTCCTGTTTTTTCTCACCTAACATCATTTTTCATTGTAAAATTTCATCTTTTAAAAATTATTTATGTATTTATTTGAAAGAGCAACAGAGGGAATTAATTCTAAATACAGAGCAACACACACACACACACAGAGCGGGGGGATCTTTTATTCACTGGTTCACTCCCCAAATGGCACAACAGCCAGATCTGAACCAGGCTGAAGTCATGAGCCAAGAACTCCATCTTGCCACTAGAGCTCTAGAAGAATCAGTTTAGGTATTAAATTTGTAATAATTTGGATAGGACTGGAAACAATCCTTTGAAGTTTTCCTTTGCTGTGTATGCTTACACATAACTTCAACCACTTTCATTATGTTCTTTATGCCAAATTAATTCAACCAATCCCTACTGTTGATATTTGCTGTCATAAACAGCTCTAAAACATCTTATGCATCAGACTTTTTTTTTTTTTCTGAAGTGAAGGGACATTTCCATTGAAATGAGGTAATAAATTCAACCATTGGCTCCAAAAAATGTTAACATATCTAAACCTGAAAAAATTTCCAACAAAATTGTTTCCAAGGTTGTACTTCCATTAGCAGGGTTTGAGTTTATGTAATGCATAGTTATGGATGTCAGGTTATACTTAAAATACATGATAGAGAAGACAGCATTTGGTGTTTGCATTTCTTGAATAATAGATCAGACAGAAGGGGACAAGGTATGTGTGAAACTGGAGCATGATCCGCTTGTGTCTTACTCTGCACACTATGACATCCAAAATGCCAATTTGGCTTTGATTACATTTATGTGTTTTCCTTCCAGAAACTCTTTTTTCATGCTTACCTTCATAAAATACTTCAAAAAACTGACAGAATACTTCCCTGCTCCACTTCCATCCTCAAAATAAATTCAAATTCCCATGACAGCTGAATCCCTTTTTGCAGGAGTTAAAGATGTGTGGACATGCATACTTGTTTTCTTATAGAACCAAATTACTGAAGGGATTTGTAACCTGGTTTCAAATACTCTTGGGTTTCTTCACTGAGAGCTAGATTTTGTCATTGTAATTTGACCAGTGGAACTGAGTTCTAAAGCCAGGTGTAGCTGTCCAGCGGGTGAGGATGCCTGTGACACACACAGCAAGGTAATCTGCTCCCTCCCTCCTACTCAACTCCCTCCCCCTCTCCCTCCGCCCCACTTTCTTCTCCAGAAGCACCTGTTTAGTCTGAACTAGAATAAGCAGTAAATTAGCATTCACTAGGATAACTAATATTACAAAATCACCAATTAATAGCTGTGCTTTATTAACTGATTAAGGTAAACCCAAATTAATTGGACTGAATGAGGAATATGATTTTTGGTAAATTGAAACTTCAAACTGATACAGGCATATCTTGATGATCTTTTCTTCTTATTCAACTCTGTTTTTTTTTTTAATTTTTTGACAGGCAGAGTGGACAGTGAGAGAGAGAGATAGAGAGAAAGGTCTTCCTTTACCGTTGGTTCACCCTCCAATGGCCGCCGCGGCCGCTGTACCACGCTGGTCCGAAGCCAGGAGCCAGGTGCTTCTCCTGGTCTCCCATGCGGGTGCAGGGCCCAAGCACTTGGGCCATCCTCCACTGCACTCCCTGGCCACAGCAGAGAGCTGGACAGGAAGAGGGGCAACCGGGGCAGAATCCGGCGCCCCGACCGGGACTAGAACCTGGTGTGCTGGTGCTGCAAGGCGGAGGATTAGCCTATTGAGCCATGGCGCTGGCCTCAACTCTTTTTTTAAGATTTATTTTATTTGTAAGACAGAGTTATAGAGAGAGTGAGGGAGATAAAAAGAGAGAGAGTGAAAGGTCTTCCATTCACTTGTTCACTTCCCAAGTGGCCGTAACAGCTGGGGTTTGGCCAGGCTGATGCCAGGAGTGAGGAGATTCGTCTGGGTCTCCCATGGGGGTGGCAGAGGTCCAAGCTTTTAGGCTATCTTCTCTGCATTCTCAGATGCATCAGCAGGTAGTTGGATTGGAAGCAGAGCAGCTAGGACTGGAAACAGCACTCATACGGGATGCTGGCCTCAAAGGCCGTGGCTTAGCCCACTATGTCACAATCCGCCCCCTCCTTCTTTGATTCTTGAAACGCTTTCCCCCCTCCAAATGGGAATAGAATTTTTCTTTCCTTTCTTAGAAGAGTTTTATGATGTCAATTAAATTTCCTTACACAGAAAACCTGACAACATCTTCATTCTGCACAGGAATTCTTGTGCAGGGATGAACATGTAGTTATTGGAGACTGGGCTACACTTTTCCAGCATCCAGGACATTCTGAAAACTCGTTTGGTTGCTCTGGAGCTGATAGTAACGTGTGTCTATTGCAGCAATGTATCATACTAGTTCCTCTCCTTCCTGGGCACATAGCCTACATCTCCCAGCATCCATTGCATTTAGATGTGACCCTGTGACTGAATTCTTGCCCATAGAATGTGTTCATTGCTGGCGCCACGGCTCAATAGGCTAACCCTCTGCCTGCGGCGCTGGCACACCGGGTTCTAGACCTGGTCGGGGTGCCGGATTCTGTCCCGGTTGCCCCTCTTCCAGGCCAGCTCTCTGCTGTGGCCCGGGAAGGCAGTGGAGGATGGCCCAGGTGCTTGGGCCCTGCACCCGCATGGGAGACCAGGAGAAGCACCTGGCTCCTGGCTTCGGATCAGCACGGTGCGCCGGCCGTGGTGGCCATTGGAGGGTGAACCAACGGCAAAAGGAAGACCTTTCTCTGTCTCTCTTTCTCACTGTCCACTCTGCCTGTCAAAAAATTAAAAAAAAAAAAAGAATGTGTTCATTAATGAAATGGCCCAGTCTCTCGGGCACATCAAGTTCTGTCATGGTCTCTGCTGTGGTTGCTCTTGTCTCCCATCTTGGTACAGGCACAGAGAAGCCATTGTCCTTGGGAGTCCCATGTTGAATGATGGAGCCATGAGAAGGAATAGTCAGCTTCCTAGAATCGGGAAGAGAGCCAACAACCAATGAGAATCACAGATTTTACACTTGAAAAGTTTCTGTTGTATTTGGGACATTGCACTTTTTTATTTTTATTTTATTTTTTGTTTATAATAGCAACTAAGGTTACCTTAATTAATGTCCTTTCTGGCTGCTAATAAAAGCAAAGATAAAACCTAAATTCTAATTAACATATGTGTTAATGAATTGGCTTCCAGGGAACCAAAGTTTCCTTACAATCAACACATATAGCGTTCTTTCCCACAACATTGCCAAGGCAAGGTAGAAGATGAAGGAAATCCAAGTTCTCAAGATCCTCCCAAATCATTTCCAGCCAGACAACAAATTCCTTATTGAAGGAGAGGAGCAGAGGATCACCTTAGCTTATAGCCTTTAGTTCTGTTGAACTGTAAAGCCTCCACATCACATTAAGCTCTTATTAGTCATTTGAACTATTGTGAACAAGAAGGGTTGGAAATGGACAAAAATAACACTAACATCTAGACAACATCTGTGAAGCACATGGAGATTCTGGCTAAAATACATTGTCCTGTTCCAGAGTTGGGAATAAAAGGAAATTCTAAAAGAAGAGACCGACTTCAGTAGAGAACTCCAGTGTAGGAGACAGAGTGCCTTCTCCATGGTGACCACACGCTACGTTCTCTCAGTGCAGCGGGGGTCTACTTTTGCATCACCCCTTTGGCATTTGGAGACATAATTTTAGGGGTTGAAGTCAATAACACAGTCAGTTAGTTTCTATCTTCTAACATAGGGCTTTGCTTGGGGTAGAGGTGAAGATCCAGACACATAGGAAAAAGAAATAGATGTTGCCATATTTTTCTGAGCATAGGATCCCAAAAGGGCAATGAATGACATCCTAAAATATACAATGGAATTCTTCTCTTACAAATTGTTGCTAAATGCCACCCTGTGTTTTGTCTGGGCTAATAAGCTGCTTTCTAAACTGAGTGAATTACTTTTTCCTTACTTCTTGATTGATTGCCTTGTAGACCCTAAAATCATTCATGACATTCATAAATACTATTTGAATGGAAGTTGCATAAATTTAACTAAGACTCATAAATATTCCTTTAAGTCCTTTTATCTTCAGTGTTTTGCTTCTTCTCTATCTTTTCTATTTCCCACAGCACTCTAACTCTTAATTTATCACTACTAATAATTGGACAGATATTTCCAAAGATTTTACTATGTGACTATATACTTTAAAAAAGGAAGGGCCATGAAATTATATATTTGACTATATAACTTGATTTTTCACATTAGTAATCTGTGAATGTCTTTTGTTTTTAAAAAATTTTCTTTATTTATTTGAAAGTCAAAGTTAGAGAGAGAAATAGAGAGAGAGAGGGCGAGAAATAGAGAGGTCTTTCATCTGTGGTTCTCTCCTTAGCCACAATGACCAGGGCTGGGTCAAGCCGAAGCCAGAGCCAGGAGCTTTATCCAATCTCCCATATGGCTCGCAGGGGCCCAAGCACTGGGGCCATCTTTTTCTGCTTTTCCCTGGCTATTAGCAGGGAGCTGGATTGGAATTGGAGCAGCCAGAACACAAACCCGTGCCCATATGGGATGACTGGTTGCAGACAGCAACTTTGCCTGCTATGCCACAAGATCAGCCCCCCAATATCTTTTATTGATATTAAATTTCCACCCCCATCATTTTTGAGGACTGCAAAGCTTTTGTGATAATATATTACAGTTCCTATAGTTGATTCTGAAATTTCTTTAGGATACACAAAGTATCAGTGGACCATCCTTTAGCTACAAGGCTAGGTCCTTGTGTACCTCTGTAAGTATTTCTCCAGGGTATAATTCTAGAGAAGAAAATACTGGGTCAAAGAACATAAAAATATTTAAACTTTTTTTTTTCAAATTGTGTTTTTGAGCACTGTATCATGTAAACTCTGAGGGCACCGATCTTAACAGCCAGGTGAGCACTTAGTGTGTGTTTTTTGAATTGGAATCCTAAGTACTTATCAAGGAAGAAACGATAAGCTCTTTTCATGGGGATCATCTAACCTGGAAAAAGGATGATCTCTGAGGTCATGGAACTCCCAAGTTTGCCTTGAGTCTCTGGAAACCAAGGTGTGTTCAGAGAACAGCATCGATGGGTTACCAAGACAAGACAACATGAAGTAGTTGGAAAGGGCTGGAGGTCTAGGGCTGAGGTGTTTGAGGAGTTGGTTAGTATCAGTAAGTCTCTAATAAATTTTTTATCTGTGTGAGTATCAGTAAGTCTCTAAATCATTCTGGATCTACTTTTTTTCTCATCCAAAGAGGTTAGCAATATGCTTTCTCATGTTGATAACATGAGGTGTTAACATCTATCAAAAAATATCTAATTACATCTTCAGGATGATGGACAATTTATTAAAGTTACATACATTGAGAACATTCAAGATTAGATAAAGTATGGCTTTGAGGAAAGCCTTCCAATAAGGAAAAATCCCAAATCATTTCCAATCTTAACTCTTTTTTTTTTTTTTTTTTGACAGGCAGAGTGGACAGTGAGAGAGAGAGAGACAGAGAAAGGTCTTCCTTTTGCCGTTGGTTCACCCTCCAATGGCCGCCACGGCCAGCGTGCTGCGGCTGGCGCACCGCGCTGATCCAAAGGCAGGAGCCAGGTGCTTCTCCTCATCTCCCATGGGGTGCAGGGCCCAAGCACTTGGGCCTTCCTCCACTGCACTCCTGGGCCACAGCAGAGAGCTGGCCTGGAAGAGGGGCAACCGGGACAGAATCCAGCGCCCCGACCGGGACTAGAACCTGGTGTGCCGGCGCCGCAAGGCGGAGGATTAGCCAAGTGAGCCGCGGTGCTGGCATCCAATCTTAACTCTGATACTGACTCTCTCTCCATTGTCTATTTATAAATAAATGTAATATTAACTTATTTAGAAATAATTTCAAACCACAGACTTACAAAGCCCATGAATAGGGACCTGTATTGTGGTGTAGTAAGCTAAGCCTCTGCCTGTGGCACCAGCATCCCATGTGGGTGCTGGTTCCTGCTCCTCTTCTGACCCAACTTTCTGCTATGGTGTGGGAAAGCAGTGGAAGATGGCCCATGTGCTTAGGCCCCTGCACTCACATGGGAGATCCAGAGGAAGCTTCTGGCTCCTGGCTTTGGATAGGCCCAGCTCTGGCCATTGTGGCCATTTGGAAATGAACCAGCAGTTGGAAGATCTTTCTATCTGTCTTTCTCTCTATCTATTTATAACTCTACCTCTCAAATAAATAAATTTTTTTTTTTTAAAAAAGTACACGAATAGGCCGGCGCCACGGCTCAGTAGGCTAATCCTCTGCCTGCGATGCTGGCACACCAGGTTCTAGTCCCAGTTGGGGCGCTGGATTCTGTCCCGGTTGCCCCTCTTCCAGTCCAGCTCTCTGCTGTGGCCCAGGAAGGCAGTGGAGGATGGCCCAAGTCCTTGGGCCCTGCACCGCATGGGAGACCAGGAGAAGCACCTGGCTCCTGCCTTTGGATCAGCGCGGTGCGCCGGCCACAGTGGCCATTGGAGGGTGAACCAATGGCAAAGGAAGACCTTTCTCTCTGTCTCTCTCTCACTGTCCACTCTGCCTGTCAAAAAAAAAAAAAAGTACAAGAATAGATATAGCATCTAAGTCTCTTTTTAGGAGGAATTTCTGATTATTGACAACAGATACAGGTGATAGAGAGATCTCTACCAAAAACACATGAGATCGCCTCCAGGAAGACACAGATCCCTTGGAAAGAATCCATTCTCAGCGACTGAGTCACCGATTCCAGGGAAGTGTTAGAGACCTGAGAGTTGATCAACTTGCTGCAATGTGAAGTGAATCGTGGAGCATAACTAACAGTTATTGTTCTCTCAGGCTATCTCCTTCACCTATCTGGATCACAAGCCTAGTCCTTTCAATTTTGTGTGTCCTGCTAGACTATGAAATCCAGCCTAGGCACCGGGCCTTCTCAGCTTAATTTTCTCTGGAGTTAGCGTGAGACTTGGAATACAATAGCAGTTCAACAAATCTAGTTGAATGGTAAAATAGTATTTGAATAATTTGCTACAGTTAACAACACATTCACTTATTCTACTGATACTTAATTTATTACTTACTGGTTGGACAAATATTTTTTGTATACCTATCGGGTTTTCAGGCATATATTAAATTCTGAGGGTGCAAAGAATGACAAGCAAAGTCAGCAGACTCTTCCTAATGGCCCAGACAGGCATTTAGATGCTAATCGAATAATTACCAGGAAGGCACACTGTGGTCAGTGACCTGAAGGAAAATTAGGGGATAGCACAATAGAATGTAATCTGTGTCTTGTGCTACTTACAGTGGAAAATCAGAACAGGTTTCTCTGAGGAAGATATGCATCAGCTGAACTTGAAGCAGGAGCAGGACTCATGTGGTTCACAGCATACCCCAGAGAGAGGTGACTGTCGAACAGAGGCCTTGGGGTGAGAGTGGGAAAGCCTTTGAGAAACTGAATGCAAGACAGGGAGGTTGGAACACAGAGAGGGAGCCCAGAGCATCAGGAGGTGAGGCGACCAGCTCTGCAATGGATGATCTTATAGTTCAGGGAAATAAAGTTAATGGGAGGCCCTCAAAGAATTTTGTGCCCATGAGTGACACAATCAGGCTCACATTTAGAAAATCGGTTGAAAGAAGAACATATCTCATCCTCCTCTGTTTCTTCACATGAATCCTTGTGTGTGAGGGTGTGTGAGTGTCTTTGCCTTGCTTATACCCTTCTCTGTTTTGTCCCTGGACAGTGTGTGTGTGTGTGTGTGTGTGATAGGCACTGTGTTGCCCCTTTTGGAATAATGTTTGTGTTCTCAGGGGCCACAAAAATTACAGGGAGAACCTGCAGGTGTCCCGTCACATCAGTCTGGGTCATTCACTGTCTACCCCTTCTGCGATCTCTCTCTGACCTTATCATCTCGCTCACCTCTTACTGGAAAGATTATTTCTTTTGCAAAGGGCAGACATAGCCTTTGGTTGTGAAACCCATTGATTTGATTTAATTCACAGCGAAGCACTTTAGGTTACAAACTTTGCTCAGAGATCTGAATCTTCTGTCTTTCTGTGCTCAAGTTCCCTGTCCCCTGTCAATCTAACCAGGCTCCCAATCTAAGATGTTGTACCAGAAGTGTGTCTGATCCCATACTTTCCATCTTCACCCCCCCATATATACACTCTGGATCACTGTAATATTTGATTCACTATTTCATAAACTGTCATCATTTGTAAAACATCTGTACATTTTTTTCCTAAAAATTAGCATACCTTCTCTTTTATTATTTATGGAATGTTCCTCTGTAAGTGAGAGTCTCTTCTTCTACATATATACTTGATTAGAAAGGATATATATATATATATATATAGAGAGAGAGAGAGAGAGAGAGGAAGAGAGAGAGAAAACTGAATGTTTAATATGAATGAAAATGCATTATTATTTATTATAAATAGAGTAAAACTCAAAACAAATGTAAATCTATAGAAACATGGACTATGTACTCATAACCACCTGCAGTCTTCTTGTATACAAGCAGAATTCTGTGTGCTGGATTTTGGAACTTAATATCCATATTGATTGCCTAACATTCCACTTTTACCACCCCTTTCTTCAAAGTTCATCATGTTCCTTCAAGAAGAGTATTTTAAAAATATTTTTATTTATTTATTTAAGAGAGAGAGAGAGAGACAGACAGACACCATCCTCTGGTTCATTCTTCATATGCCTGCAACAGCCAAGACAGGGCCAGGCCAAAGCTGGGAGACAAGAACTCAATCCAAGTCTCTCACATGTGTGGTACTGACTCAACCACTTGAGCCATCCTCTGCTGCCTTGCAGGGTATGCATTGACAGGAAGCTGGAATTGGGAGTGGAGCTAAGACTCAAACTCAGGCACAATGATATGGGAGGCAGGCACCCCAAGAGGCATCTTAAGCTCTGTGCAATGCCCACCCCAAGAGGGATTTTTTAAAACAATGATTTGGACTAGAAACATTTTTGACTCTGAATTTCTAGCCTCTCCCAGACATTAGCAATGTTTTCCACTCCTGAGGGTCTTTGATGTGCAAGTGACTACGCATGCATTATCACTGGTCCTTCATGTACCTTCACTCCAGGAAACAACTTCAGACAAGTAAATTCAGTGACTCAACATCATATAGCAATTTATGGCATTGACTTGAATTGGATTTTATGTAGATTCTTTATTTTACCAGTGGCGTTCCAGAAGAGCTGATTGCTAGACTCTTAGGAATTTTGCAAACTGGTTATTTTTTAAAAATTTTTAAAAATTTTTTATTTTATTTTTTTTTTTGACAGGCAGAGTTAGACAGCAAGAGAGAGAGACAGAAAGAAAGGTCTTCCTTCTGTTGGTTCATCCCCGAAATGGCCGCCACAGCCGCTGTGCTGCGGCTGGTGCACTGTGCCGATCTGAAGCCAGGAGCCAGGTCCTTTCTCCTGGTCTCCCATGTGGGTGCAGGGCCCAAGCACTTGGGCCATCCTCCACTGCCTTCCTGGGTCACAGCAGAGAGCTGGACTGGAAAAGGAGCAACGGGGACAGAACCTGACACCCCAACTGGGACTAGAACCTGGTGTGCTGGCGCCGCAGGCGGAGGATTAGCCAATTGAGCTGTGGTGCCGGCTGCAAACTGGTTATTAAACAGAGGCATTCTTAAGGCATATAATATATGTATAAAACAGAGGTAACAAATAGTCAACATTCATGACTTCCAACTGTTTTACTATGTTTAAGTATCCTCTTGAGGTTATTGACATTCATCGCATTTGTGAAGTAGAAATACAATATGGTTGTATACTACCATGTTAAGTGATGTCATACTGGTAAGTTGAAATTGGTCAAGGTGGGAATATTTATACCATAAAACTTGACAATACTGAGAATCAGGTCTTCCCCCACACCCCTTGCCATAAAACTGGTTGCTAAACCTCTGCCAATACAGCACTGATTTCCCTTTACTCACTCCTCTATTGACTGGTGGATTTCAAGGAATGCTCTTTCCCATGATTAATGTACATTAATTTCAGGATGTGTATACCAAGAAGCATTAAGAGCTTATTCCAGGGGCTGGCACTGGGGCATAGTGGGTAAAGCTGCCGCCTGCAGTGCTGGCATCCCACATGGGTGCTGGCTCATGTCCCGGCTACTCCACTTCTGATCCAGTTCTCTGCTATACCTGGGAAAACAGTGGAAGATGGCCCAAGTCCGTGGGCCCCTGTGCCCACGTAGGAGACCCAGAAGAAGCTCCT
The DNA here is from genome assembly GCF_033115175.1 of Lepus europaeus. Lineage (NCBI taxonomy): Eukaryota > Metazoa > Chordata > Mammalia > Lagomorpha > Leporidae > Lepus > Lepus europaeus. Next base: position 14,411,887 of record NC_084830.1, on the reverse strand, counting down.
GTCTCTTGGCTTCAGATCGGCGCAGCTCCAGCTGTTGCGGCCAATTGGAGAGTGAACCAACAGATGGAAGATCTCTCTCTCTCTCTCTCTCTCTCTGCCTTTCCTTCTCTCTGTGTAACTTTGATTTTAAAATAAATAAATAAATCTTAAAAAAGAACCTATTCCAGTGGAGAATGAACTTGAAATAGGTATTAAACCAAAAATAAATTAAAGTACAAATGATCTAAAATGTCATTATTTTGCATGATTTACTGGAAGCACTATCGTCAAATCATAAAACTTTTTATGAGTAAGAAGAAAGTTACAAGAATAATATTCAAGAGTGAAACATATCTACCTTAGCAAATGTAGGCCCCAAAGTGACATACATCTAATGCAGCACTCTTTAGCTAAAAAACAAGTATTTCAGATCTAAAAGAAATGTTTCAGAGATTCCTCAAATGTTTTTATGAATAAGAAAACAGCTTGCTTGTTGGATATTCTCATCCAATCAAAATCTATCACTAATATTACTGAATCATTTAACTTTTGGAAGTTAATATGTCAGTTGCCATATTAATTATTTTTAAAAATTTTATTAGTTTCATTTTATGTGAAAGGCAGGCAGACAGACAAATACACACACACACACACAGAGACACAGACAGAGACAGAGAGATCTTCTGTTGGTTCACTTCTCAAATGCCTACAACAGCAGACGTTGGGCCAGACTAAAGCCAGGAACCTGGAACTCAGTCAGGGTCTCCTATGTCGGTAGCAGGGACTCAATTACTTGAGGCATCACCTGCTGACTCCTAGTAAGTGCATTAGCAGGAAGCAGGAATTGGGAGCAGAGCTGGGACTTGAACCCAGACACTTAGATATGAGATGCTGGTGTCCCAAGGAGCAACTTACGGTTGCACCAACACTTTCCCACCACGTAAATTATTATCTACATTGTTTAATTAAGTAATAACTTTGTAGGGCCCAGCCCTACAGCACAGTGAAATAAAGCCTTGGTCTGCAGTGCTAGCATTCCATATGGACCCCGGTTTGAGTCTTGGCTGTACCACTTCCAATCCAGCTCCCTGTTAATATGCCTGGGAAAGCAGTTGAGGGTGGCCCAAGTCCTTGGGCCCCTGAACCCACATGGGAGACCTAGCTCCTGGTTTCGGATCAGTTCAGCTCTGACCATTGCAGCCATCTGGGTAGTAAACCAGCCGATGGAAGACCTCTCTCTCTCTCTCTCTCTCTCTCTCTCTCTGTAACTCTGTCTTTCAAATAAATAAAATCTTAAATAAATGAATAACTTTGTAATCAATGCCCCAATTTAATGTTGTAGAAAACAAAGTTCATGAAATTGAGAGAATAGCTAAAACAAATTCAAGAGTGAAACTAAGACTCTCTGACTCCAAAGCTTGAGTTTTAAGAAAAGAATTCATTGCTACTTCTGCCGTGTTACAAGGATAAAAGCTATATTGGATGAACAAACTATTTAATCAACATATCATGTTCCCCCATCAAATGAGATAGTTTATTACTCATAATAAATTCTCTGACTCAACTACATTTCCAGATTTTTTTTTCCAATCAGCTAAGGTCTCCTGTGTATAATGAGACTGAGCGAGAAATCATTGAATACAATTTCTTTCAATAGATGTTCCTTTTTCAAGTTATCATCCAGATGTCAAGCCATGGATTCCTCCTTTCTAAAATTTGCTGTCCAGGGGTTAAATGAATGGTTTTCTCCAAAGTCTTGTGAGCAGCACCAGGTTGGAGCCAAGAAATTACACTGTCCCTTAGGGCTGCCCTGTCTGTGGAATCACTTACTTAACTTGATCCCAAGAGTATTGATTCAAAGATGGCAAAGTAGGGTTTTGGGAGCTTTTTTCCCTTCTTTTGACTCAGAATAAAAATAACGAGAATCCCATTAAAATACTGGAAAAAATTCAGTGACCCTAGGTCACTAGGTCTGAAATCAACTGTGAAATACAGTGTTGCCCAGGCTAAGGGCAACCTCATGCCTTGGCCTAATCAGGATAACAATTACCCCTGAGAAAGCTGGCAATGTCCTGAAAAGCCCATTCCAACCAACCTTTGAACAGAACCACAGGTGTCTCTCTGGAACCTGAGTTCATCTTTGCAGAACAGCAAGAAAGCAAAGCCATGCTGTTGAGCCATTTCCATTGCCCAAGATCCTCCCAGCTGCAAGAGTCTGATGGTGACCTTTTGTTCTCAATCTCTACCGTAGTACATTGATCATGGTAGGTTGTAATGATCTGAAGGAATCAATTGTTTAAGTGCAGCAAGCAGTGCTGAAGGAGCTACAAGGACATTTGATAGTTTGTGCTGGAGATGGAACTCTGGTCTTGTCAAATGATATTTTGAGGTTTGAATCCCTTCTAAAGCAGAGTAATTAGGGATATTAAGAGTGGAGTTCACTATCTATAAAATCTAGAGTTCTTGTTCTCTTCAAAGAGTGGCTAAGATAGTGATCTCTTGCCCAACTTGCAGGTATAAATATTGGCCTTGTTGTGGATGAACATGGGTAGTTAGTTCAACTCCTAGTCAAGGGACAGGGAAGACTAGTGATGCCCTCCCTTCTCTGACCCATCTTAAAGACTTAAACAAAGAAACTTCACAAGAATGGAGACTCACTGGACTTCCTATCATGCCTCTTTCTGGGTCCAGGGATGTCTAGAATTCATTGTTATGAGATCTAGTAGGGCTTGTTGGAAAACCTGTGGGGTCCAAGACCTCTACAGTGATCACCAGGTGACCAGTGTTGTCCACTGTGATGATTCCAATAGAACATGACACACTTCTCCTTAGTTTGTCCTTCTTACCCATGGGCTGGGACATGATGTTTGAGTTCAGCTCAGGGCACAATTCAGCCTGCATTCTGATCCTATATTCACTAATGGTAGCTAAAGGGATCATCCTTTCCAGAAATGAAAACCTCAATGTAACAATAGCCAACTTTACCTGATACACTATTTGCCAGGAGCTCTGTTAAGGGTTTTATACTCATTATCACATTTAACTCTATAAGGAAGATAACTTCTTCTTTAGGATGAATGAGGCACAGACAGCATAAATACCTAACTGATGGTCACAAAAATAAAGAGATATTGAGCTAATAAATGAACCCTGATCTATTTAATTCTACAACTTTAAGTTATACTCTCACTACTCTGATTAGCTAATGGTGAATGTTCATGGAGTTGGAGGATTTGTGGTTCTTTGTGCTTTCTCAACACCATTAGAGACAAGAAACCTGAGTTTGAAGTCTATGTTCCCATAGTATATGATGTGGGAGGATCCCCCTTTCTTCCTTCCTTCTCCTCTTCTTCCTTCTCTTCCTCCTCCTCTTTTACATCTATCTCTCTGAATATATTCTGCTATTTTCTCTTTTTTTCTCTATTGCTACTTTTCTCTTTCTCTTGATTTTTGAGTTTATTTCTTTACATCCAAGTTGCAGAATAAAAATGAGTCCACTCATACCATTGTCATAGGAATTAAATGAAAGAATAAATGTATAAAAGGGACCTCAAGGGGTTCAAAATTCGGAAGAGGTAACAAAAACCCTCACAGCTACTTCTTGAAAAGACAGACTATTACAGTGGCACAAATGGATACATTATTTCCTGAAATTGGCTATTTTCTCTTCAATGACTGAATGAATGAAAGAGGTGGCATGATCTTATCAATAATGTTCAATATGCCCTTGAGGGTGAGTCAATCCACAAATTGAAACTGGATCTTGACCACTGAAAAGTGACCATGGCTGCTATTTTTAAGGGGTATTTCTGTGGTGGCTGCATGGGTGAATTTCTTATCTACAGTGATCAGGGCCTGGAAAGAAATTGCTTGCTAGATGGATTTGAGTAGAGACATGAAAGACAAAGAAGAGAGTTCAAACTTAGAGGTCTGGGAAAGATGATTGGGGAAGGCTGAAAGAGAACACAGGAGCTAAGGAGAAAGAGAAGGTGGGGAGACTACAGGAAGAAGAGAAGAAATGAAGGAGGAGAAGAAATTACAGAAGAGAGGGACTGGCTGCAGGAGAATTTGAACAAGTATAGAAGGAAGAGATGGTGGAGGGAGAAAGAGAGAGGAGAGGAGGGAGCTGAAGGGGGATTGAGAAAGGAAAAGGGAGGCAATGAGATTACAGTTGTATAGAGGACATACTCTGTTCTTTTTTTTTTTAATTTTTTATTTTTTTTGACAGGCAGAGTGGATAGTGAGAGAGAGAGACAGAGAGAAAGGTCTTCCTTTTGCCATTGGTTCACCCTCCAATGGCTGCTGCGGCCGGCGCATCGTGCTGATCCGAAGCCTGGAGCCAGGTGCTTTTCCTGGTCTCCCATGCAGGTGCAGGGCCCAAGGACTTGGGCCATCCTCCACTGCCTTCCCGGGCCATAGCAGAGAGCTGGCCTGGAAGAGGGGCAACCGGGATAGAATCCGGTGCCCCAACTGGGACTAGAACCCGGTGTGCCAGCGCTGCAAGGCGGAGGATTAGCCTGTTAAGCCATGGCGCTGGCTAAAGGACATACTCTGTTCTAAGCACTGTGCAAGATGCTAGGTAGGGGAAGTAGTGCTTTAGCCAAGGTTGACTGTACTTGAAGCCCCTGAAAAAGAAAGCTGAACCTTGAGGCCATGAGTCTAGAATCTTTTTCTTGCAATTGATTTCTTGAAATGCATCCTAACCCTAACTTTATGTGTGCTCTATAGATGATTCATTTCCAGACACATTCGTTTGAAGTGGGTTGGATCTATTGGGTTCCATTCTAACAATTCTCCTCAATCTGCATTATTTACTAAGTTAATATTTACTGAACACTACCTAGGAATCAAATGCTGTTCTAGTGATCAGTAACAAGACTTCTAAGTTGTTTTTTTAGTGTATGTGTGTATAAATCATCATTTTTTAAAAGATTTTTTATTTGAAAAGCAGAAAGAGAGAGAGAGAGAAACTTCCAACCACTGGTTCACTCCCCAAATGGCTGCAATGGTTGGAGCTGGGCCAGGCCAAAGCCATGAGCCAGGAGCTTCTTCCAGGTCTCCCACATGGATGCAGGGGCCCAAGCACTTGTTCCATCTTCTGCTGCTTTCCTTGGCATGTTAGCAGGGAGCTGGATAGGAAGTAGAGCAGCCAAGATATGAATCTGCACCTGTATGGGATGTTGGTGTTGCTGGCAGTGGCTTTACCTGCTATGCCACAACACTGGCTCCATCATTTTATTTTTTAAAAGAAATCTATTTATTTATTTGAAAGTCAGAGCTTTGGAGGTTGCGGGAGACACACACACCTGTGCACACACAAGATCTTGCATCAGCTGGTACATTCGCCAGATGGCTGCAATGACCAGTGCTGAGCAAGACTGAAACCAGGAGCCAGGAATTTCATCTGGGTCTCCCATGTGAGTGGCAGGGGTCCAATCACTTGGACCACCTCCTGCTGTAGTAGGGAGCTGGATCTGAAGTGGAGCATCTGGGAGATGAACCTGCACCCTATGGAATTCTGGTGTTTTAAGGTGGTGGTTTTACCTGCTATGCCATAGCCCTAGCTCCATCATCATCATCTTTTATGTGCATTCCTCCCTTGGGAATTGTAAACAATTTTTCTGTCAGCTAAGGTTCTTGCTCTCTCTCTCTCTCTCGCAGAGAGAGACACAGAGATAAAGGTCTTCCTTTTTCCGTTGGTTCACCCCCCAAATGGCCGCCACGGCCAGCACGCTGCGCTGATCCAAAGCCAGGAGCCAGGTGCTTCCTCCTGGTCTCCCATGCAGGTGCAGGGCTCAAGGACTTGGGCCATCCTCTGCTGCCTTCCTGGGCCACAGCAGAGAGCTGGACTGGAAGAGGAGCAACCGGGACAGAATCTGGCGCCCTGACCAGGACTAGAACTTGGGGTGCCAACGCCGCAGGCGGAGGATTAGCCAAGTAAGCCCCGGCGACAGCCCAGGCCACATAATTCTTGACTAACAGATATGAGAGTGGATGTTACCCAATCACTCATGTAAGGCTCTTCCCACTATATGCATGGAAGAGGTTGGTGTGGCTGTCACAGATTAAAACAGTTAACACACTCCACTGTGCAGTGTGCCCAAAGCCGACCTTAAATTTCAGTCACTTCTTAGTTGTTTAGCCTTAGGCCATGACCAACCTGCATATGAGTTTTCTCATATGTAACTTGGAAATTATAATAGCATAACCCCCAGAAGATTGCTGTAAGGATTAAGTAACATAATGTACAGAAAGTACTTTAAATAAAAGTTAAAAAAAAGAAAGTGCTTGTCCAAGCAATTCATATAGAATAAACACTCAATAAATGTTAGCTATTATGGCAGGCTCTGCCACTCTCTCTTTTTTTGGTCAATGGCACGTGGCTGAGAGGGCAGCTTGGGGAGTGTGCGTGTTGGTGTCCTGAAGTACCCCATGGACTGAAGATCCCCTTGCCTGCCACTCACCCACTGGGCACCAGCCCCAGGCTTTAGAGAAGCAGCTATTCATTCTAGCCAAGGAGAACCAGCTGCCACTTTGTGTGATGGCTTGATCCATGCCAGCCACAACTCCCTAGAGTCGTGTGTTCCCAGGTCAGGATCTTGAAAATAATTCCTTCCTTGGGGACTTGGAATTCAGCAGCCCATGAGAAATGACCCTCATGTGTGTGTGCTATGTAAAAACATGTTGGAGATGGAGTTTTTCCAGGACGGATCAGGAGAAAGAAATAGTTTGGGTGAAACCACAGAACAGCAAGATCTTTCTTTGCAGTTAATTAGCCCTGTTCCTTGAGAATTTCTAAATTTCATGTTGTTGTCCTTGATGGGCCTATGATATGAATTTGGAATGGACTGTGCATTTGGGGCCCGACAGATTGGGACTTAAATGTGAGTGGAATTTAATTTGTAAAATCTCTCTGTGCATGGGGGTGGGGAGTCTGTTAATTGTATTTATAAATGAATGAACTTGGGCTCATAATGTCCATTTTGGCATGATTTGACCCTTGTTTTCCTCTTCTTTCTTTTCTCTGTGTGGTCTCAACCAGTTACATGCCTGACTTATTATCTACCTGGGGATATTTCTCTCTCCATTCACAGCCTCATCCTCGCCTCTGTTCACTGTACTCATGTATTTAATGTCTACTTGTCATTTCTCTATGGATGTATGATAACAATGTCTAACCAATTATATCCAAATAGAAGCCTTGAGCTCCCATTCCAACAGCCCTAGAGGCTTGTTCTGCACCAGACCTCCTTTCATTGATTATTGCCATCTTATTACAAGATCCTTAAGCCAAAATCAATTATCTTCCTTGATTTCACAAATGCCCTCACCTACCCTGCTTGCTCTGTCAGTGAGACTCCTTCATTGTAACTTGAGAACATTTTTTCAGATCGGTCTGCTCTGCTCAAAATAAATGGAAAAAATCCTAAACCACACTCCATCCTCACCACCTGGACCACAGGGACACCTCCCTAGCTGGTGTCATGCCTTCCTTTGCCCCAACCGCCCCTTCTCTGCACGACTGCCAAGAAAATGCTTTTCCCATGAAAATAACCTCCTTGTCTCATCCACTTACCACCTTCAAATGGCTTTAACCGTACTTAAAGTAAAAGCTAAGCTTCTTACATTAATTTTACAAGCTCCTTTCTGATTTGGTTCTTGACTATATCCAGGACTTCATCTCTCTACTACTCTTTCCCGGGCACACTGTGATCCAGACAAACTGGTTCTCCTTGTGTTGTTGAAACACCCCAAGTTCTCGTCTCTGCTGGGCTCTTTGCAATAACTCTTCCCTCCACCTGGCTCCCTCTAGGCTTAGCTCTTCACAGTGTGGGCTTCTCCTTACGTTCATTCTCTGTGTTCACTTTGCTTTCTTAGGACTACTTAACTTAGTTTAAATTCTTCAGATAAATAGCTCTCTTTCATGTCACGCTATTTTATATTTGATCAAACGTGTGTCTCCATCTCATCTTATTTGATTTTTCATATATTTCCTGTCTCAACTATTGCCCAACTAGAATATGAATCCCCAGGGAACAAGGACTGTGCTTCTTCTAGTTCATTGCCATGTCTACCGTGTTGAGCACTGTATAATGTGCTGATGTGATGCAGAATGTAAGTGTTTAATAAATATGTGTAAATTGAATAAATGACTGCTATTCTGAGTTTCTTATAGCTTCTTCAGTTGAGAATCAATTCTAGAAAGTTTTAATTAGGAAGGGGGATCAGGTGGGCATATCAACCCTAAATATTGTCCCGAATCCAAAGTAACACACTTTTAGAAGCTGTATTACTTCGGAAGAGATTAAAATAAAAAGTTGTTTTCTTTTGGTATTCTGATGATAGTGTTTTCTTTTTACAGATGTTTTAAAATTCATTTCACTTATTTTAAAGGCAGTCGGGGATGGGGAGAGAGAGAGAGAGACAGAGAAACACACAGAGAGAGAGAGCCCATCAACTGCTTCACTCTCCAAATGCCCACAACTGCTAATGCTGGACCAGATCTAATTCAGCAGCTGGAAACTCAACCTGGGTCTCCCACAAAAGCAGTAAGGACCCAACTACTTGAGCCATCACCTGCTGCCTTTCAGGGAGTGTATTTATTATCAGGAATCAGCAGGCACAGAGCCAGGTCTCTCACCCAGGTACTCTGATATGGGATACTGGTGTCCCAAGTGGCTTTTTAAAAAATTTTTTTATTTTTATTTTTAGACAGGCAGAGTGGACAGTGAGAGAGAGAGAGACAGAGAGAAAGGTCTTCCTCTTGACGTTGGTTCACCCTCCAATGGCCGTCGCGGCTGGCGCGCTGCGGCTGGCGCACCGCGCTGAACCGATGGCAGGAGCCAGGCGCTTCTCCTGGTCTCCCATGGGGTGCAGGGCCCAAGGACTTGGGCCATCCTCCACTGCACTCCCTGGCCATAGCAGAGAGCTGGCCTGGAAGAGAGGCAACCGGGACAGAATCCAGCGCCCCGACCAGGACTAGAACCCGCTGTGCCGGTGCCGCTAGGCAGAGGATTAGCCTATTGAGCCACGGCACCGGCCCAAGTGGCTTTTAACCACTACCTAAACTGTTGCCACTTATCTTGGGTTTTCTTGCAGACCTCGGTACAGATGACAAAAACAAATCCAACTTTAAAACAAAGAATTCTAGACAGCTCTGCCACTCTGGTGTGTGATTTTTCCTGGGCGGGGAGCTGTGGAAGGGCAGGGCCCAGGCTGGTGCCTGGCAGCTGGACCAGGGCCAAGAAGCTTCTTCGACTATGTTTCTACTTTTGTAGTCCTCTTCTCAGCAGGCCGTGCCGTTGCTTCTTCCCTTGTCTACGTCTGATCCACTTTCAGCAGGGTCAGTGGGTGCTTTACCTCCGTTCTAGCAGCCAGATGAGCAGAACTGATCATCCTGAGTTATAATTCTGAGTTTGCTACTTACTGGACATGGAAGTTTGAGCAAAGCGTTTGCCTTCTTTGAAACCCAGTGTTCTCATTTGTGGAATAGGAGAATACAGTGTCTACCTCATGGAGCGGTTGGAAGGAACAGCTGACTGGGTACTTGTACAGCGCTTTAAGCAGTGCCTCTCGAATTCCTAGTATGCTTGTAAGGCCGAACCATCACACCACTCTGTGCTAACTCTAGAAGATGACCTTTTTCTAAATCAAAGGGTTCTTGGAAATTCAGCTACTCAGTATGAAACATGTGGGGAGGTTCGTCTACATCGTCACTGTTTAATGTGCACCAGTCTTCTGGTTCAGCGAGTAGATTTCCTGAGAGCAGGACTCATAGGCTGCAGGAAAACAGGACTCCTTATGGCGTCCTTCATGAAGGGCGCTCCTAAGCCAGGCTAACAACTGCCAGACGTCGTGGAGAGCTGTCCATGTTCTTGCTGCCGCTACTGTTATTACTGTCACCACTATGACTATTCCTGCTGCTTCTATTATTACTATTCTGTTACTACTTCTGCTATTACTCTGACTGCTGTTGCTACTACTGCTATTAGTAACCTCAGCGAACATTTGGTGCTCACTTGCTATGTGATAGGCAATGCTCTGTGCTCTTCATATTTGTTACCTCCTGTGACAAGCACAGCAACCACTGCAAGTAGCAGTGTGATAGCAGTCAGAAATGCCAACTGGAAATCAGACATCCTGGCTTTGAACCTTGGTTCTGGTGATCACTGGCTGTGCTATTCTAAGAAAGTTATTCAATTGCTCTGTCTCAATTATCTTAACATAGGAATATTAATAACATAACCAATGACATAATGCAAGTGAAAATTTTGAAAATCTCCCATTCACTGCTGCACTGCTGTAGCTATGTCACCTAACACAGATCTGGCACATCCCAAGTTCCCAAGTGAGCTTGCTGAATGAATGCAGGGCTGCATTTTTGTGTGTGTATTTTGAAACAAGTCTTGTGCCAACTTGTTACAACACTGAGCACTCATAATAGCCTTGGAAGGTGGAACACACTCCTGCTCCCTGTTCCTCCCTTTCTTCCCGTGTTCCATAAACCGCAAATGTCTTACTTGCCCCATTTCGTGGGTGAGAAGATTGAGGCCCATGTTGGAAAGTAACCTATCTGAGTCTGTGTGGAAGACTGGGGATCTGGCATTTTGGACTTTACATTCCTCCATCTGTAGGGTTGGCTTATTAAATACTGCATAGACTGAATTGCAGTTTGAGAAACAGTATTCTTGACTGATGATGTCTCTCCTATCCCTTTACTTGAAAACGGTGTCTTGGTATCACCAAAGCAGGAAGAATTTAGAGTCCCCCAAGAGTCTGTGGATATGCCCAGTGGTCTGAATTAGTATTTACCTAACTGTGAGATAAGAAAATACCTGAGTCCATGCATTTGGGCTTCTGGCTACTGAGCGAGTTGTCTGCATGGCTGACCCACATCAATGTAAGGAAATTGCCTGTTAATCTTTTATTACCATGTTCTTGTTCAAAGAACACTGTTCCCAATTTGCCTGCAGTGTACAGACCCAGTAATTGAAAGAACATAAAGTATTATTTCTAGTCAGAGAACAATTGCCTAGTTTAAACATCTAAGAGATTAAACATACATACATACTCTCGTCTTCATTATAAAAGGTAATAAAATAAACCATATGGCAGAAATTTAGAAAAGCAGGGGAAAATATCATCCTAATCCCATGACTTCAGCACACTCTCAACATGTTGGCAATTGACCTTCCACATTTCTTCCTATTTATTTTTACAATTTCATTGTTAAAATAGTGTTCACATAAAGCTATTTCTGCACTTTCACTTAGCAAGTTTATCATGACATTTTTTCTTATGATTTTAATACAGTAGTTATGGCCATAACATTTAAATGGTTGAATACTATTTCTGTGGACTATTGTTAGTTTTCATTATAAGAATGGCTGATTATATCTAATTTTTTTTTTTCAGAGCAAATGGCGACAAAGTAGAAAATTTAGGTACTCCTCTGCCATTAGTCAGTGCGATGATATCGTGCCATTGTTAGGTGAGGGGTTTTATGGTCTTCATCATTTGAAGATAAAAATAGTTATAAAGCCCCTTGGGAGGTGTTAGAGGCTGATGAATTTAATTATCTAATTTCATAGTTAAAGAGATTGAGGTTCATCATATATGTGCAGATGGGCCCAGATGGGAAGCTGAGGTGGTTTTTAGAAACAGAAACGAGGCCGGTGTAGTCAGACAGTAGTTGGCAAGAGTGAGATGCAGGGTGCGTGGATTGAGAAACAAGGTACGTGTGTGTGTGGGGGCAGCCCCTGAAGCTTTATGGTTCCTAGTAAGGACTTGGGCCTTTACTCCAATGAGCTGGAAGCCACTGACACCCCTCTGGCCTCTGTGATGGGATTAGAATGCAGGGTCAAAGATGGGAAGCGGAGAGAGAGTTGGAGAAGATTTCAGAAACAGAAACAGGCAAGTGACGGTGGTGTAGGCCAGGGTGAGAGCATAAAACTGGCCAGAGGTGGGCAGTTTCCACGTATACTTTAAAGGTGGATATGATAGCATTTGCTGGTGGATTCTATATGAAGCATAGGCAGACAGAGAAGTCAAGGGCTGATTCTAAGTTCTTTCTGCCTAAACGACGGAGCACCTGTTTTTCCATTAATGGAACCTGTGAAGGCTTCAGGAGAAACAAATCATAGGCTTTGAGAGAAGGCAGGAAGAGACAAAAATCAACAATTCGGTAATTTTCCCACTTGGAACACGTTAAGTTTGAGCTGTTTATGACACTTGAGTAGAGATGTCAAGCTCACAGCGGTATGTACAAGTCTGGAATGAGTAAGAGGGATCAGTTTGGAGGTTTTGAGCATTGAGTGGTGTTAAAACTACTGAGGACAGGTGAGAGTACCTTGAGGTGAGAATAGATTAGGTAGAGAACAGGGCCAAGCACTCGTCTTTTGAGAGATGAGGAAAAGCCAGAAAAGGAAACCAACCAAAAGCAGTTTCTCTGAGGTCTATTAGCTGCACAATATCCCACCATGCAGAGGAACTTTAAAAATTTGTGCTTTTTTTTTCCTTTTGAGACGGAGGGATTGAGAGAGGGAAAAAAAAAGCAGGCAGGGTGGGAGGGAGGGAGGGAAGATAGAAGAAGTAGGAGCATGAAAGAAAGCTCTCATCTGCTGGATCTCTCCCCAGATATCCATAATGGTGCCTGGGCAAGGGTCAACAGTGGGGAGACAGGATGTGGAACCAAGGGTGCCACAGGAACACAGGTGGCAGGAGCTCAGTCACATGACTCGCTGCCATTGCCTCCCGGAGTCTGCACTGGCAGGAAGGTGGAGTCAGCAGCAGGACCCAGGGATTGAACTCAGGCACACCCATGTGAGCATACAGGTGTTGTAATTGCTAGGCAGAATGCCTGCCCCATATGGAGGAATTTCAATTGGCTTAGCTCTTCCATTGTATGGGAGGGGGCATGGCATTGTTTTCTGTAAGCACTCAGAAATCTGAAACCTACATTCTTTTTATTTCCCTGGCCTTTTGCACAGATATCAGTTAGTATCTAGTAGGCAGGTGCTCTTAATCAAAGGCCTTTGGATAGATCATTAGGTCTCTAGTTCAATATTTTGTATAATTTATTACAATTAGATTTGAACTGGGCTAAAGTTAACCTTTACATGGTCTCTTTCAAGAGAGAAACTAATTCAATTCAATCTGATAACCTTTATTAATTGTTTAAATTAATTATAAGTTAACTGCAAATTAGTTCATCTATACTAGGCAATGAATAGTATAAGCAGTATTGGCAGTGAGTATATTTAATCTACTTAGAGAAGTGAACTGGTTGCAAAGGCTTTCATGCATCCATTGTTTAGCTACAATGATAGGACTTCTGGTATTGTACTGTTGTAATCTTACCATGCTTTGCAGGGTCTGTAGGATGACAGAGGGTAAGAATATGCAGGCTCTAGGGTCATCTGGTTTCATGCTAGAATACAACTTTCCACTCATTGGTTTTGTGGTCTTGAGAAAAATGTCTCTGGATCTCTATAATGGGAATATAGTACCCTGCCTACCTTGGGAGTTGCAAGAGTGACTTGAAATGTGGTATACTAAACACATGGCACAGAGGTGGTTCTCCATCTAGATGAGAACTTTTCTTTCCTTTGAGTTTAGTCCTTAAGGGCCAGCTAAAATGTCATCTTGTTTACAGGAAGAAATTTTTATTCATCTGCAGTGATTGCTCCCTTTTGAAAGCTCATAAAAGTTTGACTTCATTTTGTGTCATTTTGCTCCTTGAAGTGAAACCAGGTATTTGCAGGTCTTCCCTAGCAGTTTTCATTCATTGGTATATTTCTCCTTGAGGCCCTGGAGTGGTAGATAGTCCAGAGTGTGTGCTCAGTACTTCTATTGATTTCATCAATTACACACAGAGACTGTGAATTTTTATTTTCTTCAAATTTGATTATTCGTTTGAAAATCAGAGTTACACAGAGATAGGAAAAGAGAGAGAGAGAGAACTTTCAACCACTGGTTCACTCCCCAAATGGCTGTAATGGCTGGGGCTGGGCCAGGCCAAAGCTAGGAGTCAGGAGTTTCTTCCAGATCTCACTCATGGGTACAGGGGCCCAAGCACTTGGTCCATCCTCCATTGTTTTCTCAGGTGCATTAGCAGGGAGCTGGGCTGGAAATGGAACACCTGGGTGGGATGCAGGCATCACAGGTATCAGCTTTATCTGCTGTGCCACAGCACTGGCCCAGAGACTATGAATTTCAATCTGCTCCTATGTAGTTAATTAGCTAAAGATACCATGTGTGTTTGCTGAAAATGGCAGTTTTTGAATTCATGATCTAGATTCTACTAGACTGAATAATGGAGGGCTGGGTTGGGAACTTTTAGGGGGTTTAATTTCTTACTAGGCCTGACTTAAAAAAAAAAGTCCAAAAACCTTTTTTCCCTTCACTGGTTAAAAGACACCCACCACCCCCTCCCCTCTGCTACTTGACAACAATGAATCACTCACTAGGTTTACTTGTAAAGTCATTGACAAACTCTGGACAAGGTGGTATATGATTAAGCACTAGCTTTTGCAACCTCAACTACTGTTTCTTTATGAGTTGTTGGACAGAACAAAAAATTACGTTGCCAGAAAAAAGTGAAGTCTATGGTACAGTCTTAATTAATGTGATCATCCTTTTATGCATATGTAAGGTCTAAAATATGGTGATTCAAGTACTGAGTGTTTGCATGGGACTTTGCTTGTGTGCAGAGCTAAGAAGTATTCAAAAGAAAACCTTAATCAATGACCATGTATTAGAGATACAAAGGTACTGCCATGTGTAGAGCTCTTATTGTGTACCAAGAACAATGCTAAGTATTGTACATTTTGGTAATTATTTCTGTACTCATAATGGCCCTGTTAGGTAGATCAAAGTTTTTTTCTGAAACATATTGAAACACAGTCTTAGGAGGTAATTTAACTAGTGCAATCAAGGTCATTTGGCTCATAGGTGGAGCTAGATTTTTAATTCACATTTGTCCATCCCCCTCTATGCTAATGTTCACCATGGAGTAGTTATCTTGTAAAATATGTTCAAAGGCGAAATAGCTTCAAATATTATCTTGCATCGGCTATCACTGTTGTAGGGGATATAAGAGAGATGGAAAAAAAAAAAAAAACCTCTAATATAGTGGAGAATGAGGTTTTAAGAAAGACCTAGCAAAACGCTATGGATGTTCAGAGTGAGGAGAGATTGTTTACAAAAAGCTATCTTTTCCTTCAGTTTCAGTGAAGCCATTGCCTCCTCCCCAAAGGAATTCCTGAAAGTCCAGTGTCCTCCTCTGTGATCTTTTTGCCTCTGTACTTATCTTGTCAGAGCCCATACCACGTCATAAGTGCTGAATTGCATAAAAGGCTAAGCTGCTTGGAGTATGGTGGACACTAAATCGATGCGTGGAATGAAGCAGTGAACGGGATGAATGCTTCGTGGGCTGTGCTGTGCAAGAGATGAGCTTCAGGGGCTGGGAGGGCCTGAGTACACGACGAGGTGGCAGCCCTGAGGTCATTCTCAACAGAGGGATGAATCTCAGCAAGTTGTATAATGCCAGGCTTGAATGAAACACAGTGGAGAATTGTTTTGTTTTCCCTGTCACGTTCTTGAAGGGCAGCAGTGAAGTAGGACTTGAGTTGTAGGTTGGAGTCAGATACAAAAAACTTTAAATTCTAGAACAAGGATTTCACATTTTCAGTTCTCAAATCAAAAGGAGTCCTTTCAGGCTTTAGAGCCGATCTGTTAGGCAGTAGACAGCAAGATACTGTTGGGCTGGATAAAACGTATGGAAAGAGGCTTGCAGAGAAACAGAACTGGATTTAAACCCTAACCTGGTGATTCACTGTGCAGCCTTGGACATAGAGTTTAATTTCTCTCAGCCTCACTCAGCTTCCTTATCTACAAGTCAGAATAGTAGAAAAAACTCATAGGCTTGTTATGAAGATTAAAAAAAAAAGAATATGTCATGTGCTTCTCATAGTCCTTAGGAAGTAATGAGTTAAAAAAAGATTAGTTATTAATATTGCCATAGGTCAGAGAGGGAAGAGACTGGAGAAGAGGGACCTCTAGTTGGGCGATTCAGGTAAGAGTTTGGGTGAGATTGCAAGAATCCAGGACATAGAAGTGGCAGTGATGGTGAGGAGGAAGTGAAAGGTTGCAGCTGATTGGGAGTTGGCATGAGGAGAGCAGAGGCTGGCTCTGAGAGTCATGAACACAAGTGGGACTCCCAGGGTCAAAAAGTTAGAATGTGGAGTGGGTGTTTGACGTAATAGCTAAAACGCTGCTTGGAATGCCCATACCTCAAATCCAAATGCCTGGGTTAGAGTGCCAGCTCCACTCCCTGCCACTCCTGTGTGAGACCTGGACTGAATTCTCAACTTCTGACTTCAACCTGACCAGTTCCAGCTATCAGGGACATTTCAGGAGTGATCCAGGAGATGGAAGCTCTCTATCTGCCTGTTTGTCTTCTTTGTGTTTCTCAAGTTATTAGAATACATTTTTTTTTAAATTTAAAAATCCTAGAGTCTTGTATTTTACGCACTGAGTCAGAGCACAGAGCTCAAAGTGAAGGAGGATGTGGTGGAACAACAAATACAAGCGAGACCACTGCTAATTCAGAGCTACAGCTACCTGCTTTGTGTCTGGAAGTGTGTTGGAAGCCAGCATATATTTTCTTATTTAACATTAATTTCGTTGATCAGAAGACTAAGCTGTTGAAGGATTCAATAATTCCTCAAGGATTGTTCTCTGGCAGTTGACCAAAGTGTACTCCAAGCCCATATCCATCTACCTGTCATGTGCTTACTCCTGTTCATTCTACAAGTATACAGAATGGACCATGCATGTTCAATGAAGGAAGTTGGGTCCTGAAGTATAGCATCGGTTATCATAGGGAGAGAAGGAAGGGGCATTTGAAGCACAGAGTTCATGATTGACATGCTGGAATCAGTTTTATTGAAAAAGGAGGAAGCTAATAACATAGACCAGGTCAAAAGAAGAATGTGATCCTTATATTTCCAGAATAAAACTAACTATAAGACAAATTGTTTCCTAGTAGAACCCAATAAATGACATGTGTTCATACTGAAAGAAAACAACAATCAATTTGAGTTCAAAATTTTACAAAAGTGTTTAAAGTGTGTGGCAAGTGTTAGAATAGTGTTCTGCTCCCAGAATTTAGGATTATTTTCTACACTCAGCTGTCTTCCCACTGTTGGTACTATCACTTTCCATTCCCTTGTACATTAGAATTTCTTCCAGGCTCTGTAGCTTTTTTTGGCTCTTTTCTTATGTGAGTCTTCAGTCTCCCACATTACCAATCCCCCACCCTGTCCCCACTCCCATGCCCATCCCTGGTATTTACAGTGTCTAGCAGAGCTGAGTTACAATACCATACTCCATCACCACCTACTGCCGTCCAACACATGAGCTATTTCAACACTGGATTACCTCCAAGTTCTTTAAAATGAACAAAGGCTCCTTTTGACCAAGCCTTTTGGCTACTCAATTAAAATAGCAAGCTAACTTGATATCAATGGATCTTTTTTCAAAGTGAGTGAGGATATAATGAGAGAAAACACTTTTTTTCCCTACTAACACTTTTTTTTTTTTTTAAACTAACAGTCTAGGCACCGGAAGTCAGAGATGTGTTGCAGTGAATGTTTTCATCACTGGCAATGAATTGACATGTGCAAAGGAAAATAGTCTGGAAAAATAGAAATAATTAGATGCAAGAGTGAAACATTCAGGGAAGGTTTCTTCCAGGAGACTTAACTTACCAGGATCTTTGAAAATCAACCATGACCATCTAGTGCCAGGAATGGCTTTCTCGTTAGGCCACAAGGGAGGTTCAACAGAAGCCCTGTGGGTTGTCTGTGAAGACATCGTCCAAGGACTGGAAAGTCCAGATTCACCCTGAAAGCAGACACATTTGTTTAGTGATTTGTTTGCTGGGTAAAAATGATCTCTGCAGAACTATTTATAGCTGTTCCTAGTGGAGGGACAGTCCTGCTGGTTTAATGGCCTCCCATGTCCTTTTTATCTTCTTCCAAAATTCAGGAGTCTTTAGAAGCTTCCTGAGGTTCTCATCAGAGCCCACCCCAGATACAGACACAGAATGACCTTAGCCTATTTTCACATCACCTGTCCTTTCTCATTGTAGCCTCAGATAGGTCTACCTATATCAGCACTAAACAAACGTTGCAGGTCAGTCCCCATATTTCCATACTCCCTAATTAACACAGACATGTTTGCTTCTATTTTTGCCATCTGTTTAGGCACACCCATCTTTCCATTCTTTAAGGTGCAGCTTAAGTTTCAACCATAGAACAGTTCTTTCTGAACTTCTGACCACATAGAGAATTGTCCATCCCTGATAGATGCACTTGGAGTCATTCCAGTCCTGAAATTTCAAGTTTGGCAAGTGTAATCTATCATTCACATTTCTTCCTCCTGGTTATCAGTTAAAAGTATTTGTACAGTATTGATTTCATTTTGAGTTCACCTATATGACCAGACTGGAATTTATTCTGTGGACCAAACTGTATGTTGGATTAGGTATGTGATCTTATTTAAGCTATCTAATTCCTATATTCCTGGATTTCCTGTTGTAGCAACACAAGGGCTATAACAGGAACTTCATTGGAGGCTTGTCATAAAGATTAAATGAGGATATAAGGGGAGTGGCTGTTTAACCTAATGATTAAAACATCAGTATCCTCCATCAGAGGGCCTGGGATCAGCTCCAGTCCCCAGCTCCTGACTCCAGCTTCCTGCTAATACTGACCTGGGAGGCAGCAGTGCTGGCACGGGTAGTTTGGTTTCTTCCACACACAGGAGAGTCCTGGATTGTGTTGCTGGCTTCTGGCTCTGGCCCCAGCCCAACCTGGCTTTTACAAGCATTTGGGGAGTGAATCAGCAGATGGGATATCTCTCCTGTCTGTGTGTTTCTCTCTCTAACTCTCAAATAGATATAAAAAACAACAACAAATGAGGTAATATACTAAAAAGTACAAAGAGGAGAGCTGTGGATAGGTAATGTGTCTTATTCATTATTATTAGTCATTTAATGCAACATAGGGTTTACTACATCTAGGACAGTAATATATACACTCAGCACATGTTTAGAATGAAGTTTTCTCATATGTTTAATTAACTCACACAAATTTGACCACCCACTCTTTTATATATAATTATAATACTACAAAATTATATTTGTGAATAAGCACTAATTGTTGTTTATTTATTTGTTGTATAATTACCAATTATATATTTACATGTATATATTACTTGGATTACTACTGCAAGTTTTCTATATAAAATGTATTTATGACTTTTCTGGGCAATTTAAGATATTCTTGAGGGTAATTTCAGCTATCAATAAATGTTGTATGAAATGGAGTTCCATATTACCAAACTCTTTTAAACACTAGATGCTTTACATACATGATCTCATATAATCTTTATGCCCATTCATTTTACAGAAGAGGGATGTAAAGTTCAGGGAAATTAGTTAACTTGTTCAAGATCACCCAGCTGGAGAAATCAAGATTTTTATAGCACAACAACCTGATTTCCCATACTTTGGCTATTTATCTTATTCATTTTGACTGACCTGAGTACAGCAATTGAGACCATGCCATAGGCATGCACTCATGTGACAAGTGATCAGTGGTCACCAAGTTAGACACACAGCTAGCTATCCCTGAAATATGGCCTTGTCAGTTGGCTCCATGGAAGCTTTATCCAGCCCCCATGACCTAGAATATGCATTCTAGGCTGGGGACAACTCTTGCAGTCTGCTCCCGTATGTCCTGCAGTAAATGCAAACAGCAATAAATGGAAGCTAGTCTCTGACTGAAGTAGCCAAATCAGAAGGCTCTGATTTCATTGGCAGAGTGCCCCTTATTGATTTTTTCACTGCCTCTCTCTCTCCCTCTCATTTTAAAATATTTTTATTGATTTTTTGAAAGGCAGAATTAGAGAGAGAGAGTGAGAGAGAGAGAGAGAGAGAATGAGAGAGAATGAGAGAGAGAGAGCTTCCACCCACTGGTTCACTCTCCAAGCGGCCAAAATTGCGAGGGCTGGACCAGGCCAAAGCCAGGAGCCAGGAGCTTCCCCCAGGTCTTCCATGTGGGTGGCAGGGGCCCAGGCACACTAGCAGGGAGAAGCATTGGAAGTTTAGCAGCCAGGACTCAAACCAGTGCCTGGATGCGATGATGGCATTATAGACAGCGGCTTAACCTGCTATGCCACAGTGCTGACCCCTCACTGCCTCTCTTGACAGCACCTGATGACAATGTTTTAGGAGAAAAGTTTCAAGAAATCCTGATCAGGAACACTTTTAGCACAAATACAAGCTCTTGGCTTGATTTGACTTGATTGTAATTCATTGGAAGAAAGTTGTGGCTCAGGACTTTCTTACACACTTGTTATCTGAATAAGACGGCAACACCATAGTTGCTGAATTCAACAAACGTTTTCTCTGTGCTAAGTGTCATGATGAGAATATGTTAATAAGATATGATGTTGAAATTATGGGCTTATAACCATCTGTATTTCATAATATATTCCACATTTCCTGTGTACTAAAATAATTTACTGACTATACTTCTGTAAGTTTTGCCCATTGTTCATAGATTCTTTGTGTGAGCTTGTCTAGAAAGGAAGAGCAACAAAATAGTGTGGGACAGGGACAGGTGGTGAATGCTGAGTGCTTAGAAACACAGCTCACCTTCTAGCCTCATTCTCCGTTTGTCATAAGACCTGTGGCACATAATTAGATATCTCCAAGTTTTTCTATCTCCAAGGCAGATTGTGCTACTATTTTCCTCATGTATCATATTTGGGAATCCTCTTCCCAGCATACTGTGAGGCATGTGTACTTCATATGAGGTTAAATGTATTGTGTTATATTATCATCAACATTTTGGAAATCTATGAGTCTGTCTGTTGTTAGCTGTAATCTTATTTAATTTACCATAATAATATAATGAGACCATTCAATCCCCTGACTTTTTGATAAATAGGAGTTAATAATCATATTTCCTATCTTTCAAGAGCTAGCAATTAGTTAACAACACAGTGATTAAATCGTCTGATCTGGATCAAGTACCTAACTGAGTTTCAGGCAGTCATTGGGTTCCATGATTATTCTTTCCAAAACAAAGACTTGTAACCTCCAGTATGTGAGAAGATCTGAGGGATATTTTGGATAAAGAGGGGCAGCTTACAGAATTAATTGGATTTATGTGAAAATTCAGAGGTTCATCAGACTTGTATAATGCTGTATTTGGAATTTGTTTAAACTGACTTTATAACTTCTGAAATCTAGCTCTGCATGCTGTCTTCTATGCAAAGCAGTCACTCATTTTGGAAAATACAACCCAAATCACTGTTGATATAAGGTGTAGATTCAGGAGTGTTGTTAACTACTTTCAGGAAACTAGGTTTGATATAAAATGTATTTCTTGTTAATGATGACTCCAATAGGCTACTATTCGGGATAGAGGGAGTGTTGGCATGAAGGTTTCAAGATCCTAAATGTTAGTAAAATCAGGCACAGTCTTACCTGTGATATGATTTATGACCTGGACACCATCCTAGGCTCTAGCCCCTGCTGCCATTGCTGGAAGCCAGGTGACCAGATGGTCCAACCACCGGTGTCAGCTCCACCCCCACTCTAATGAGATTCACTGCTCCTACTTTTCAGCTCTCCCTCCCACCCAGGCAAAGGAATATAGCACCTGTTTCCTGGATATGCATCCTCTTTTCCTTCTTTGCCCCTTCCCTCTGATCTGTTGGATTTCCCCAGTCAAGAAACCTTTTCCCTTACTCTGGTGTTTGGTGTGTTTTGTGGCAGACTTACACTAAATAAGAGGAATGGCTGTCAGAATAAGCAATGATTAGCTTAATGGGTTTTGGGTCTGCAGTTGGTTTAAGTCCTGGCTCTACTAATTATGAATTGTGTGAGCAAATTAGCCTTTTTGAGTTTTATTTTCTTTGTCTGTAAAACAGGGATAGAAATGGCACACACCTTATGTATAGGGTTGCTGCGAGGTGTAAATAAGGTAATGTGTAAAGGATTCTTGGCACACGTTGAGATGTTCAAAATGTTGACAACCCTCACTGTCACTACTGCTATCAAAATCAGCATCACTTGTGTTCATCATCATCAACATGGTCCTTATTATCATCCTCCTCATCATCAACTGCATTGACTTCTCTTCTTCCCAGGGTTCTCAGTAAGTAACTTCCATTTCAATTTATCTATTCCACCCTAGTCTGTCTTCTTTCATATCAAATAATGGGTTGTCTTCTTTTCTTTTCTTAAAAAAGTTCTTTTCATGTCTTCTGAAAACTCCTCTGGCCTCCAACTTGAAGTTCGTCTATAGTTCTCTTTCTCTGCTGTATCTTTCTATGACTTAGGAGTTAAGGTGATGCAGGCTTCATAGAAGAAGTTTGGGAGGATTCCCTCCATTTCAATTGTTTTGCAGAGCTTGAGAAGAATTGGAATTAGTTCTTTATACGTCTGATAGAACTCAGCAGTGAACACATCCGGTCCTGGGCTTTTCTTTTTTGGGAGGGTCTTTATTACTGATTCAACCTCTGTCTTGGTTATTGGTCTGTTTAGGTTTTCTATGTCTTCATGACTCAGTTTTGGTAGACTGTTTGTGTCTAGGAATCCATTTCTTCTGAGTTTCCCAATTTACTGCTATACAGCAATTTCTAGTAATTCCTGATGATTCTTTTT
Organism: Lepus europaeus; assembly: GCF_033115175.1. Lineage (NCBI taxonomy): Eukaryota > Metazoa > Chordata > Mammalia > Lagomorpha > Leporidae > Lepus > Lepus europaeus. The sequence goes on along the minus strand of NC_084830.1, from coordinate 14,389,164 downwards.
ATTTCTGTGGTATCTGTTGTTACATTCCTTTTTAATCTCTGATTTTATTGATTTGGGTCTTCTCTCTCTCTTTTTTGGTTAGTTGGGCCAATGGTGTGTCAATTTTGTTTATTTTTTCAAAAAACCAGCTTTTCATTTCAGTGATCTTTTGCATTGCTTTTTTGGTTTCAATTTTGTTTATTCTCAAATTTTAATTATTTCTTTTCTCCTGTTAATTTTGGGTTCAGTTTGTTGTTGCTTTTCTAGGTCCTTGAGATATGTTGATAGCTCATTCACTTTATACTTTTCCAATTTCTTGACATAGGCACCAATTACTATAAACTTCTCTCTTAACACTACCTTTGCTGTATCCCATAAGTTTTGGTAAGATGTATTCATGTCTTCATTTGTTTCCAGAAATTTTTTGATTTCTCTTTTGGTTTCTTCTATGACCCACTGTTCATTCAGGAACATCCTCCACTTGAAGTTATCTGTTAAAGGTAGGAATTGATTACACCCTTTAATTCTAATAGAAAATTGGTCAAAAGCTTACTTGGCTTTTCAAATTCCAGCAGTTGAGGGACAAAATATGGTCCCAAGAACAGTTGTATTAGAGTACTTCCTTTTCTTTGTTCCTCCCTCTCATTTAAAATGGTACCCCATGAGGGGTAGGTGTTTTGTGCATCAGTTAAGATGCCCCCATGGGACACTTGCATCCTTCTTTGGACACCAGGGTTTGAGTCTTAGTTCTGTTCACAATTTCAGCTTCCTGCTAATTTGCACCCTGAGAGGCAGTGGTGATGGCTTAAGTACCTGGGTCCCTGCCACCAACGTGGGAGACCTGGATTAAGTTCCCAGCTTCTGGTTTTTACTTGACCCATCCCTGGCTGTTGTGGGCATGCAGAGAGTAAACCAGTTAATGGAAGCTATTTCTGTATCTCTTTCTCTCTCTCTTTTGTCTCTTTCTTTCTCTCTGCCTTTAAAATAATAAATAATAATAGGATTAATAATAGTGCCTAAATCCCAAGAGTTATGTCATTTAGGCTGGGAGGAACTAATGTTCTTGCCTACTCTGGGTGTTTGTCATTTGCTTACTCTCTGCTGTCATCCATTCTCTCATTTTCCGTTTACTTGTTCACTTACTCATATTCAACACTTTGTCCTCATTATGTAATATATTAGGGGTATCAAGTAGCAGCATGATGCCTGTCCTAGTGAGACTTACAGTCCAAAGAGGGTGTTAGAAGGTAGACAATTACAGTTTCACATGATGAGCACTACAAGGAAACACGTAGGATGTTGGACACAGACCCTTGGTCCCTGTTCTGTCTCTGTGGATTGGGGAGGCAAGGTAGAAGTAGTTGATACTAAATCTGGTTATGTACATTAAACAAGGGAGGTTAGAAGTGACCTGGTCAGAGGGGACAGTGTGAGCCTATGGGAGAACCACATTGCTTGGCTGAGATTGGCTGAGATTGGCTGCTCTTAGTTGTCCTGCCCTCTTTGTCTTTACCTCCTCTTTGCTTGAGAACTTGACAGTAAATCTCAGGCTTGAGGCTATGTGAATGACATTCACCAGCTTACCTTGGAGTCCTTCCTCCAGAGTCTTTTAGTCAAACAAGTGTGTTCTCACGGAGAATTGCCTAGAGGTTGTAACAACCCTAAGATTCTCTCTGATGAACAATTCTGCAACTCTTCTTAACTGGCACAGAGACAAGTGTTTCTCTTTCTCTCCCTCTCTCTCTTTCTGTCTCCCTCTGCACCTTCAAAGTACATGAACTACCCTGGAGATTATAAATTGGAGAAGTAAACGGGGAAGTCTACAGTCATGAAGCAAGTGGATGGCAGGAGCCAGAATTTAGAACAGAGTGAATTTCCAAGCTTCCACACATTGACTCATGCTCTTCCAACCCAGAATGCCACTCCACTTCTCACAATTTCCCATTCCCTCCACCCTTCCACCACTACTCCAATTTTAGGAATAATTAACCGCTTGCCCTTCTGTGTGTTCCAGCATTTGTTGAGGCCTGTTTCAGAGTTCATCTCTCATGTTGTACTCATGTCTGTTGGTCTCTTCCTCCAGTTATACGTTGTGTGAAGCCTGGAGTTTTTTCTTAGTCATCTGCGTAGCCTTAGCATACAACAGACACTTGGTAAATCTTGCTAAATGATTAGACAAATCCAAGAGACACCAAGTCTTAAGAACCAAGGTACATTTTAGTTTAAAAACATGTGAGGTTTTTGTTGTTGTTGTTTTGTTTCTTTTAAACCCCAGAGAAGGTCATATTGCTTCCAAATAAGCTTTTATCTTGACAGTACTCTTGAAGCTGGGTTGTTTGCCTGGGTCTTGCTGCTGGGCAATGTGCAAACAGTGATCGATGGGCATGAGATTGCCATCAAGTACATGGACTTGATAAACCAGTATTTTCACAGAAGCAAACACAAACCGTGGCTACCCAAGCAGATCAATCCGGGCAATCCTCCCTCTGTCTGAAACAGGATTTTCTCAGTGAACTCTTTTCTGCTCCTGTAAATATCGTCAAGGTCTCTGCTGCCTTCAACGACAGTTTTTAAAGCCAGGGGTCTGAGGCTGAACTCCCAGGTGCTCGCTCAACAGTGAGTGATCTCAGAGTCTGAGGACAGCTCATGCTGTACTCCTGAGTAGCACAGAGTAAGCAAGTCAGCACAGCACACACAGATTTGTAACCTGGAAGAACTTGGTTCAAATCCTGTGTCCCACGTTGTGTACCTTTGCTCAGGTGCTAAGCCCCAGCTTCCACATCTGCATAGTGGACTAGTTACCAGAAAGTCTTTGTGTGTGATAACAAAGAAGGTCCTATAAGAAGAGCCTGGTGTATTTTTGGCACCTGGTGGGGATGAGACCCTTCTCCTTCCAGGGGTACGGGGAAGCTGAGGCTGATAGGAGATGATGAGATAGCCTTTTCTCAGGATGTGAAAAGCTAATAAAGGAAGAAGCATTTTGCACTGAAGGCCATTTGTTTTGCACCTTTTTATTTCCTTTTTTGGAGAGAGGGCAAGGGTCAGTGTTTCCCCCGCTATAGGCTATCTCATTTCCCTCCTGCTCTCAGCTCAGCTGCCTGAAACCACCAATTGTTTTTTTCTTGAATGGGCCCCCCCCCTTCCCACCATAGTGGTTGGTTGTGCCCTGCCCCCAATTCTTTCACCCTTGCCTTGTCCCCACCCCCGCTGCTGCTATTCAGTGACCATTTCCCAAATACCGGGAACTCAAAGGGTTGTACCAAGAAAGGTACTACTACTTTTGGCCCCCGGGGCTTTGACCCCAAGCAGCACATCCTGTTAGAACAAAATAGGTACTGAAAGTGGCAATGACAACACCACCCCAGCACTCCTCCCTGTCACATCCCCACTCTGCCACACTCCTCAAGAGGTGTTACAGGGGTGAGACTTGATCAAAGGTGTTCAGATCAGGCCCCTTGCCTTTCTCTGGTGCTTGTTCATATTTTGAAAAAGACATTTTGGCTCTGCCTTGGATTAGGAATCCTATCCACACAGAGCAAAATTGAACAAGTTCATGGAGGTTAAAGTCTCCCATCGCATCCAGGCCACCGTGCCTAAATTCTCCACCTGGGAGCCCAGCTACCATTACTCATTTATGGTGTATTCCTGGAGCAACTTGATCTTGTACTCAGTGCTGTACCCTGCAACTCATCTCCCCATCAGTACATACAAATAGAGAATTCTCTCCTTCTAAAACAAGGAATAATCTTCACTTACACACCTCTATCAGAGTTTATTCAGAAAGTCTGCTAGTGGGCATTTAGATGGTCTGCTGAAGTGCATACGTCATTTCCTTTGACTTGGTTCTAAATCCATTAAGAAAATCTGAAGGTTGCAGGTCCTGCAGTCTGGCCCAGGAACACCTGGAATTCCTGGAATGCTCCCACTGGCTCTTGTTGTCCTCTTGGGGAACTCTCACTCCTTTGAAGATGGAGCTCCTAGGTCACTTCCTGCCTTAAGCCTTTTCAGACCAGCAGCTGCCAGGGGAAGTGGTTCCTACATCTCTAAGGCTTCTAGGCGGGTGTTCACAACCCAGCTGGTATGGGATTCCCCAGAGTTTGTTAAAATCCAGATTACTGGGCCCTGCAACCCCTGCCACCTGCCCGGTAGCTTCTCCTTCTCAGCAGGTGCATGTCTAATAAGGTCCCAGCTGTTGCTCCTGCTGCTGGGCAAGCCCATCTCTGTGACCACCGCTTAGCACATCTCTTACTGAGACCCCTGCTCAGCCCCACACCCACCACGTCCCCAACCCTTGCCCCAGGCTGAATTAGTTTTTCTTGAGATACTCGCCCATCTTTTCTCTTTAGGCTGAAACTGCCTTGAGGATAGGGACTGGCTCTGTGTTTATTCCACATTTTATCTGCAGGACTTGGCAAGAGCCTCCAAGAAGATAACAGGTAGGCAATAAACATGTGTGAAATGGATGAACGCACTGAAATGATTAGTTTATTTTGATTCTTCTGTCAGAGGTAAGTTTCTCAAGGTCAAGGTCTCTGGGTCCTTACATACCTCTCTTCCCCTTTTCCTTGCTACCAGCCCTATCTTAGCTGGTGAATTGCTCTGTATCACCCTCCTCTGATCTACCATCCCAATGTAGACAGAATGATATTTTAGCAATTTAAATTATAAAAGATTGCAACTGTCTTTACTCCCTTCAATAGAGAATTCATTAAATAAATGATCCTATATCCATGTCAGTACATAAAGGATTTGCTAATTTTTTTCTTAAGGCTGCCTACCCTCTCTAGACCCCATGCCACTCCATTAGCTAAGTGCCCTGGCATTGTAGGGCCAATGTGTTCTGTTAGGACCAAATGATGTATTCCAAGTCTACCACACAGATCTCTTCCACAAAGGCTTACATTGAGGTGCTATCCTTGGTGATATTGTATTAGAGGATTTCTTATTGGAAATGGGTAAAAGTATAACAGGGTTAGGTCAAGAAGTCCTTCACTGGCTATGCCTAAGAAATTGATACATTACATACAACACATTAGGTAGAGCTATGATTGTTTTCCATCTTAAAGAAATTCCTCTGGTTGCATTGTAGAGCTTGGATTTAAAGGGACCAGGGCTGGAGGCAAAGAGAACAGTAGAATTCCCCAGTTGATAGGTGAGCAATCAGGAGTCTCAGAACAATAGCAATGAGAACAGTTTGGAGAGGGAAGCAAGATCCAGAGGCAAAATTGGTAGGAACTGACAGCACTTGGAGTGTGTGTGTGTGTGTGTGCGTGTTACAACACGGGGTGATACTGCTGAGACTTGGTGAGAATTAACCACGACTTCTTAGTGTCCAGCTGAGGTAACCTAGTTGGTGGTTTATACCAAGTCTTCTAACATAGAGGGGGCATATTTTTAGAGAAGAGGGAAGGTGACTTGGCTTTACTTAAACTCAGATGTAGTTTAAGATACTTAGGAGGGAAATCTTGCAGGGCATTGGATACGTTCAGTCTGGGGCTCTGAAAAGATGTCCAAGTGGGATAAATATAGCTTTGCATTATTGGTGTGCTCAAATGGGATCTTCCAGGGAGAGAGTCGACCCGGTCAGAGATCAGCAATGGTTGGGAGCTGGAAAGAGGATATGGATGCTAGGGGGAGATGGAGAAGGAATTTTGACAAAGGAAGGTAAGAGAAGAGTTCAGAGCCTGTAGAGGGTTGGGCAAGGGGTTGCTGGTGGTGACTGCTGGAGAGAGATCACATGGACAAGGGAAGAAACTTGAATAGAAAGTGCAGAGGGAGGCGATGGCAGGCAGGGTTGCCAGTCCTATCAGTGATTTCAGAACCAGGGCAGAGAGCAACAAGGCTGCAAACAGATGCTTTCAGCCTGTCTTCACTGAGCATTGCTTGATTTTTGTTTGCTTTGAAAACTGAAGGAATTAGTACTTTTATAATAGTATCATCTTACCACCAAAAAAAGTAAAAACAAGGCAACAAACCCAGAGCTGAAAAAATAGAAAAAAAAATACTACAAGATTAGCGTTTGATTTTTGTGGCATTTTTCCCCCCAAGTTGTATGATAGTGTATGTAGTCAGGTGGGAAAAGCTGTTTTATTCATGAAATACTGGTGGGACGGGATCTGCATGAATTGCCTGTCCCAGCCTCACTCTGTAGCCAGGTGTCTTGGGGTAAATCACTCCACCGAAGAGAAGCTGATGCTGTTTCTGAGCAGTACAACCAGGCCCTTGAATTAACTCATCTCTCACATGGCTTACTGTGCCTGGATGACTGGAGTGGACTCCACTTTGTATAATCCTACCTGGACATAGCACAAGAAGAAAGACATGAGAACTGGGAAAATTCTCTCCCCTCCACACTTTCCTACTTAAACTGGCAACCTGCTGTTTAGCACCAGGAACAAAAAATGCTAGCATCACACGTTGTATGGCTGATTAAATTTCTAAAAGTTTTCTGGAATCTCACCTTTGCAATAGATTTATCCAAGGTCAAAATAAAAGTGCTTTCAGTTCAGTCTTTACTCAAAACGACAACCATTTACAATGATGCATTCATAGCTGTACTTTATTATTAACCATTTGCAGTTCTCAATCCATAGCTCAACAGAATCACCAGAGGGCATGGTGGGTCCCAACACCAGAGTTTCTGATTCAGTAGGTCTTGGATAGAGCTTGAAAATCTGTACTTCTCACAGGTTCCCGAATGAGATCGATACTGCTGGTCCTATGACCATACTTCTGAGAATCACTGGTGTGGAGGAAGACGTCTGGCCTTCAAGCGCTTAATGATTCAGCTTTTTCATCAGTTAAATGGAGATGTACACATCCAACAAACCCAGCATTTAGATTAACAAAAAGAAAGAAAGAAAAGCAAAACAAAATGGAAGAAAAAAAAATGGAGAGCTAAAGTTATTCTTTCTTGTCAGTGTCCTCATATACTAAACTGTGCATAGGAGGTGGGGAGCCTGATCATTTTAAAGATTGTTCCAAGCATTTTTTCAGTTCACCCAGCAGTCACAATTCCTGAATCTCTGTGATCGAAGGAACTGTGTTGGTAATTTCCTCCAACCGCCACTTCCAGTTGGGTGGCCTTGGGCAAGTTGCATCAGTTCCTGGAAGTGCCTTCTGTTTGCATCTCATTGGTCAGAAATGGATCACATGGCCATGCCTAGGACCTCCTCATTTAAGGTTTCCATCTCCTTCCTTAAGACTTTGAGGGTACTGAAGACTTATGGCTGTTTGTTATCTATTTTTTGGTGGGGGTGGGAAATTGACAGATCACAACTTGGCTATGACATGTGTTATTTGGTGAACTTGGGCAAGTGACTGGACCTCACTGAGATCCAATATCTCAGCTCTAATAATGAAATAAGAATAAAACTTTCATCTCGGGATGGTTATGGGATGAAACGAAGTCAGAGATACACATGCCTGACATGCTGTGGGACACGTAGTACGGAAGTGATCAGGGGCCTGTGTTGTACTACAATGGGTTAAGCCACTGCCTGTGACTGCAGGCATTGCATATGAGCACTGGTTCAGTCCTGGATGCTCTGCTTCTGATCCAGCTCCCTGTTAGTGTGCCTTGGAAAGCAGTGAAAGATGGCCCAAGTACCTGGGACCCTGCCATCCATGTGGGAGACCCGGATGGAGTACCAGGCTCCTGGTTTCAGCCTGGACCAGCCCTGGCCATTGTGGCCATTTGTAAAGTGAACCAGCAGATGGAATCTCTCCTCTCTCCCTCTCTGTCCCTCTTTCTCTCTCTTTCTTTCTGCTTCTCTCTCTGTAACACTGCCTTTCAAATAATTGAACAAATAAATCTTTTTTAAAAAAGAATTAATTGGTAGTCATTAGTGTGTCCTTGGACATGTCTGGTGTAACTAGTCTTGGAACCCTATGAACTGACTCAGGCCCAACCAGTTAATTAGGACAGTAAGCAAATAACCCAAACAACCAAGCAAAAGAACAATGACAGCAGAAAAACAGCCCATCTTTTTTTTTTTTTTTTTTTTTTTTTTTTCTCTCTCTCTCTTTTTTTAAGAATAAAATCAATACCTCTGAATTTCTCTGTGCCGGCTGCAAAGGGTGGATACTATGCTGCCCTGGGAAGACGTGGCCAACCATCTGGCCCATGGTGTCCCTAGAGGCACCAGCCCAAGCCATCCTGTCTGTCGCAGCAGTTTGTGCAGCAGGCCCTGCTGCATCTTAGAGACACAAGGGAGGTCAGAGGAGCCAGGAAGGGAGGGAGCCAGGAGGGAGCAAAGAAGGCTTTGCAATTATCTCCCAGAGGCTGTTTAGAATGTAATGTTCCTCTCCACTCCCTTGCCTTTTCACGTTGTAATTTTCTTCACAGAAAGAACACAATGGAGCACATATTCCAGACTGCGAGCTTGCTGCGAACTCCAACGACCCGACCCAGACGTGGGAACAGATAAGGAGAAAACAGAGGCGATTTTTCTTCCCCGCAGAGGTTCCAGAGATTGAAACTGAGAAACCCAGTTACATTGTATTACTAGCCCACGTAGTGGTTTCCATATGATCTGTCCTTGTCCTTGATGCTCAACCCATTTCCATAGCTGTTTTCTATCCCTGCGTGGTTGAGAAGGGACTGTCTCTAGCACGGGTTTGCCTCCAACTCCAACCCATCGAGAGCTGGGGGCATCAACCTGGGTTGAATGGTATCCTCCATCTGGATTCTCATATCTTTATTTTCTTATCTAAGAAGTAGGGAGAGGCCGGCGCCGTGGCTCACTAGGTTAATCCTCCGCCTGCGGCACCGGCACCCCAGGTTCTAGTCCCCGGTTGGAGCGCCGGATTCTCTCCCAGTTGCTCCTCTTCCAGGCCAGCTCTCTGCTGTGGCCCAGGAGTGCAGTGGAGGATGGCCCAAGTCCCTGGGCCTGGCACCCGCAAGGGAGACCAAGAGAAACACCTGGCTCCTGGCTTCGGATCAGTGCAGTGCGCTGGCTGCAGTGCGCCGGCCACAGCGGCCATTAGGGAGTGAACCAACGAAAAAAGGAAGACCTTTCTCTCTCTCTCTCTCTCTCACTGTCCACTCTGCTGGTCAAAAAAAAAAAAAAAAAAAAAAGTAGGGAGAGATTCTGGACCCTTGGCTCAGTCTCAGGATGGATGCCAAGTGATCCTCGACAGAGCACAGGGCAGAGCTGTGAGGGCATCAGTCTTACTTTTTCCATCTCTTCTCCCTCTCCCGTTCCCATGACATTCTTGTCCCTGAAAGCCTGTGTGGAACCTGATCATCCCCACTCTCCAACTCATCTGAGCAGGCAGGTGGCATTTTAACACAGGCCACCAAGTTGCTCTGCAGATTGGTTGGATATTTCCTCCCATAGTTTCTAAATGTGGAATAAAAATTTTTAATCTTATTCTCTATTTTTGCGCCACTAGATCTGTCTGATGGAATGGCTTTCACAAGATACCTTTTGGTTCTGTTAAATAAAGTGCTGTCCTACTAAACCTCTCTTTTCTAGATGACTCATTCTCTCTTGAGGCCATGTGGAGCAAAATCCAGTTGTTTTAACCAAGGCCATCCTAGACCAGCCAGCCCCAAGCCAACCCACTTGCTGATCAGCCATGCATCAAAAGTGAGTCCAGCAAAATCAGGTAAGCCTAGTTCATATCAAAATCACAATCCAACCTATGGACTTGATAAATAAGACATATTTATTGTGTTACGATGTTGCCATTGGGCTGGTGCTGTGATGCAGTGGGCTGGGCCTCTGCCTGTGGTGCTGGCATCCCATATGGATGCCAATTCATGTTCCAGCTGCTCCTCTTGCTATCCAGCTGATGACTTGGGAAAGCAGCAGAGGATGGCCCAAGTGCTTGGGCCCTTGCACCCACATGGGAGACCCAGAGGAAGCTTCTGGCTCCTGGCTCTGATCTGCTCAGCTCCAACAATTGCAGGCATTCAGGAAGTGGACCAACAGATGGAAGACCTTTCTTTTTCTCTCCCTCTCTCTGTCTGTGACTCTAAATCTCAAGTAAATAAATAATATCTTTAAAAAGTGTTGCCATTTATTAATCATATGCTGTGTATCAGAAATCTAAAGATGTAGTGCTGAATAAAATATAATTCCTGCTCTTGAACATATCTTGAGCATTCAGGATAAGACATTAAACTGAAAAAAAAAAGACATTAAACTGAATGTACATACTACATTTCTATTTTACAGATAGAAAAACTGAGGTATGCCAACATGCTATGGTTTGCTTGAATAGGTACTGTGACATTGTGGCCATAGTAAATGGAGCATCCCAGAACCTGGCCATCCTTAATTTAACTATCAGAGGAAAATTATCCATTGATGTAAAAATGGAAATACCACTTATTTTCCTATTCCCATTTTTCCTTTAAATAATTTAAAAATTAGCATTTATTTGGCAATGTGAATGGTATAAAAATCTCTTACCCTACCTTAGCTTATAGTTTATTTTGAGAGTCAGAATGTAAATGCTCAAAATTTTAATAACTTTATAAGGGCAATGTTTATTAGCTAAAATACAACTGTACTTTCAAAAGTTTCTTCATTAGATAATAATCATATCCACTATAGTTTCCCTTCTTAAGTCTAGGGCCCATGTGTTAGTCAAAATTACATCCTAGCACTAGCAGAAGACCTGGAAGATACTAGGAGTTCAGTACATAATTCATTCGAAGTATAAATAAGAGGGTAGTCTAGACAAGTAGGTACACAATTAGATTTGGCTTTGACTTTAAGCAGATTATTTCTAAAGGCTATTCCTTTTCTATTTTCTTCTTCTCTTTCCCTTTTTAAAATTTTAACTTTATTTGACAAGTAGAAGTAGAGCATTTTGTGTCTAAAGGGGAGGAGAACTGACATTTGTCAAACTCTTGCCGCATTTCAGGCACCATAGTAGGCTTGTTGTGTTCTCACTGATATTAATTTTCACAGTGACCAGAGGAGGTAGATTTTATTACTGACATTGACAGGTGTGAATACTGAGTTTCAGAGAGGTTAAGTAACTTGACAAAGATTACACAGTGAGTATGTGGAACAGACAATGTTTTCTATTGTAACCCCTCACCCCCTCAATGCTCACATTCTATTTCAACTATATCCTAGGTAAACTCCTCATCCAGTGACTTGGAAATAGATATTTTCAATTCGGTGATGATTTGAAAAGACTTCCAATGGGAAGAGGGGGGAGAGAGAGAGAGAGAGAGAGAAAGAGAGAGAGAAAGAGGAAAGCCGCTGTCTGGAGGAGGACTCAGGTTCTTTTTAGAAAAGCTAGAGTCACAGAGTTTACCAAGCCCCAAGCCCCCGTGGGACAGATTAGTATGTGGAGAATGTAATGACAGGGTCCCAGACATTCCCAGATTGAAGACTTTGCACATGTCTTCCTGCTCCCACCAGCTGTGCTTGCGTGTGATTTAATTATATGCTCAGGGTGCAGATGCCTCTGGAATTGCAGGCCATATCTCGCTTCCCAGGAAGGGTTCTTGGTTAGATGACACTGGGCTCATGGAATGCAGGGAAAAACAGGATATTTGCTTTGTCATTTAGCAATGAGGATAGCTTTGAATCATTGTGTGCCAAGTACTTTCATTGACTTATTCAAAAATATTTATTGATTACTGTAGTAGACGAATATGTCTATTGTCTTTGTTCATCTTAACAGCAATACGACCAGAGTACACAGTTCTCCTGGACATAACCATTGGTTTGGTATAACTTAAGCTGAGCAAGAGTTGAATTTAGGAAATGAACATGGACATTCAGAAACTGCATCTCAGATCTCCAGGGGAAAGGATTTTGAAACTGGAGTTGCCAGGGGCTATTTTTGCCCTCATGCTGAGACAGTTTGTGTGAGAAGGACACCAATGCAGAGCAATGCAGAACTGAACCATGGAGAGAGAGAGAGAGCAAGAGCGAGAGCAAGAGAGAAAGGAATATTTGAACATGCAAGTCCTGCCATTCCTGCACCCCTACACTATTGAATGTTAAACAGTTACCCTCGCAGCACTCAACACTACTGTTGGGAACTGGACATGCAGAGATCAGAATTCCTTTTCCTTTACCTGGATGTATGAACTGGCTTCAGTTTATAACTGAAACTCCAGAGAAAGCAGAGGGATTGGTTTGAGAGATGTAGGACTGAATCCTACTCCTGTTGTTTGTTCCTTTAATGTCTAAATGTGAGATCCATTGTTCTGGTGTCAGGAGGTAGCACAGCAAAAGTTTCTCTTCTCAGCCAACAGTAAGTTCCCAGTGGGTCATGCCGTCTTACTAGCTGGCTGCATGAAAGTTTGAAAAATTAATTTATCTCTATGAAAGCCAATATCCTTTTCTGTAAATAGCGGGTTCTGAAAATTAGATGATCAAAACGAAAATTACTTGTTGAAAAATAATTTGTTATTTATAAAATCTTCATCAGTGTGACATTCAAAATTCCTTTTTGTTCCATTTTTAATATCTAACTTAAAATGTGTCACTAAGAATGGTCTAGCTTCATTTTATCATTGTATTAGTTTCCATTGGTATCACAAAGTACCAGAGGCTGGCTAACATGTGAAGAAAAGTAGTTAACTTAGTTCACAATTCTGGAAGTTCAATGGTATGGCACCAGCATTGGCCCAGCTCTAGTGATGACCTCATGGTGGGTGACATCATTTCTGAGGTGCTGTGAGAGGTAGAGATCACATAGTGGGACAGGAAGACAGGGAGCCTGGGGAGGGGCTGCCCTGCTCTTTTATTTGTTTTATTTTTTTTCAGTTATGTAAACATTTATTTGTAGCATTTTCCATTATGGATTGCCATGTATGGTAGGGTAAATCTTTCATTTTCCCTATATAGATGCTCCAGTTTTATATGCGTTCTGCTATTCTTTTTGCATTAGATATCTTTTTAAATTAATTAATTAATTAATTTTTTTTTGAGAGGCAGAGTAGACAGTGAGAGAGAGAGACAGAGAGAAAGGTCTTCCTTTTCCATTGGTTCACCCCCCAATGGCCGCTGTGGCCGGTGCACTGCAGCCGGCGCACCGTGCTGATCCGAAGCCAAGAGCCAGGTGTTTCTCCTGGTCTCCCATGCGGGTGCAGGGCCCAAGCACTTGGGCCATTCTCCACTGTACTCCCGGGCCACAGCAGAGAGCTGGACTGGAAGAGGAGCAAGCGGGACAGAATCCGATGCTCCGACAGGGACTAGAACCCAGGGTGCTGGTGCCACAGGCAAAGGATTAGCCTATTGAGCTGCAGTGCTGGCCTTTTAATTTATTTTTTAAGTAATACAAGTTTCCTAAGCACAACTTTAGGAATATAGTGATTCTTCCCACCACATTCTCTCCCACCCACACTCCCACCCCTCCACCTCCTCCCTCTCACCTTGCCAGTACCATTCTCCATTAAGATTCATTTTCAATTAACTTTGTACACATAAGACCAATTCTATACTAAGTAAAAATTTCAACAATTTGTGTGCACACACAAACACACACACACACAAGCTGAGAACTAGTTTTACAGTTAATTCTCATAATACAACTCATTGAGGACAGAAGTCCTGCATGGGGAGTTAGTGCACAATAACTCCTGTTGTTAATTTAATAATTAACACTCTTATGTATATTGTCAGTGATCACCTGAGGCTCTTGACATGAGCTGCCTAGGCTTTTGAGCCCACAAACTCCATCAGTATTTGACAAGGCCATAAGCAAAATGGAAGTTCTCTCCTCCCTTTAGAGTAAAATACATCCTTCTTTGTTGGCCACTCTTTCCGCTGGGGTCTCACTCACAGAGATCCTTCATGCAGAACATTTTTTGCCACAGCGTCTTGGCTTTCTATGCCTGAAATGCTCTCACAGGCTTTCAGCCAGACCAGGAAGCTTTAAGAGCTGATAGCTGATTCTGAGGTTGGAGTGTTACTTAAAGTGATTGTCCCTTTGGGAATCAAGTGTCTCACACATGAACCCTGGAGACACACTCAACCATATCCAAACCATAGCAATCATGAGAACCTGACATCTAGAGGTTCTTCAGGGTCATTTTAGTTCTACCTGTATCAATAAGCTATTGTTATGTGATAAACCACTATAATATTTAGATGCTAGATATATATGGGATTTTTTCTTTCAGTGTGTGGTTGAGCTGAACCCAGATGATCTCGATAGATCTCATCTTTTCTTGCATATCAGATGTCTACTAACAGGCCAGCTGGGGACTGGCTGGTATAGGCTGGCCTCAGATGGGATGTGTCCCATGCACTAGCCTGAGCTTGCCTGCCTTCCTGGCATTTTCTAAAGGACTACAGAATTGTTCAAGACCTCTTGAGGCCTAGGCTCAGTACTGGTCCACTTCCTCCACACTATAATTCCAGAGTAAGGCAGAAGGCCAGCCCAGATGCACAGGGATAGTGGCACAGACTTCAATTCCTGATGGAGAAGCTACAAGGTCATATAACCCAAGAGAAGATTCAGGGAGGCTAGGAAATGGAGCACAATGCAATTAATCTACCACATAACCTTTGTGCTAAAGTGGGAAAGTGATTTAATGGTGTAAACTCAGAAAAAGAAAAATTTGAGCTCTCTCTTCTCTTATCTCTTTGTCTGACCTCTGCTCTTTTAGACTCTTGACACTGCCTGGGAAGACTTTAATGATTTCTGCTGCCTAGACAACCAGTATAGCTATAAACTGATCTTTTTAACCTGCAAACCAATTTGAAGATATTCACTTAGCATCTACTATTTTTTTTCTAGTGCTGTGTGAAGCTCAGAGGGAACAAAAGGATGTTCTAAGAACAGAGTCTGTCCTGGGCCTCAGCCCAATAGGGCATACAGAAGTACACACCACTACCTGTAGTGCAGACGGATCAATGCTTCTATGCTTTCTCACTGAATGTCACTTTCCATCTCATCGCTAGAGTTATTTTAATAAAGTTCTTCTTCCTGCCTTCAAAATAATGCCCTATTTCTTAAACTGCTATGCAAGGCTTCCATGAATTGTTCTGAAACACTTTCCAGGCTCCTGCCCTGTTACTCTGGGAGAGAATCCAACACCACTGTTGCATCAGACGCTTCTGCATTTCCTACAGTTCCCTTAGTTGTGTTTCTGTATTTGTAACACTGACCATTTTCTCTACCTGTATACCTTCTCTCTCTCTCATCCTTGGCTATTGGAATCTTACTCATACTATTAAGACCCTCTTCCATTTTCAACCTCCTCCTCAAAATCTCCCTAACCTACTTACCATTAATCATTTCTTTTCTGTTTCCCTAGTCTTTGTTAAATTCAGGTATGATTATATTGCTGTGTTCCCTGATGCACTAGATTAGAGTTTCCCAAGGGCAGGCCTCCGTCTCCCTCAGCCTTGTGTCCATCAGCTTACCTGGGATGCCTGACTCATGGTCAGTGCTGAGTCAGTGCTGTTAATCTGACTCTCCCTTTTCTACTTCTGTTCTGCAATGCTGCCTCCAGTCTTGGGGCTGGTGAGAGTCACAGTCTCTTTGCGTGATTCTTCAGCCAGCAATGCAAGTTGAATTTGAGTTGGGCTGTGCTGGAGGCCACTGAATTGGCATGAGCTGTCAGCCTAAAACAGAAACCTGCTCTATAACAGGGGCCAGATGCCTGCTGCCATTCCTCCTCTGGCTACTTTACAAAGACGTGAACTCACATTGCCTCATTGGCTTTATTTTTAGATGTCTGACGGTTTAAAGAGAAATGACCATCTTTGGCTCATTATTGTACTGATGAACACCCCTAGGAAACTGTTCTGTATGATAACACAGGCGATCCCAGGAAGGATTCTCCTTTATTCTGAGTTTGAAACCCCTTGATTTAGACCAGTGGCTTCCAAATGTCCACACAAGTAAGGATCATCTGAGGCATTCAGAAGATGAGAATTCCTGGGATTTATCTCCAGAGTTTCTGAATTCCAAGGTCTGGGCAGGGCCCAAGACTATGCAATTTTCTCAGATTTCCCAGGGGATTTGGCTTCTGGCAGAATATACTTTGAGAAAAGCTACTGCAAAATTATAAGCCTCAGACAATGAAGAAAAATGTTGGCTACAGCCTGGCGACTGATGTGACGCCAGAGTCGCCATCACACACCAGGGACCAGAGAGGTCTCCAGAGACTTCTCCCATGGCCATTCTTCTCTTCTGCTGAAGAGCACGCAATGACTCCTTCTTACCTCCTGCCGATCACACCCAGGCTGCTGCCACGCAACTCCAGTCCCAGTCTGTCTGAGTCCACCCTGTCTCCTCAGCCTGCTAGATCCATACATGCTGCTGAGTCAGGTGAATCTCGGGCTGTGTCTATCACTACTTCTATCACTGGCTGATCATCAATGCTTCCCTTGTGCCAGTGATAACTCTTTATCATCTCCACTGCTTCGCTTTCGGCTTCTTTAGTATCCCAACTCTGCTTGTTCAGTGCAGAGCAGCTCAACTCACCATAGCAAAGATATAGAATCAACACAGATGTCCATAAATTGATGAGTGGATATAGAAGATACAGTATATAGACTCGATAGGATATTACTTAGTTGTACAAAAAGGATGAAATACTGACATTTGCCAACAATTGGGATGGAACTGGAGATCATTATGCTAAATGAAATAAGCCAAACTCAGAAAGACAAACACTACATTTTCTCTTATTTGTAGGAGTGAACATATGGAGAGTATAAAAGTTGTGTGGATGTCATATCGTTGTGTATTTAGTTATAAGCAATGTGCCAGTGATTCATGCCATGTAAATGACAATACAGTCTTCCTTCTCCATGTTATAATCATTGTCATGAATCCCTTTGTGATAGTAATATCTTCAAGAAAAAATAGTACATATGTGTATGTATATAGTGCAAACATTTGAAATGAATGTGGCAAAAGGTTTTAAAAAAGGAAAATTTACAAAGTAAAAAAAAAAGGATCACCAACCTTTCATTGACTGTCTTCCATATGGCAGCTTTATCCCATGGAAGGACATTAGTTTATTTCATCATCAGATAAGTCCTAGGATCAAGACATTATCACCGTGTCCATTACTGCCTACAAGCTTCAGTGGCCACTCATAGTCCCACAGCTGGAACAGGTTGACTTCAAACCCAGAGTGACCCATCTAAATGCCACTGTGACTTATATGATGTCATGCCACTTACACGAAGCCCATTTAACCCACTTTATTTCTAGGTTCCATCTTCAGAACTAAGAGCACTGCCATTTTCCTCTTCTGTAAATTGGCTGGCCATGCCTAGCTCCAAGTTCACTGTGATGCAACAGGGATGTAACCTGCTGTGCGTGGCATCTGGCACAATCTGGGTGACTTAGTGCCTGCTACTGTCCACCCACCGTTCACCTGGAAACCCACAAAATCTCTTCTGGCTCAGGAGATGAAAATCAGGTGGCTTTTGAGGAATGATGAGATTTAATTATCAGAATAAACTCTGGCATGAAAGCAAGATTTACCCTTTTCCTGCGGGTCAGTGGTATCATTCAAGGATAAAGATATTAGGAAGCAACCTTCCAGCTGGAACATTTTTTATCTCCTCTTCAAAGAGTAATCTGAGGACAGCCACAGCCATGGAAACAGAATGTGGCAGGTGGAACTGTGCTCTGGATTAGAGGCCCATATTCCCCAGCGGGAAGGAGAAAGGCTGCGGTCAGGGAAGATGAATGGACCAGGCCGCTTTGTCACGGTCTGCAAAGAGCACATTCTCCCAGAGCCTCCATCAATCAAGGCCTCGTATTGAAGGCTCTCGGCTACCACTTTTGAGTGACTTGTAGCCCTTTTGTGTCACCAACCAGGGACTTTTCATCTGCCTGGGTGACCCAAAAGTGTGATGCGGCTTGCGGCAGGCCCACAATGAAGAGTAGATTTACTTGTCTCTTTGTTCCTTTGCCGCGGCTGGGGGTGAAGGATGCTTGAGGTTTTCCCTAAAAGGGGCTCCTTGGACTGCATTTTCACAGCTTTGCTTGTTCAGTCAAGTGTGGAAGGAGCTGTTCCGTGTGGTCTCTCATGAGGAAAGCATGTAGGGGAACACTGGGGGACAGAACTGCCCACGGCTTTCACCAGTTGTCAGTGTGCTGTGAAATCAGGGTTGTTAGCTTCGAAACCAGGCCAGTGTGGACCCAGATCCTGGCTCTGTGGTAGACCAGTTATCTGTCTCTTAGCAAAGGACTGACTGCCTCAATTTCTCCCTACTGTAACATGAGGGTGCTCATGCCTATCCCTTAAGGTCGTTGTGAACATGAAAAGTGACTCAGTGACACTGCAGTGAGACTCCATGTCAGCAACTGGGTCACTCCATCAGCGTTTACAGGAGCCTGCCAGGGTAAGGTGGGCTTTCCTTGTTTTCAGGGCAGCCAGTGTTTGTGGAAAGTCTTGTGCTCTTTGGACTACAAGGTACACCTCTGCGAACACAAATACAGCAGCACTTCTGTCTTTCTAAGGAGTTCCTGGTGAACCTACAACCGGTGTTTATAGACCACCTGTATGCTTGGAAAGAACCCGAGCCCGGATCATCTAAGGGACTCAGACCCTCGTATTCCCCGAATCCACACTCAGGCGTCCTGATGGTCATTCCATGCAGGACTTTTCCCACTGACTGACAGCTCTTGTTTTAAGCAAACAGAAGGGTCAGTTACATCATTCTGAACAAAGGCCCCGCCAGAGCTGAGCTACCCAGAGATCAGATCAGAGTGGATTATTGAATATAAGTAACCAAATAACAGCTAACAGAAGGACAAAATATGATCACTCTGGAGAATGGAGTCATCACTTCCCAGGCTCTCGTCTGTCGGCTCCCGGAGCTCTTGGCAGCCTCCTCTTCCAGGCGCTGCAATCAGGTTATCCTGCTGATCCCAGAGATGTGCTTCTGGTGACATCAGCCTCCCCCTAGGCACCAAGGCCCATTATCGTGCACTTGACCTTCACTCCTGTTGCTCGTGGATTTCAGCATAACAGTGACTCAGCGAGGAGGAGCCATGGGCCCTCCTTCAGAGAAGGGTCTGGTTTTCCTCCAGGCAGATGGTGCTGGCTGCATCCCATTGTCTGTCCAGGTATATGAAGTTATACCTTTCAGCCATTTCAGACCCAATTTTTACTTCGCTGGCACCCAAGGACAGATGATAGCTCACTAAATGTATTTCCTTAAGGGAACTAGCATGAGATTTCTTTTATATTTGCTCCTGTGGTTTTATTTTGTTTCCTCCTTAATTTCACCATGAAAATGTTCAAACATGGGAAAGTTGAAAACACCTGTATATCTCCCACTACATTTCCATCATTATCATTTCACTGTAACTTGTGTTATTGGTATTGTTCCATCTATCCATTGGTCCATCCACCCATCTATCTCCTCTCCTCTCCTCTCTTTCTTTCTTTCTTTTTTAAAGGTTTTACTTATTTATTTGGTAGAGTTACAGACAGTGAGAGGGAGAGACAGAGAGAAAGGTCTTCCATCCTCTGTTTCACTCCCAAAATGGCTGCAACTGCTGGAACTGGGCTGATCCAAAGCCAGAAGCAAGGAGCCTCCTCTGGGTCTTCCACATGGGTGCAGGGGCCGAAGCACTTGGGCCATCTTCTACTGTTCTCCTAGGCTATAGCAGAGAGATGGGTCAGAAATGAAGCAGCCGAGAATCAAAGCAGTGCCCAAATGGGATGTTGGCACTGCAGACAGTGGCTTTACCCACTTAGCCACAGTGCCGGCCCCTACTGCAACGTTTTAAAATTTATCTAGAGTTTAATGTTTGTATTCTTGTATTTTCAAGCATACAATGAGATTTGTACTTCTGTTTATTTATTTGAGTGATACAAGAGACAGAGAGAGAGAGAGAGAGAGAGAGAGAATGCTAAGGAGAACTAGAGAGCAAGAGCTAGAGCTAGAGCTAGAGAGAGAGAGAGAGAGAGAGAAAGGAAGACAGAGAGAACAAGAAGTTCCATATGTTGGTTCACTCCCCAAATGCCTGCAATGCCAAAGCCAGTAGCCCAAGGAACTTAATCCAGTTCTCCCAAGTGGGTAGCAGGAACTCAAATGCTTGAGCCTCACAGGGTCTGCACTGTTGAGGAGATGGAGCCAGGATCTGTAGCTGGGTGTTGAACCCAGACACTGATGTGGGAGGTGAGAGTTTAACCAGCGGCTTAAGCCCTAGGCCAAATGTATGTTCCCAAAATGTATGCATTTTATGCCTTCCATTGATGACTTTTGGGAAATGCACTTGCTTGCCTAATGAAACACCTATGAAGGCATTACTGAGATTCCCAAACTTCCTTCAAGTTTCTGTCTCTTTCCCCAGACCCAACCTCCACCAGAAGCAAACACTACTTTTATGCTTTTAGGAAAACAGTAGATTAGTTTGTCCTATTCTAGAATGTTGTATAAACTGAATTATGCTTTATAGTCTCTCTTTTGTATAAGATTCCTTCATTCTGGGTATATTTTGAGATTCAATTCATATGAATTCAAATGAAACAGGCAAAGATCATTGTTACAATTTTATAGGTCATGAAGTTGAGGATCAGAAAAGTGAGAGACTTGCACAGGGTCACAAAAGTAGTAAATGACAGAGTGGTTAGTGGAGGTGAGAGGTGAAAAGGGGATTTAAAAGCAGTCTCATGAGGTTAAAGACCTTCTGGAGCTTTGGAGGCAAGATAGGCTGACAGAAGATATCTGTGGGCACATATATTTGAAATAAAAATACATTTATTCATTGCTATTTCAAATGAAGTTGTCAAGATAGTTTCAAAATTCAACACGTTAAATATATGTATTGAGTGCTTTCTCTATTCCAGGTTAGGCCTATTGAACATGCATTTTAAGCAGAGTTGACAAAATGAACTCTCCCCAGGAGCACCGCCATTTCATCACACATCCTTGTGAACGGTTCAGAAGGCTGATGCTATACTTTCTTTATTATCTCAAGAATTGTGTTTACTTTCTTTATTTTCTCCAGATCAGGCCTGAGTCATTTCATTGTGTTCTGCTTGTCCCTTTCCCAGCCAGCAGCTGCAGGTACCAGCCTGGCGTGAAGCAGGTGGATGAAGTCAGCTTAAATTTAGTATCATGGAAATTTGCTCCTCATGGGCTCACAGAGACCACTCAACATCCTCAGGGCATGAGAGTCACCTACACATTCAAAGAATGGCAAGGAGAGTGTGGCTTTCCTCTACCTATCATTTGCTTTGCTGATTTTAAAACAACCTAGAAACCACTGGGGAGACACAGAGAGGCACTGTAGAGAACAGAAAGGAATGGGAACGTGCACTTTGGACAATATGAGAGATCTTTGAAAAGTTCATGGAGAATGTGTATTACAAAAAAATTGTGTGTATTTCAAATTTTTCATCATACAGATAACTTCAATTTTTTCCCCATGAACTTTACAAATATTTATTTATTTTCATTTTATTTGAAAGGAAGGGCATCAGAAAGGGAGGGAGGGAGAGGAAGCGAGAGAGAGAGAGACACACACACACACACACATACAGAGAGAGATTGATTCCATCCCCTCGTTCACTTCCCAAATGCCCATAACAGTCAAGACTAGGCCAATTCAAAGCCAATAGCTAGGAATCAGTATGGGCCCCCCATGTGAATGGCAAGGACCTGAGTTTTGAGCCATCATGCACTGTTTTCCAGAGTGTGCATTAGCAGGAAGTTGGAATCAGGAACAGAGCTACAATTTGAACCTAGGCACTCTGATGTTGGAAGCTGGCATTCCAAGTATGTCTTAATCACTATGCCAAATGCCTGCTCCTTCCTCAGACTTGCTTTTGTTTTTTTTAAAAAAAGATTTATTTGAGAGCACAGTTACAAACAGAGAGAGGGAGAGACATAGAGAGTGGTCTTCCATCCACTGGTTCACTCCCCAAATGGCTGCAATGGCCAGAGGTGGGCTGATCTGAAGCCAGGAGACAGGAGCTTCTTCCAGGTCTCCCATGTGGGTTCAGGGACCCAAGTACTTGGGTCATCTTCCACTGCTTTCCCAGGCCATTATCAGGGAGCTGTATCAGAAGTGGAGCATCCAGGACTCAAACCGGTATCTCAGTGCCATATGTGAAGGCTTAAACTACTACATCACAGTACTAGCCCCCTTCAAACTTTCTGAAGTTCTGTCACATGGTCCTAGAATTCCATAGCCATCCAGTTCACTGTGGGATAGATGACTAGGTTGACCAACTTACGCTGATTGGTCTGAGAGTGTTCCAGATTTTATACTCTACTTGTACACTACAGGGAATCTCTCAGTTGTGGAGAAACTGGGAAAGGTAGACCTCGGGTGGAAGTGAAATTCCAACTTACTGCAAAGATCTTGTTCCTAAACTTTGCCCTCTCCTGCATCTTATCTGTGAAGTCATCGTATCCTCCGACCACTTTGTAACTCAGCGATTGATGTACTCATTTCACTGAAGCAGAAGCAGAAGCTGAGAGAGGTTAATGATGTGGTATGCAGGGTTAGTGATAAGGCAATGACAGAGGCAGATTTGGAATTCAGCTCTTACTGGCTCTAAGGCCTTTTTATACAACTCTCCTAGATCGGTTGAAAGGTCAAGACTGACAGGTGTCAAGCTGAGTCAGCAGCTTATCGAAGACTCCACCATCTGGCCCCTTGGAGCCCCAGGACCAATCCATGTTCAGGATTTTAACATTTTATTTCTAAAAGCCTTTATGACTTTCTGATTATAGGTGAGTTGTGGAGTAGCTGGCAAGGTATGTAGTGAAGAGCACCAGTAAGAACAGCTGGATTCTAGGAGGGGGAGGTGCGCCCTACAGAGCCAGAAGAAGTAAGGTCATTATCCTTAGCATCCCAGCAGATGACCTGCGAGTACCAGCTCACAGAGGGCCAGTGGACAGTGTGGTGAGGCCAGAGGGGTGGGGCTGGACCTCTTCTTAGACACAAAGTCTATCCAAGGGAAGAACCTTTATATGAGTTTGATCTGATCTGACAGCTCAGACCGCCAGCAGCAGCTGCACACACTGGGAATGTCCTCTGTCCCCAGAATGTCCTTCCCTCATGCATCTCCTGCCTTTTTCTTCTTGAGGCATTTGAAGACCACATTTGAAATGGATTACCATGCACTGTGTTATTCATCCTACACCCAACATTTCCTGAGTGTCCCGTGTGTATCAGAACACCACATGGGTTTGTTGGGGAGTTGGAGATGGGTAAAGCTTGGCTTTTCCCCTAAGGAGTGACAATTCACTGAGAAGACCTATAAGGAGATAACTAATCTTGCAGAAACAAATAATAGTGTACTGCAGAAGAGCAATAATGAGTCCCATTCTGGCTCTGTGACCTCGGGCAAGAACTGTAAACCTTCTCCGAGCCTCAGGCTTGCTACCTGTAAAATGAGGCTAACAATCCTCACTCATATTTTCAGTGAGGATGAAGTACAATACTATATGTCTAGTGTTTAGCCCAGTACCTGTTAGATAATGATTACTCAATTAAAAATAGTTATTTCTCCGGTTCTATCACTAACCAGTTTTGTATGCTTGGAGAAGTCAGTTCTTCTTTCTATGCACCAGTCTTGCTTCTATAAAATGGGTATAAGTAACTACCTCATTAGATTTTGGGAGAATCAAACCAGAGAACCCATGCAAAGCACTGTTAGCAATATAATGTAATTGAACATATACTATAATACATATAATATAAACTGAACATAGAGTAATTATTATTACTGATACTAGGGGTAACACAGACTACAACAGCTGTGAGTATAAAGATATTCTAGGAGGGAATGCCAGGAAAAGGATGAGAAGGCATTACAGTTGGAGAGGCAGCCCACATAAGGCATGGGAGTATGAGATGTGAGATGCACACCATTCCAAAGAACTGGCTCAAATCAAGAGGTCAAGGTCATATAATGATCAGAGGGTAGATGAGCCTCAGAATGAACCAGGACCCAGGTGATCAGCTAGGTGAACTTTGGAAGGTGACTTCAACTCTGAGTCTCCTTACCGGTCCCAGACAACCAACGGTTTCTACATTTCGCTGTCAGTCTGAGAATGATTGACATGGCTTCTCTCATCACTCAGCCAGTGCTGGCACAAAGAAGGAGCTCACTAGGTGGCAGCTGATGCTGATGACTTTTTATTAGGGGACATGATAAGGCATGGGAAGGAACCGGTAGAAGGGGACTACACCGTGGAGGTGTGTTGTGACCAAGTTGGGAGAAGCAATCTAGGGAATTTAAAGCCAGGAGTCTTTTCTGTTTTTTTCATCTGGAAGCAGTGGGGAAGCTCTTTCCTGATGCTGTTCTGTCTCCACCTCTCTCTGAGCCTTAGCCCTGAATCCCACGTCCCTCAGTTCCGTCAGAGTCTAAAATTACCCTCATCGTAATTATTCACACTGTGTCTCATAAGCTTGTGAGCAGAAGAGCTAGCAGAGGCCAAAACTCAGGGGTAGGGGAGGAAAGGAAAGAGAAGAAAGCAAACGTCAGGCGGGAGAGCCACCCAGTGTTGACTGCAAGTGCGGGTGTTGGCCAGTACCCTTGAAATAACTCCTAGGGTACTGAGTGGGCTCATGTGTCTTTGAACATTAAAATTAGAGTGAACCAAGATTAAATGCTCCCGAGAAACTGACCAGCCTAACATTTTTCTCTTCCCTCTCTCTTTTTATAACTATGACCACAGTAGTAATTCAATTGGAAACATATTCTGTCCCTGATTGCTCCAGCACTGGCACTAGATCATTCCCAGGGCTTGATTTTTTTTTTTTTTATTAAATGCACACTGCCGTTATTTTCTGCTAGGGCTAAAAATACATCTGACTGAGCAGCAGAGGCTCAGCCAGGGGCTCCTCCCTGTTCTCTCGGAGGCCAGGACTAGGCAGAAACAACAGATTGATGGGTCTTCCAATTTAAGCAGCACATGGTTTCCAAGGAAAACTGCCCCAGATACTGATATAATAGTGAGAATAAAGAGGGTGCTACAGCTTGTAAGGGTAAATAAGGCGAGCCCACATACCTCACCTCACTGACCACAATCTTTTATTCACCTCCAGCTACTACACTTCACCTTTCAAAACTTTTTTACGCATTTCAAAGCTGTTAGTCTCTGCAGATGCTGTTTCCTGGCCTGAAAAGCTTTATCTTTCTCTCCTTCCCTGAGTTTAGGATTTTTTTTTTTTTTTTTTGACAGGCAGAGTGGACAGTGAGAGAGAGACAGAGAGAAAGGTCTTCCTTTTGCCATTGGTTCACCCTCCAATGGCCGCCGCGGCCTACGCATCACACTGATCCGAAGGCAGGAGCCAGGTGCCTCTCCTGGTCTCCCATGGGGTGCAGGGCCCAAGGACCTGGGCCATCCTCCTCTGCACTCCCGGGCCACAGCAGAGAGCTGGCCTGGAAGAGGAGCAACCGGGAAAGAACCCGGCACCCTGACTGGGACTAGAACCCAGTGTGCCGGCGCCGCAAGGCGGAGGATTAGCCTATTGAGCCGCGGTGCTGGCTAGGATTGTTTCTTACTGTCAGCTCAAGTCCACTCCATTTTATCAGTCTGTGAGAGGATTGAGGCACTCCTCACATGCCCCAGGCCCCTCTGCTTCAACCTGCCAGAGCTCATCTTCTGCTTTATAATCCCTGGTTCTAGATCTCTCTGTCTAGAAGACCTTGATATTCTTTTGGACAATGAAGTGTCTTATCAACTGTTATAGCCCAAGGGTGCTAGGTCCAAAAGGAATGTCCCCAAGGTGGAGCCAACAGGGCACTAAGGACATAGAAGTGAAGGAGGCACCACCCTTCAGGTGCGGACTCTGAACCTGCACCATCTTCAGAATGAGTGCCTCCTTCAAGTCCCCATCTGAAGCTCCTACTTTGTCTCATCATAACCCTGGAGCTTGGGCTCCAAATGGTAAGTGGTTGATCAACAAGTGATTCTCCAGAGAAGTCATCTCAATTGCCTTTCCTTTTTGGAAATTCTCCATGTGGATGGCTTATAGGATAGCTTATTCTGCTGGTTTTCCTCCTACCTCTCTGAGGAGTACTTTTCTGCATCTTTCTTGATTCTTCTTCCTCCTCCACCTATTCTTAAAGTATGGGATGGTAGCTAACCCTCTGGACTCCCACAGTCTTGCCAACATCCTAAACATTTGTTCATCCAGTCCCTCAGTGTTTCCTCAAATACTGTGGAGTGCTCACTAGGTGTCAGTCACTGCTCTAGGTGTTTTCAGATAGCAGTGAGTTGGAGAACACTGTTGCCTTCAGGGAACTTACCTGCCAGTGGTGCATGCATAGATTAGAATAGAAAGATATAGGACACAATTTTACTTGTCACAGTGATCTGTCATTGCCGAGATCAAGGGCCTTGCTTTGTTCAATTTTGTCTTATCTATTTACCATAATACCTGTTAACAAATCCTAGGTTCTATATATGAATAGAAGGTTCTATACATGAATGAAGATACACCTTCAATGATAAATTTTCTATAAAAGCTTCCATAAATTTCCTCAAGCAAAATCTGGCTCATTAATTATTTAATTAGTTGATTCAACCAGTATTTATTCAGTGTAACCTCTGTGACTAAACCTGTTGAACACAGCTTATGAACAGGTTTATAGTGCCTTTGAGTTCATTACCTGTACCGATTTTTGTGCTTCTCCAACACTGCCCAAGGGCAGAAGCCTTGTCGAATCAGCTATGGATCTTCCAACCTAACATAGCATTGGCATCTTGTAGGTGCCAAACATCAAAGTTACTTGAATGAGAAATAAGTTTTCAATAGTTAGCAAAGAAATGAAATTACAAAACTATGCTATGAAGGGTAGGTAATCCTCACTTTTCTGAAAATTCCAGGGTTATTGATTATTTTATCTTAAAGTACAATGAGATAAGTGCAGAGAGAACACCTAATTTTGAAAGCGGTTTCCATCCTTTTTATAAATTTCTTCCATCAACTTTTTGCTTCCTGCGACTTTGAAGCACTATTTTGTTTTCTGGAGTTATATGGATTTTACAGAGAACCATCAATCAAAAATGTTTCTAATGCAATAGCTTAGTGAGAGTTTCTCTCTAATATTAAACAATGAAGTTTTCAAAAGAACAGTTAATATGTCCTTTGAGTAGATTTCATCCTGCTGGTAAGACTTAGGTCCTTTCTTAGAGCTGGCCATGACTCAGAGTTGACCTTGGGCAAACCACTCTTCTCCTTTCTTCTTTGTTTGCCTTTCTGCAACAGGAGGTTGGGCCGTTCCACTGCACCAAAATCCTGTCCTTTGGAGGAGTCCATTAACCTGCTCCAATGAGAAGGATGGCTCGAATTCATAAGAATCCTCTTTCCTCCTGATTAATCAATGGGCACAAAAGTGATATTCAGAGGAGTTATTTCTTTTTTTTTTAATAGTG
This sequence comes from Lepus europaeus, assembly GCF_033115175.1. Lineage (NCBI taxonomy): Eukaryota > Metazoa > Chordata > Mammalia > Lagomorpha > Leporidae > Lepus > Lepus europaeus. Next base: position 14,361,874 of record NC_084830.1, on the reverse strand, counting down.
GTATTTTTAAGGTTCATTTATTTCTACTTATGAGAGAGAGAGGACAGAGAGAAACTCTGAGTCTAGTTGAGGACAATCAATACACAAGGCAAAAACTCTGTGAAAACTCTAGAGATGCTATACTCCACAAGCCTCCACTCTGAAAGAGACCAAGATCCACTACTTAGGAATCAAAGCGGACCACAAAAATCACTGGGAATTTAAATAATTAGAGGAATGGCTCATGACAAGGTAGAACGTTAACTGGACCTTGCAGAATGTGTGATACAGAGTAGGAGGTGGAAGAAATTCTCCCGATAATAGCCAGACATAGAGACACTTCTTTCCAACCTTAAGTTATGTTCCCTGTTGTATTTGTTCATTCTATCAACCATTCAGAAACACAGACCTTCTGTGCATTCTTGGTAGATCCAAATCTGGGATCTGGAGCTTGAATCCAGGATTGGCTGACAGCAGAAACAGATGTTTCCTTATCAGAATGATGTGGTCCTATGTGTGGCATCCATCAGTGTCCTGTGTGGTCAGATGGCCTACAAGAACTTTCTCTTCCTTCCCTCTGCCTTTAAGTGAGTTGTACACCAAAATGAGGTCTTTTATAGGAGGAACAGAGAAACACCCCTGTCCCTTTGAGATCAGGAAAAATACTCAACATTCACTATTGCTCTGTACCACACAATTAATCTTGTTTCTGCTCTTTATGTCTTTGGTGCTCAAAAATGTGGCAGATTTTCAAGCGTTAGTCTTTTGTAGTAAAGAGTGAATGGCCCACTTGGAGCAAACTGTTTAATAGGTGTTGAAGGTAAGAGAATTTCTCTTCTATTAGTTTGTGTGTGTGTGCTTGTGGCCGAGCTGTTTGTGTGTATTTATGTGTGTGGTTGTATGTATTTCTGTGGTTATTAGCCATGGTTTTCTAAAAGTGATGATGAGAAGAGACAACCAAAGTGACAAACCTCTAGTAAATTAGATTCTGATTTACTAATTTTTGAAGATTTTACTAAGATATGTTTTCATTGTGCTAAAATAAGACTTACCATTTCAGCCGTTTTTAAGGACATGATTTGATGGCCTTAAGTATATTCACATGTCTGTGCAACTGTCAATCACCACCCAACTTTAGCTTCCCAAACCAAAACTGCTTTTCCATGAACCAAGAACTTTGTTTCCTCCTCCTAGCCCCTGCATGCACCATTCTTCTTTTTGTCTCTATGAATTTGACAGCTCTAGCTGCCTCATATAAATGGAATCAAACAGTATTTGTCCTTTTACAAATGGCTTATTTCACTGAGCTTAGCGTCCTCAAGGTTCACCCATGTTGTAGCATGTATCAGAATTTCCTCCCTTTTTGGGGGATTGTACATCTACGCCACATTCTGTTTGTTCATTCACTTGTCAATAGACACTAGGGTTGCTTCTCCATTTTTGCTACTGTGAATACTGTTGCTATCAACATGAGTGTCAAATATCTATTCAAATTCCTGCTTTTACTTTTTTTTTGAGCATATTACAAGAAATGGAATTTCTGCATTGTCTGGTAATATTATTTTTATGTTTTTGAGGAAACACCATAGTATTTCTTTTAAGATTTATTTATTTATTTGAAAATCAGAGTTACACAGAGAGGAGAGGCAGAGAGAGAGAGAGAGAGAGAGAGAGAGAGAGAGGTCTTCCATCATATGGTTCACTCCCTAATTGGCCACAATGGCTGGAGCTGCGCCCATCTGAAGCCAGGAGCCAGGAGCCAGGAGCCAGCAGCCAGGAGCCAGGAGCTTCCTCCAGGTCTCCCACACTGGTTCAGAGGCCCAAGGACTTGGGTCATCTTCTACTGCTTTCCCAGGCCATAGCTGAGAGCTGGATTGGAAGTGGAGCAGCCTGGTTTTGAACCAGCGCCCATATGGGATGCCGGTACTTCAGGCCAGGGCATTAACCTGCTGCGCCACAGTGCTGGCCAACACCCTAGTATTGTCCACAGCAGCTGTGCCACTTACATTTCTATCAACAATGCATAGGGATCCAATTTTTCTATATCCTTACCAATAACTGTTATTTTTCTCTTTTAATGATGACAGCCATTCTGAAAGTTGTGAAGTGGCGTCTCAGTGTGGTTTTGATTGGATTTTCCTAATGATGAATGATGTTAAGCATCATTTCATGTGCTCTTCCAATTTATTGTTTTGAAGTCTTTTTCTTGTCTTCATTTAGAACTAATCTTTTTTTCTGGATCATTGGGCTGATCCAACCTGAAAAGAAATTTAGTTAAATCTAGTACCATTCAGTGCCACTCCACAGGCATTCGTGGAGCACTTGCTTTCTGCAAGAGATGGTGTTCTGCTCTCTGCTAGGAGTAGGCAATGATTGAATGGAGCAGATCCACAGAGAAGTGACTTGCCAACAAAGCGGTCTATAAGAGCCACTGCAATAGCAGATGAACAACTGACTAGGTAAGTAATTCAAGCATTCTTGTTGGAATACATAAGTCAACTCCTAGAAATCTTTTTGATTAATTCATTCATTCACTCAATCACTTCTCAAAAACAGTTATCAAATATCTGATTTTTGTGTGCCAGGTATCAGTGATGTAAAAAGAAACAGTCTATTGGACAATCCTATTCTTTTATGATGGAAAAAATTTTCATTTAATTCTAACCCATCATCAGAAGCCCTAAAATCTCTGGACATGGCCCTCTTTCCCCTAACTCCAGCTCATCTCTGATCTAAGCCTTTCTACATCATTGCACTTCACACTTTTCTACCTGTTACTCATCACTCTTGGTCTAGTACACCTGTCTTCCTCCTTAGTCCTGAATGTACACTTTCTCTTTGGAACCAAAAGAAGGTCATGCTCTTCACGGGAACATTCCTTGGCTCTGATGTGCTTTCTCTCAATCTCAGTAGTGTTTGCTCTTGATAACTGCCTGCACTATAATAGCTCTCAAGGAGTAGGGGAGCTACTCTAAGGCTGGCTGCTCTGACCAAGGTTCCTCTTTCCCAACAAAGAGATTTTGATTCTTACCTGTAATTCTAACACCGTAGTTTGGTGTGGTCGACTTGTCAACACATGCATAATGTGCCAAGTACTGGGACAGATGACATGATTGCGAAGCAATTTGGGAACTTAGGAGCTAATCAGGAAAGTTCTTACAAAGAAGACCTTTATGCTAAGTTTTAAAGTGGCAGTGAAAGGTAGACAAAGAATGAAGTGGAGCTGTGAATGCAGATGGAGCAATGTGTGAAAGGCATGGGGCCAGGAAGAAACTGTTGAGTGTGTAACTGGCTGGTGATGCTGCTAAAGCCAGGGATGTTGCAGTACTCAGAGGACTCTTACTCAATGAATAGTTCCTACTTTTTAGTGGAACTTACAAAGTCATTAATCCAGGAATACCTTCTGACCCCTAAGCAAGACCAACTCATTTGGTATTATTTTGGGCCTGTGTTTGATGACTTCTGCCGATAGAGATCAAGAGGCATGAACCTATGATCTATATTTAGATATGTGCTCCCCAGCACAGGATTGCCCTTTAAGGGCACAAGATTCTGGGTCAGCAGAGGGTGTACTGATGAGATCCCCTGATGATTCTATACACAGCCTGGAAATTTTTGTTACAAAAATGCAAAGCCTATTATACTGTTTCTGCAGCAATTCCGGTTGGCTGATTAGAAGATGCAAGGAAAACGCTGTGAACTAAAAAAGCACCACTTCAAATATTTGCATGTGGGTTGCTGTATAAGATTTTCTATATTTAATGCCAAAATTAAACAAAGTCATTAGAATGTTATCTGACTCATTTGGAAAGTGAACTCTACGGATTTGCCACATGCCAGTAAACACCCATGCATTCTCCTACCTCTTTAAGTAGATGCTTCAGTACTTGCTCTCATCTTAGCGTTATTGCTTAGTTGGCACACTTTAGTGGGGGTGGAAAAAATTTCATGAGTGTTAGTAGACAGTATGCTGTGGGTGAATGAACCTATTTTCCTGATCTTTTTCTCTTCTTGGCTGGCTTGGCTATGTGAATGTAGAAAAATCCCTATGGGTGGACACTCAGAATGAGTTGGTATTGCCTTTTTTTCCACTCTGTTTCTAGAAAATGGAAATTGAGTTAGAGTAGAAAGAAGGAGGCTGAGCACAAATAGGTCTTGAATGTCACAAAAAGTTAAATCTCTGAAGTAGGAAATCATGTGGAGGGGCGCGTTGTGGTTTAATGTGTAAAGCCGCCACCTGTGACTTTGGTTTGTGTTGTGCTTGATCCACTTCCAATTCAGCTTGCTGCTGATGGCCTGGGAAAAACAGTGCAAGATGGCCCAGGTACTTGGGCCCCTGTTACCCTCATGGCAAACCTAGAGGAAGCTACTGGCTCCTGGATTTGGCTTGGCCTAGCCCTGGCCTTTGCTGCCATATGGGGAATGAACCAGCAAATGGATGATTCTCCCTGTCTCTCTCTGTCTCTCTCTGTAAGTGACTTGTAAAATAAATAAATAAATCTTGAAAAAATAAAAAAAGAAATTGAGTACTCAAATGGAACAAAAATATTAATGAAAGGAGCAAAAATGTTAACTCTAATTTACAGCATCTCCTCAGAGTATCCTCATAATCTTATAAGAAGACTGAGGAATTAGTGTTTTTAAACATGGTGCATCCACTCACATAACAAGGAGTGACTGAGTGGATAAAATATTAACTGTGATTTCAGGCCTAATGGTGTAGTAGATAGTGTGTCTTGATTGTTTACTGTGGTCAGATACTTTGTATATAGTTGACACTCGCTATCAAAATAAATTTTCACTACCAGCCTTATGAGGTGGTGCTATTATTATCCCCATTTTGCAGTGGAGGAAATTGAGGTTTGGTTAGACTAAGTAACTTGCCCTAAATCTCATGCCTGTTAAGCAGCAGAGACTTAAATATTGGTTTGTCTGATGTCATCGTTGCTGTTCTCAAACATTTTCTTTCAACTTTTTGAATATTCAGAACCCTGAAGCATTAATGTGTGTGTGTGTGTGTGTGTGTGTGTGTGTGTGTGGGTATCCAAAGGCTTCAGGTTTGAGAAGGATCTTTTCATTAATATCCAACCAATTAACATTTTTCTTCTTATAATCTGTGTTGGGACATCTTTATTTCTAAAATTAGCTTTCATGTACTACTGCTCAGGTCAAAGATCTCCTCTAGTAGTTTTCTTTTTGCTTTAAGGATAAAATTCTAGTTAGAACATGGCATCTACTGTTCTTCTAAACCTCTTCCCCATATAACTATACTGTGTAGACACTGAGTCCCAACTCCGGTTCTCCATTCACAGAACTCAGGTTCAGTCATTATTCTGGAAACACTTCCTTCCTCTTGCCACCCTACTTAGTGAGGGTCTCATCGACTCAGATCGTACATCTGGAACGTGCTCCTTTGGAACTGATCAACTAAAAGGTACCTCTCAATTCCTAGTTCTTTGTGAAAATCTACCTTGACATATCAAGCGGTCCACTCAAATGCTACCTCTATTCATTCATTGTTATCCATTTATTCATTCATTTGACATTTACAGAGCATCTACTCTGTGGCAGACTTTGTGGTAAGAGTGTCCCAATAAACTAGATAACATATTTCCATAGTTATTTTTCTTTTAAATTATGACTCATCTTTATAAAGAGACAGCATATTGCTATTTATTTGACCCGGTATCACAGTTTCTTAACTGCAGATCATTTTGTTTTTCAGCTTTTAGAACTGGATCTCGTGTACCTTCAATGCTGGCACATAGTAAGTGGTCACTAAATGTTTTTCTGAATAAATTTCTGGATCAGATACCTGTCTATCTTATCTATTTCTATAACAGCTGTGAAATTCAAAACGCATGTAAATCAGTAACAAGAACTTTATACTCAAAAAAGTATCATTTGTAGGAAAATTACCAAGATTTGAAAAGGCAGGTTTTTGTTCATTATCTTCATCACACCGAATGCAGAATACTCAAAGACAACTTAGATGAATGTAGTGCTTAGGAGGCATTTCTGGTGCCCTTTACTTATCTGTAAATGGGAACAGTAGGAGGTGGGTGACTATATAGCTGCTTACTTTTTCTCGTGGTAATGTGTGCAAGAGGTTTCCAGGTCAAAAGTCCAGATGTACTCTGCAGAATGTCAGAGGAAGAACTTCTGCATTGTGGGAGAGCCAGCCTCACATTTGACCTGAAGTGGCTTTATGCCTAACTCAAGTCATCTATCTCTGGAAGCTCTTACTGCCTTGCACATGAGATTTATAACTCAGACATGGACAGACAATCTACTCTCTGTAATCGCACTCACCCTTACAAATGGCTGTTGAAGACACCCTAAAGCTGCACCTGCTTGTCAGCATTTCTGTGAGGCAGAAGTGGCATTTCATAGACAAGTAAATGGGGAAGTGCTTCTTAATACTTAATAAATATCATCTTCTTGACTATTTACTAAACGTATCATAGTGCAAAAATCTTGAAATCTCTCCATATAAAGTAGCTTAGATAGCTTCAAGAACCACAATATTTACAATGCTCCCCACTCCCATTCTTCTTGTCTCTGTTTCTCCCCATAACTTCAAGTCTTCATTCATTCATCAAGGCACACTTACATTGCCCAGCACTGCACTAGACATTGACGAGTGAGACATAGTTTTTGTCTTCAACAGCTGCTAATCTGTTGGGAAAACAGATCAGTGAATTATGGGTGTCCAGAACTGTGGTGAGATCTGTAAAGGATGCACTTTCTCAGAGCTAGGAAGAAGCAACTTTTTGCAGGAAGGTAAGAGAGAAATCTTGAACCAAGTTTTCAAGAATTAGAAATTGAGCAGGCTAATCAATTGTCAAGAAAATGAGATTTCAAGAAACAGGACAAGTGTGAAATTTACCATGTAAAGCACACCTGTTTAGCATACAGGCGCTGAGCAGGGCATACCAGGGCTATGATATGAGTGAAGAAACAAATGAAGATCAGAATAACCTTTTTTTCTGATCAAGGTTTGTCTGTCTCCTTCTTGTCAAGAACTGATCCTAAGGTGGGGCCTGGAAGCTTTTTTTTTTTTTTTTTTTTTTTAAAAAACTTTTCATGCCCTCTTCCTAGCAGCAGAGAGGGTAGGCACAATGGTTGATTCAGAGTATGGGAAACCAGACTCCAGAATTGTACCTGAATTGTACTTGGTCAGAAGCAGAAGCAGTCTGGATGTCTGTGAAAACTCCACACAGAATGATGAGTGCCTGGAGAACACATTTTTTCTCTCTCAATGATTTGTATATAGCCAAGCAATGCATGCTTTCCTACCAACAATGCCCAGGACTGTTTCATACGTGGTCCCCATGCTTGCTATGAACCTGCCACCTGATTAGAAATTGTTGTGTAACTTGATTTCTGTAAGATGAACTATCATCATTGACAAATGGTGAAATTTAGCCTTGAATGACTTTTCTCTCTAGATCTTGCTGCATAATAATTTCCCTTCAAATAATTTTTTTATATTTTTCCCTCAGCTATGTATATATGTGTGTATGTATTTGGAAGGTGATATGTGAAAAAAAATATTGTTTCAATGTTATTATATGTTATTAGGTTTGGCCAAAAAAAGAAACCCTACAAAAGTTTAGCAAAATGACCTTAAAAAAGGAAAACTACAAATTTTTCCCTCGTCTGTAAAACAATGGTGTTGGGCAAGTTGGTCTCTGAGGTCCTTTGTAACATTAATGTGATGTTCTTGGATTCTGTGGGAATTGTAGACAATTGCAGACAGCAGCTGTGGCATATAATTGCCTCAACAGGGTGTTTGTCTCGCACAGAGTCTTTGGGAAATGATAGACATGCATTTTATTTGTTGTTATGACTGGAAAATATGAGAAATAATTATGATAACATCCATAGAGTTTCCCCTGTGGTGTAAAATACAGATAAAACTCTTGGAATGTTATCCCTTGAGGACCAGTATTTATGATTGCTGGAATTCTCTATGTTTCCCCTTAAACTGAAGCTGTGCTACTTGTCACCTGGATCTACGTTTATTGGGAGGATGATCAAACCATGTGGTTGCTTCAGTGACATATTCATTCACCCATCTGACAAGTATTTCCTGGGCAGTAGCTGCGGATTGGGCATTCTTCTGGGGGCTTGGGGAAGAGGATAAATAAGAGCCACAGTTTAGCGGGGAGCACAGAGGCAGTCCATTCAACAGATGTGTGTCTCTTGATAAACAGAGACCAACAGTAAAGAGAAAACAAGAATTGGCTCATGTGTTCAAGTTCTGAGATGGTTGAGACTCAGAAGCTTTAGAGAACATGGCATTAAACAGGATTAATAGAAAAGAATAAGGTCTTACTATGTGGCTTAGATGAAGGCCCCCCTGTGCGGTTGTAAGGGCATATTCAAAAGTACAGGAACATGAAGAAGAAGGTGAGGTGAGAATTTGTGTTGCTGTGATGGTCTCAGTATGGCTGAGATAGGTCTTAGAGCATTAAAAGTGACTTAAGAAATGTAGCATAATTGAGAAGTGTCAAAATAGAAGGTAGGCAGCCTGAACCCAGATTCATAATCTCTGTTATAGTATCTTATATTTTATTATTTATTTATTACTTATTTTAAACTTGAGAAGTTGAACAATAAAACATATGTAGAGAAGTACACAAATTCTAAATATACATCTCAGTACATTATCACAGGGGTTGCCAAAGTACAAGCCATAGGCCAATTCCAACTTGCCATCTGTTTTTTGCAAACAAGATTTTCCTAGAATGCAGTCATTCATTTATGCATCTTTGGACATCTCTGTGCTATAATGTCAGGGTTGAGTAATTGAGACAGGAATATAGGGCCCCTACGGTTTGAACTATTTATTATCTCTTCTATAAACAAAGTTTTCCAATCCCTGCCTTACAACATAATGAATGCTACTAGGACATGACCTACCTAGGTTAGAAAATAGGACAAAACCAGCACCCAGGGGTCCCTCAGGTGCTTGATACCAAACACCACTTCTTTGTTCCCTCTCAAAGGCAAATCCTAACCATGGCTTCTGATTGTGAACTTTAGATTATTGTAGTTATTCAATATGTGAGCTCTTCCCTTTCACCTCTTGTGCTTCTGTTTTCTTTTTTTAAGATTTATTTCTTTATTTGAAGGTCAGAGTTACACACAGAGAGGAGAGGCAGAGAGAAAGAGAGAGGTCTTTCATCCGCTGGTTCACTCCCCAGTTGGCTGCAGTGGCTGGAGCTGCACGGATCCAAAGCCAGGAGCCAAGAACTTCCTCCAGGTCTCCCACACGCGTGCAGGGGTTCAAGGACTTGGGCCATCTTCTACTGCTTTTCCAGGCCACAGCAGAGAGCTGGATCGGAAAGGAAGCAGCTGGGACTAGAACCGGCGCCATATGGGATGCTGACACTGGAGGCGGCGGCTTTACCCTCCATGCCACAGCCCCGGCCCCCTCTTATGCTTCTTTTGAGGAGTTTAGCCTAGGTCCACAACAAATGGGAGGCCCGTCTCCATTTTCTCTAACCATGTAGTATGTGAGCACCTAGGAGACAAACTCTGAGTACCTGTGCCTTGCTTCTTAAAAAAAGGCCTTTATGTTTCACCTTTTCCAAATGTGAAGGTGAGTTATGGCCCTCTGTATCTATTTGTACTTGTTTCCCCTCATTTCTGTGGCATTTTCCCACAAATGTAATATCATCAAAACATTCCATTCTGTGTAGTTCTAGAGGTTAGAAGTCAGAAAAGGGTCTCAGTGGACTCACCGCAGTGTGTGTGCAGCATTGAGTGCCTGTGGGAGGCTCCTTGAGTCTCACTTTACACTTTTTCCTTGGATTATCTCTTGGACTTTCATAACCTCAGTAACTGCCTTTGTACTAATGACTTCCAAATCTTTATCTCTGGCCTGCTTCCTCTTTTGAATCAAAAATAAATCCCCAGCTCCACAGGGATCAGCTGATGTCTTCTCCTCGGGATCCTCTGACACATCTTGAATCTCCTGTCTCCTATCATGTCTTTGTCATGCTCCATTGATCACCTGTCTCACTGACATCACTTCCTATCTAATTGCCAAAAGTGAAAATCCTGGAAGACTTTCTTGCTCTTTATTTGTCATTTGATTTCTAAATTACCCTGCTTATCTCATAGTGCCCATTCTGTATCTTAACATCTTTCTTTTTTTTTTTTTTTTTTTTTTACAGGCAGAGTGGACAGTGAGAGAGAGAGAGACAGAGAGAAAGGTCTTCCTTTGCCGTTGGTTCACCCTCTAATGGCCGCCGCGGTAGCACGCTGCGGCCGGCGCACCGCGCTGTTCCGATGGCAGGAGCCAGGTGCTACTCCTGGTCTCCCATGGGGTGCAGGGCCCAAACACTTGGGCCATCCTCCACTGCACTCCCTGGCCACAGCAGAGAGCTGGCCTGGAAGAGGGGCAACCGGGACAGGATCGGTGCCCCGACCGGGACTAGAACCCGGGGTGCCGGCACCGCAAGGCGGAGGATTAGCCTGTTGAGCCACGGCGCCGGCCTCTTAACATCTTTCTTAAGCATAGCTACTTCTCTCCATCTCTGGAGTCACTGGTAGAGGCTAGGCCTTCAGAATTTGTGCCTAGATGATTCTTCTTCTGTTCTAGTCATATTCTTTCTCCTTCCACAAAGTAGCCCAAATCATCTTCCTAAAGCAAAGTCAGACCCTCCTTTTTTTCTGAATAACTCTTAGAATACAAGCACCTTATACACCATTGTATTTCTGGTACCTAGCAAAAGGCCTAGTAACAGTAAATCCTCGATAAATATAATATGTAATTAAATAGAACTTCTACTTCTCCATCCATTTCTTATTCTTCTACCTCCTCAGGTAACTCCAGCTTGACCCAGGATTCTCACCATGCTTCATCCACAGCAGACTCTTACAAGTGTTAATGAGTAACTGAATTCTCACATGAAGAAATAAGTGGATTCATGAGGTTCTCAAGGAATATTTACCAGACTATGGAGATAGGATCAGCCTGTTTGTAGCTTCCATTTGAGCTTTGTGTAGCAGAAAGCCAACAGCTGATTTTGGCCAGAAGGGATTTGGGAAGTTTATCTAGCCTTTCCCCTGACTCCAGGTAGCGTTCTCAAAACTGTGGCAAGTCTTGTGAGATGCTCTAGAAATTTAATGAATTTGGTCAATGCCTCTCCTTCTCCTGAAGATTGAAAATGTACATTAGCACTAAGGATGAAATGACTTGACAGCAAAAATAGTGCTTCAACTTTTACCTGCGATAGTCTTTCCCAAACCTGGGTACCACGGATCCCTTTCTTCCTGGAAATATTCACTAACATTCTGCAGAGCCAGTGCCCTAATTGACACCCTGTAGGAAATGTTAGCCTAAGCAAACATTTACTTTTTGTGCAATTAAGATTTTACAAGGTGAAGAAAATTCATTGCTGTGAATATTTTTCCGGCAGCACTAGCTGGTCATGTTTAGGAGAGTCTTCACAATGACATTTTTTTAACCTGCCAGAGTAGAAGCAGATTTTAATGTTCCCTTTGTCAAAGTAAGCCTTTCCTTTACTTAGAGGGGAGGAAGAAAATGGAGGTAATTACATAGTGACAGGAACTTTTCTTTTTTCTCCCATTGAGCACCAATGTTGGTCTTTTTGAACAAAGGTGCTATTGAAATTGTTAATCATAAAGTTGATTTTGCCAACCTCTCAGCACCAACTGGGCTCGATAGGGAAGGGTTCCTGGGATGGGGTAAGTCATTTTTAGCCAGAGGTCTCTTATTGTATCCTTCAAGGACTTCACACAGCTATTTTGCCTGCTATCAGTTCATTCCACAGACCTTCTTAAAACTATTCTACCAGGTGCTGGCTCCATCCAAATTAACAAAAGCTATCTGTACATACCCCATCCCAATAAGTAAACACCAGAATAAATTAGCCATTCCTGTGTTCCAGATTAAAACATTCTTAGGGCACTCATTATACATCCCACATACATGTATGTGAGAATAAATCTTCAACGATACCTGGGAGATGGTTTTCATACCCAGATCAAACTTTGGGTCCTATGAGTTACTGTCGTTTGGGAACATGTCAACATTTGAATCCATAATATATCCACATCATGGTCCATTGCATCCCCAATTGGACAAGGTGGTGTCAATGGTAAAAGTTTGAAGGCTGAATTTCCGCAGAGGCTCTAGGATGGGCTGTTAGGAAGCAAACAGAGCCAAGTCCTTTGTGCTCGTTTTTCAGGAGCTATCACTCCACGGCAGCAGCAGCAGCAAAGCTTTTCCATCCTACCTCGGGCCTCCTGTGAATTCCCTCGTAGCAACAGTGGGTTTGTGAAGAATTACATTTCCTGCTGCAGTGATTAGATAGATGAGAGCACTGCAGTTCTATCAACCAGAACTAGACCTGTGTTTTTGCAAGTGTGTCAATAAGCTCTTCATGCCCGCTTTCTCCCTGTTTATAGCAAGACAATACTTTTGGGCCCTTTGTTTTCCATTTACTTTCATTGAATTGATCACCTTTGAGATATTTGCCCTGTAGGCAAGGCAGGTGGTATTATTCCCATTTACAATAGCAGAACAGAGGCCTGGAGAGGCTCAGGCATGTGGCTGAAGGTCACACAGGTTAGCATCTCATAAGCACCTCTATCTTAGAATCTACACATAGTGTGATAGACTTTTCTGTTTATCTGCCTCTGTTATCCATGGCAGTGAGAGTATCTTGAGGGCAGAAAGTATGACATTTATTTGTTTTTCCTAGAGTGCAGCGGAGAGTCTGCAACATGTCAGTTGTACAAAAAAGTTAAAGAAATGGATCCCTGACTGGAATTGGAGATACTGATACCTGCTGAATTTTTATCTCCAGCACTGAACACATCTGGAAACCCCAGCTTGCATACCTAAGTGTCAGCTTGCCATCTCCACATGGATGTTCTGCATCACAACAATGACATGGTCACAGCAGAACCCTCCAGTTCCCTTCGTGAAAGTGTCTTCCCTGACGTTTTTGGTATTTTTTAGCAGAAGGGATGATCAAGGACTCAAAGGGTATTGCCTTTAATTCTTAAACAATCTGGAATGAAATATGGTACTACCCCTTATTTTTCACTCAAGAAAACTGATACTCAGGAGGTTAAGCTACTTGCTTAAGATCAATAGTACTTAGTCATCAATTAGACCTGGGGGTGAGGGAAAGACAGGAATTGAGGATAATTCAGACTTCTAGTGTGAGGAGTTATGGAGCCATTTTCTGAGATGGGAAAACTAGGAGAATGAAATTTGCAAGAGGCAATCTAGTGTTCTTCTTTGGCCAATTATTCTTATGATGGTCATAAACACCGTCTTCATCCTAGTAGGAGGTTCAGAATTTCAGCTTCTGTCTTTGAACACCACACACTGTGCTGCCTTCCCTAACAGTGCGTTGAACTTTCACATCCTTTCTCCTTCTCTACAGCTAGGAGGTACCATCTAAGTAGTTTTCCATACAACATAGCTAGGTAGTAGGTCATGCATTTCTGTAGTCTGGAGATAAGAGGGATAATACTCCACCGGGGAAGTGTAAGTGATACCCCTTAAAGGGAGGCCAAGAAGGCTATTTGCTTTGTATTCTGACGGTTGATAAATGAGGCCTTTGAAGGTTCTGGGGAAAGAAGTGAATTTCATGGTCAGAATGGGAAGAGGGGCTCTGCACAGGAAGAGCAATCTTCTGTGTCCAGGCTCAGGTCTCTGATAGTGATGTTACCCACCAATGTGGGCAGGGCCTTGTATTTTCCAAGCATTCCACATAGTGTTTTGTACACGAACTTTACAACAACCTGCTAGGTGGCATGCTTTATCCCTTATAAACTAAAAATAAAACCAAGGACCAAGGGAATTAAGGTATTGTCCAAGGTCATAGAGTTATAAGCAAGATGGGCGAATGTGCAAGCCCAGTCATCTAGCTAATAGTCCAGGCTTCACATGTTGGCCTTCTCACAAAAAGCTGTCTGTGGCCATTTTTCTCAGTTCCCTTGCAGATGACCACTCCCCACCTCCTTTTTAATTAATCTCCACATTCTCCTCACAGGGTTGAAGGTCACTTTCTTGGTCACTAACTGCAAAGCTGAGCTTGTTAGCCATAGGGCTCTGACTGGAGAGCAGATCAATCAGTTTTAGGAATGTCATGAAAAAAGCAGGCTATTTCAAGGAAAGTGTAAGATAGCTGGTAGCGCCATTCATAGCTGCTTCCATGGTTTTCCAGCTTTAATCAGAATAGGAATGATAAGTGGAGATTTTTAATCCTAGCACTGGGTCCCAACTACCAGAGCTGCACATGAGTGACCTCTGGGTGGGGGCTGAGAGTTTACATTCTCTTTTAACAATGATGCTGCTCATCTTCGGGCTACTGTGAGCTGAACTACACTGATACCAGGGCTGCTGCCCTCCCTCGGGAAAGGAGGTAAAGTAGGCATTCATGGATTCTGGGATGGGCTGGGGGAGGTCAGGGGAAACTTGCAATTTCAGTTAAAATCTGAAAAGCATGTTTTAACCAATCATGCCACTTCTAAGAAATTTTTTAAAAGAAATACTTAAGAATGTGAGCAAAAACCGACACTGTGTAACTGACATTATAGGTGCTCAATAAATCTTTGTAGATGGAGTTGTTGAGTGAAAAGATGCTCATTGCTAAAAAGCTTATAATTGGGAGAATTGGAAGCACCTGAAATGTCCAAATATCAAAAGGGGTTGAGTGACAACACCCTTTCACTGGGATACCAATGATACCATTCAAATGTTAGAAAGGTTGTTCACAGCTGGCGCTGCGGCTCACTAGGCTAATCCTCCGCCTGCAGTGCCGGCACTCCCGGTTCTAGTCCCGGTTGCTCCTCTTCCAGTCCAGCTCTCTGTTGTGGCCTGGGAAGGCAGTGGAGGATGGCCCAAGTGCTTGGGCTCTGCACCCGCATGGGAGACCAGGAGGAAGCACCTGGCTCCTGGCTTTGGATTGGTGCAGTGCGCCGGCCGTAGCAGCCATTTAGGGGGTGAACCAATGGAATGAAGACCTTTCTCTCTGTCTCTCTCTCTCTGTCTCTCTCTCTCACTGTCTAACTCTGCCTGTCAAAAAAAAAAAAAAAAAGGTTGTTCACAAAACAGCAGTATGTGAAAAATATTTGTATGACTTGATTTTGTTATATATGTTTAAGAAAGTTAATAATGGAAGGGTATCAGTCGATCCCTGCTCATGATGACTGTTTTTTTTTTTCTACCTTTTCTTTGCAATGAGCAGATATGATTTGTGTCATTTGATAAACACTTGTCCAAAATCAGCATAAAACATGACTCTTCAACTCAGAGTCTGACTCCCTGACCTATGTCTTTTTTTCTGGACTCATCACCTTGGAGGAAGCAGTATTTTTTAGGTGTGGAGGGAAGAAAGTTCTTTGCTATGAAGAGGTTGTTGCAATCCCAGTTAATGGAAACCAGACATGCTTGAACCCTAGCTTTCCAGCTGGGTTATTCTTTATCTGGGAGCCCACGTTTAGCTTTGGCATAAGCTGTGCTTCCCTACACGGTGGATGTGCAAGGCTGGTTTTTAGTGGAGGTGAGCACCTTGGAGATGTAAACATTAACTGGATTGGGCATCCTTTTGAAATCGACATTGGCAAATTGTGAAGGTCTCCTTTGAATCTTTTTAAATTCGTTGGTCAATATTAACCAACTTGATTAACATTTCAAGGGAGGTTATTGATTGCTGCTTGATGATTTAAAAATAAATAAGAATGTTAGTATCTCATTTTTCTATGAAAAGTGATGCTAACCACTAACAATCTCTACTTTACTATAGACAGGCCAATATAAGAATGAAACTTTACTCATCTAGGTTGAATGAATTGTGGGTTAATATTTCTTTTAATTTTGCAAGTGTTTTCACAGAATGTTATTGATTTTATAATCAACAAAAAATGGAATTAAATATGAAATAGTAAAGAAATAATATGTTACTTGGGAAAAGGAGCAATTGATTTGGTGGAAAATTGAGATTCTAGTGATAGATATGTAGAACATGTTAGTAATTTGTGTGATTATTAGTAAATTAATTCAAGGATTTCCCTCAGTTTCTAAATTGTGCACTGTGTGTAATTTGTAGTCATACATTCAAGTTGGAGGTATGGCTTAGCATTTATCAGCTGTGTGACTTGGAAGAACAATTCTCAAACTTTTTGGATGACACTTACCTTATTTTCCAAAAGAGAGCCTATAGCATCACATGAAGTAGATCCCCTGGTCCATAAATTTTGTTTATGCCAAGGAGGCCGATGGCAAACAACATCATTGAACACTTTTCTATGTCACACAGACTCAATTCTCTAGAGAAGGTGAATTTATACATACAATTTTCTAAAATAAGTTAATTAGGAAACTGTTAAAAAGAAAAAAAAAACCCACCATTTCAACAGTCACTAATTGATACATTTTATCAAAAATGTCATCAAGGTTAGAAAAAAATTCATTTTCCAGGTTGTCGGTTGGATCAGAAATCTTTGATTTCCTTTTAACTCTAATTCTAAGGATCTAGGACACTGAATTTGGAGATATCCTATTTTCCAAGTGTTTTTGAGGCTTACTTATAGAACACACACAATGGTTCACACACAGTGAACCATTATTTAAGATATCACATCTTGACATTGATTTGTGCTCATCATTGGAGATGTAATGACTCATTTATCCACCAATTCAACAAATGTTAAAGGTGTTATGTGTATGTGTCTGGAATTTAGCAAAGTGCTGGGACCACAGTGTTGAGCAGCTACAGCCGCAAAAATACCATCTCTGCCCTGTGGGGATTACAATGTAGGTCATAAACAGACTTGAAACAAGCGGTCACAGGGGTGAGCACCAAGCTGCACACGGCACGGGGCTTGTGAGGAAGCAGAGTACACTATGATAGGCGTGACAGGGAGCCTAATTTAATCAAGCAGTCAGAATCTAAGTGATATTCCTGATGGAAGCTGGGGGAGAAATGAATCAGAGTAAAGAACTGGGTCGAAGGAGGTGAGATTGGAGGAAGGAGGGTTAAAGGGATTCCTACATGAGATACAACTTTTGCATTTGCGAATAACAACAGAGGAGCAGTGCAGAGAGAGTTGAGGGTGGAGAGAGTGTGACCCAAGCTGAGGCTGAGGAGTCAGCACAGCTGTGCACGGGGTGCTATGGTAAAACACTTGGATTATATCGTACGGGTAAAGGTGGCCCCAGGAGTACCGGTATTGAGTGGGCAAGTGGCCCAGTCTCATTTATGTGTTCAGAAATTCTTCCTGCTACTGTATGGAGACTGAATTCAAGGAGGTGGAAGGGCAGCTGTAAAAGCAGGGAGGGCAGTTAGAAGACCCTGGAGTGGTCCAGACACAAGGTGCTAAGATCTTGATGTAGGATAATATTGGTTGAAGAGTTGGAAATGGTGACTTGAGTATTTTGGAAGTCAACTTGATAGAAATTGATGAATTAAACATGAAGGTTAGGAAGCAGGAGGGGTTAGGAACGTCCTTCAGATTTCTGGTTTAAGGAACTTGATGGACACAGGGCTGTCACTGAAATCGGAAGGCCAAACGAGAGGTTTGAGATTGAGCAAAGTGTGAATTTTAGAATGAGTTGATTTCGAGAGAGATGTTAGACATCCAAGTGTAGTTGTCAAGTATGCAGTTAAATGTCCAAATCTAGGAATTTCTTACGTCTCATTTCTTTTGATAATTCTGACAAATAACAAGTTCCTTTACTATTTTAATGGTTTGGGTTCATTTTTACATCTAATAGGCATCTATGTGGAATCATGGGGCAATTTGTACCTAATACTTAATATAAGTCTGACATACAGTAAAATATTCTTTTCTCATTTCAGTTGAGAACAAGAGAAACTAAAACCTGAGACACTGAACAAGTTTTGGAACTGAATAAAATCTGCTAATAACCAAGGCAGAAGAATTAAAACACAGATTTTAATCTTGCCTGGATTCAAATCCTATTCTATTTCTGCTACAATCAAACTCCTTTCTTCCCTCTTCCCTCCCTCGCTTCCCTCGCTTCCCTCCTTCCTTCCTTCCTCCCTCCCTCCCTCGCTTCCCTCCTTCCTTCCTCCCTCCCTCCCTTCCTTCCCTCCCTCCCTCCCTCCCTCCTTCCTTCCTTCCTTCCTTCCTCCCTCCCTCCCTCCCTCCCTCTCTCCCTCTCTCCCTTTCTCCCTCCATCCCTCCCTTCCTTCCTTGCTTCCTTCCTTCCTTCCTTCCTTCCTTCCTTCCATCATGTACCTATCCACCCATAAATCTCTATCCTGTATGTATCATCATTATCATCATCTTCTATCATCTCTATCATCACCTCTATTATCATGTCTTTTATCTATGTCATCTATTTTTCCATTAACAATCAATCCATCCTTCCATTCATCTCCCCAGAATAGATAATGTCTTCAAGAACTGAAAAGATTATCAATCCATCTACTTTATAGATTAGGAAATTGAAGCTCATTGGAGAGAAATCTCTTGTCCATTTGTCCAGAGGCAGCACTGGGATTCCACTCTCCCCCCACCCCCAACCTCCCAATTTTCTTAACCAACCAATACCACCCCCCACCCTCCCCCCCTCTTAAAGGAATGGCTCTGCTTGCAGTGGAAAGAGAACACTGCCAGGCCTCTGGAGGTAGAGTTTGCATCTATTTCCAGCATTTCTCCCCCCTGGTGTTTAAATGCCAGAGACTCCCCTTTGAAGTCCTGCAGAGCAAAAGCATCAGCAGGCGTCCTCTGAATGGCTGCAACTTCCAAGGAATCTGTAGTCAGTCTGCTAGCAGGCAGTTTGTCTCCCCCACTGCTGGGGCAAGACAGAGAATGGGTTTATAACAGGGGACAAGATAGTGATCAAAGGAAAACTTAGAGTGAGGGTTTCAGAAAATCTTGCGTGATTGATTTGGAGGTGGAGAAGGAGGAAGCTGCTGGCCTCTTGGCTGCAGATTTGGAATCCTGCCAGGAGTTAACTCTTTGAGCACCATCCCAGGCACAGGCTCAGAACAGGAGAGATGAAGTACTAGTGGAGAACTAAGGCTACTTAGTCTTTTCCTGACTCCTGCTATGGAATGAAAGAAAGGGAAGAAGATAAATCCATTGTTCACTTTTGTGTTAGATCCCTTAACCTGGGAGTCAAATTGATGTTCAGAAGCTCAGTGGCTGTATCTCTGGGCTGATTGGCAAAGTGTATATTCCTCAAGTTCCTGCTGTGTACTGGCATTGCTGGCTCACTAGGGAATCAGCAGTGAAAAAGATAAATTTCTCCTTTATGAGGATCCGGGTTAGTACTATTATCTCACACCCATCTCTCTCACCAGATGATTAGCTAGTTTCCAGACAGGAAGCACCCCCCTGGTGACAAACCTTTTGGGCAAGTGCTCTGGCCTCGGCTGAGAAGGCCCTGTTTTGCCTTGGCCAGCTATCTGAATGTATCTTTACTCCTCAGGTCCCATCTGAAGGAGTGGTTACCTCGAATCTTCTTTAGTGGAATCTTCTTCCTTTTTGTTTCCATTGGATCTTGGCTGGCTCACCATATGATATCATCTAACATATAAGCCAAAATTAATATTTCGAATTCTTTTCTCAAGCTTAGAGGAACAGCCAAAGGTTAGACATACACAAGACAGGCAACATGGTAAAATTCAGAATTTATTTGGGGAAGTGAGAGAAATACACAGGAACATGAGGACTTTATTTAAGAAAAAGGGGGTTCTGAAAGGTGAACCAGGAGTTCCTTACCAGGCAGAGAGCAGCCCAAGCGTCATGTGCAGGAGTTCACAGGTGGGAGCCCCTGAGAGAAAACAGCTGGGGCAGGAATGACCTCAAATAGCGTGGCATGTGGGCCAAACAGGGATGGGCCATGGGTGCTCCAAGCCTTTTATTTGCTTCCAAAAGGGGGGGGGGTAGTTAAGTAGTCTGATTGCCAGGTGGGCGTGTACAGGTAGGGGGGGAGGGGGCATGGTTGCCAGCTCATGAGCCTAATTCTATCTCCTTGATTAATACCATATCACCTTGATCCATGCTGCTTTGAATTAAATCACTTGTCTGTCTTACCAAGTAGGCAAAAATCTTTTTTTATTTCCCCAAAGAAACCTTTTATTTAATGAGTACAAGTTTCATAAGTACAACTTTAGGAATATAGTGATTATTCCCTCCATACCCACCCTTCCACCCCAACTCTCACTCCCACCTCCTCCCTCTCTCATTCCCCATCCCATTCTCCATTAAGATTCATTTTCAATTAACTTCATATACAGAAGGCCAACTCTATACCAAGTAAGATTTCAACAATTTGCAAACACACACACATATACCCATACACACACAACTGTTTGAGAATAAGTTTTACAGTTAATTCTCATAGTACAACTCATTGAGGACAGAGGTCCTACATAGGAAGTAAGTACACAGGGACTCCTGTTGTTAATTTAAAAATTAACTCTTATGCATGATGTCAGTGATCATCTGAGGCTCTTGACATGAGCTGCTAAGGCTATGGAAACCCTTTGAGTCCACAATCTCTGTCAGTATTTAGGCAAGACCACAAGCAAAGTGGAAATTCTCTCCATCCTTCAGAGAAAATTACATCCTCAAGAATCTTCTGAGGATAGAGAGTGAGTCTCATTTGTCTCAATCTTGTTCATAGACATATGGCGTGTGACACATAATAGGTGCTCAACCAGGAATTGTTGAATGCCAGCTCTACTCTCTATTAACGCTGATATACTGGTGTAGATAGTACCACACAGTTTGGATGTTCATGGAAGCAGTGACAACCTTTTCTCAAGATAAAGGTGAGAGGTGGACTTCATAGATAATATTTTTGCACTGAGTCTTAAGAGTGGGTGGATGGAAAATGGAGGGAAAGACACCCCATAGATAGAGAACAGGAGGAGCAAAAGCAAGCAAGAAGCTATGTTTAGTCCTGAAAAACTCTAGGAGCTGCAAGAAGCTGGGATAGGTAATATCATGGGAAATAGGAGAGGGGCAGAGAGAGACAAAAGTACACAAACAGACTCGATTTGGTTAAAACTTTTTGCTACGAAATATTAATGTGTCAAAAAAATAAAGGGAATTGTATAATGTGCTCCTAGTATCAGCTCTCTGCCAGCACCCTTTCTTCTGTGACACCACCCATGCCTCACCTCCCTACTCCCATTTTTTTGGAAGCAAATTCCACAAGAAATGATATTTAATCCATAAATATTTCAATATACATCTTTAAAAGGGAGGAGCTCTATTTTATTTGTGTTTTTACTTAAAACATTCATTATGTAATGACTACACCTCAAGAATTCTACAATAATTTCTTACCATCAACAAATAGAGTTCAATTTTTATCACTTTTTTAATAGTTTATTTTAATCAGGATCCATATAAGTTTCATACATGGCAATTGGTTGATATTTGTCCTTTTAAAACTAGTTTCTCCCTCCCATCTACTCTTTTTCATCTTGCAGATTTTCATTTATACTCACTTATTGTGGTTATTCCTATAGTTGAAGACACTGGGTTATTTGTCCTGGAGTGCCAGAAGGATGGATTTTGTGAACTCCATCCCCATGATATCCTTTAACATATCATTTTCTCACAGATTAAAATTCTAAGATTTTTTTTTTGGCAAGAATTCTTGTGGAAAGCAATAGATGGTTTTAGCTTTGACCTATCAGATTCAAAGGGGTTGTAAAATGGTGAAATTCTATTTTCATGTCTCTTTGGAAATTTGGAGATGACAGAACCAACTGGTCCCTGAGGAAACTCTGTTTCTGACATTCTGGTGTCCCAGATGAAGAGATGGGGTGTGGGGAGGGGAGGAGTGGGGTGCACATCCACCCTGTCCTTGGGGCTTGAAAGGGGTCTGTCTCTATGAAGGCAGATGATGGGTCCCTGAGGACACAATGAACAGGCTTCAAACTCTCCCTAGAGTTTATCTCTCCCACTATGTGTTGAGCAGACAGTGAAAGAATCAGTGGGTGAGGACCAGGGAACAAAATATAGGTGTGAGTTAGTGGGAGAGGCAGAGGCATCCTGCCCACTTCCTCTGTTCCTTTCTAAGCCTGTTTTCCTCATCTGTAAAATGTCACCTTGCTGTGATTTGAATGTGTGGTCTCCAAAATTCAGGTGTTGAAATGTAATGGCCTCTGTGGTAGAATTAAGTAGCAGAGCCTTAAGAGGTTAATAGGATTAAGGCCCTTGTAAAGAGACTTCCTTCAATGCTGAGCTAACTTGCAGATCCAGCTTCTGTCATATGTGGACAAGGAGTTCCTCCTCTCTGAAGGATGTTGCCACAGACATCATTTTAGAGTTAGAGAGCAGCTCTCACCAGATACCAGACCTCTTGGTGCTTTGAACTTGAATATCCCACACTTCATGACTATGAAGCAATACTTTTTGTTGTTTGTAAATTAGCCAGCTTTAGATATTTTTGATATAGCATACAAATGGATTAAGACAAGCCACTTCTAGCTCTGATGGAAACTCCATGGTATAGAGTCAAGGTATTTGTTCATGAAGACTTAAAATATGTAAAGAAGGAAGGAAGAGAGGGAAGAAGGGAAGGGAGAGGAAAGAAACCAAGAAATACTTCTGAAAATGGAAAACTTCATGGTATTCATAAAAGTGTTTCCTGATTTGATGCTGTTGTGGTGGAAGAAGTATTTTATGTTATTACTAAATTTAAGCCTATGACTTATGAGACTTCTGCCCCTATAAGATGTGACATCTATGTAGCCGAGACCACTAAGCTTGTTTTGGGAGCCATTATTATGAGGCTTTGGTGACAAATGTTTTATCATCCTATATTTGGATTATGAAATGGCTTCCTGACAGGTGTCAGTGTCTTCATCTTGGCTCCATCTAAGGCTGTGTCCTAAACTATAAATCTGACACACCTTCTCTGCTCTCCATCACACAAGGATAAATTCCAGCCTTTTAGCTTTAAAAAGATGATTTTCTTTGTCCCTTTCCATGCTCAAATTCCATCATTGCTTTTGGTTGCAAGCAACAGAAATTGCTGAGGCATGTTAAACAAAAATAATTTCCTGAAAAAGTTGTGTTGTGGCTGATGAGGGTGCAACATCATAAATCCTTGGCACTTACTATTCCATTGCAACCAGAGGGCATACTACTGTGAGCATTTGTGCTTCTCTGCCTACAAGATTTCTCTTAGTCCACTGTGGGCAGACTGGAAGTTTCAGGGAGTGAGTGCTTTACAGTATTCCTCAGCTAATGATGAGTGGAAATTGGAGGATAAATAACTTAGCTTCCTCATTTTTCATGTGAGATTGTTCTCAAGAATGTTCCAGAAGCTGTGAGCTCTAGGTTCCCCCAGCAGTAACGCGATTATGTGTGCATCCTGTATCAGCTTCCTTTCATTTTTCTATCTTAGTCCTCTACTGTGTCCTCCTAGGATAACTTCCTGAATCCCTGTCTCAAGGTCTAATTCTTGGGAATCCAGCCTAAAGAGAGAGTAATGAGCTCTCAGAAGCACCAGGAAGTGAAAAAAGTTGGAACATAGGGAAATAGTCTGGTGAAACCACAGAAAAAGTAACCCCATAGACTAGTCCAGTGAAGACACTCAGCTACCATGGCTACACATGATTCCTGTGATTATATTGCACATAACCCAGCACTTCTGACCTCAGGATACCCTGTGGTTGCCACTTTCTCCAGTGTCCCCAGTAATGAAGTGGTAACTTCATTGTTACCACTACTACCATAAGAACAGGGTGTTATCAAGCCCTGTCTGTTGAGTGATTGGCTCCAAGTTCAACATCTTTGTTGGATGCCTGCTACTAGATGAGCATCAATCACATAGAGTGCCTCAGGTGCTAGGAATGTGGGAAAGGAAAGATGTATAAATTAGCATCTCTACTGAGAGGTCAAGTTCAGTCTCTGATCAACAGTTAGAAAGTGGGGTGATCTTACAACACAAGTAGGTTCAGATTCAGAGGAGCCTGAAAGAGAACCAACCAATTTCTGTTATGTTTTCATTCTAGCCACATCAAATGACATGAAATTCCTTCAGTCCTAACTATTCTGTCATAGTGTCCTGACTTAGCAACCATTTCTCCCTTTGACTGTCCTTTTTGTTCTGAAAACCTAAAGTACTTTACCTTTAAAATTCAGGGATAGAAACTGCCTAATCAGCGCTTTGCCTCATTTCATAGGAGATATTGTGTCTCCTTATTTTCTATCCCTTGATACTCTTGGTACATCCTGGTTATGGTATTATTGAAGATTATTGCAAAGGGGTTTGTCTCTTGCCTCCTTTCCATACAGCTTCTTGCAGATGGGGCTAGTTCCCTTGCTGCATCCTTAGCATCTGACATTGTATAAATCACAGTGAAAGTTCAAAATTTTTGCCTAATAAGAAGCAGGTGGCCTTCTGCAAAAGAGAACTTCCACCGTTACTAATTATGACCATCAATGTGTGGCAAGTCTTCAAGAAATCTTTTGGTGGAAGGAAAACTAAAACATGTTTTTGTCATTGTCAAGATAGCTGATTGTGCCAGCTGTTTAATTATTTGAAAAGACCCTGTGTTAACAGAGCTTACTGGATCTAACCTCAGTTTACTTTAGATGTTGTATTAAAGACTGTTCTTTCATCCAATCATTCAACAAACTTGATTAATTCCAGGTCTGGTCCTGGCTATCAGGGATGAGGGGTGGAGAAGCAGAGTGCTGTGGTTGGAGATGGACAGATGTACTTCCCACCATTCATACTAGTGTGCATGTGCCCCTTGCTATTAAGTATCGTGTGCTGGGGGGCACTGAGGAGGGAGAAACCAGCCCATCCTGGGATTATTTAGGCCTAGATGAGGGATCTTCAGATTTCAGTCCAGAGGAATTTGAATTTGACATAGCAGAGACTTTAGCGAGGATGGACTAGTAGAGGGAGGACATGAATCCATGCAAGGTCAAGAGACAATAACTAGCTGTTGTGCAACATTCTGGGACCTCTGGTGTGCAGGGG
The DNA here is from genome assembly GCF_033115175.1 of Lepus europaeus. NCBI lineage: Eukaryota > Metazoa > Chordata > Mammalia > Lagomorpha > Leporidae > Lepus > Lepus europaeus. The sequence continues at coordinate 14,336,907 of NC_084830.1, read as the reverse complement.
CTGAGTGATACATTGGAGGCTTCCAATGGAGGACAGGTGGGACAGTGGGTCCACACGTGAGCTTGAATGCCTTCCTCATGAATTCAGATCTCTTCCTAGCAATTGGACATCCACAGATGACTTTAGGCAAGGGAATTCAGGGCAAGGAAAATAATTTTCTCTCTACACTCCATGATCTTTAACTGATATCCTCTGTAACAAAACAGATTAGGAAAAAACCCAAGTCTTTAAAGACATTATTTATTTATTTATTTGAAAGGCAGAGTTACAGAGAGAGGGGGAGACAGAGAGAGCATTTCCATTTGGTGGTTCAGTCTCACAGGTAACTGTAATGACCAGAGTTGATCCAAGCAGAATTCAGGAACCAGAAGCTTCATCCAGGTTTCCCATGTATGTGGCAGCACTTGGGCCATTTTTCGCTGCTTTTCCTAGGGCATTAGAAGGGAGCTGGATCAAAAGTAGAGTAGCCAGGACACAAATACGTAATGATTTTACCCACTATGCCACAATGCTGGCCTCCCAAAACAAGTTTTTAAAACATCTGCACATCACATATATGTGGGAAAAACCAAGAATAATGAGTAAGTATATAAAGCAGATGTCAATGAAAGTGTTGAACTTCAGGTTTAAATATCATAACTTTCTGCAACAAAAAAAAATCATGTCTAGAAAGACTTAATCAAACCAAACTGGCCAGAAAAAGCACCTGAAAGGAAGATCAGATTTGTAATGTAGATTGGAGGCCATGCCTTCTGCATTCTTTAAGCCTCTGTAGTGCTTTAGTCATTGTCTTCCTGGAGGAGGGGTTTAAATTATAGATGTAAATTTCTCTTATAAAAGGACAGATTTTCAGAGCTACTCTGTGTCTTCATTCACTCAAATGACCATCTCAAAGTAACCAAAAGGGCTTACGTTGGAGGTAGCATATTCTGATCTCCATTAGTCACGTTTTGGGCTCGTGAGTTCCATCCTGATTCCAGCAGGACTGAAGTGGTCACTCTGTCTCTTGAGGTATTGGGGCTCTTACAAGTCTGACTTTGTGCAAGGCAGAAACTTGTCTTTGTCTTTCTTTCTTCATTGGTTAAATGATTTTAACAGGATTCTTTAAGAATTAAATGGGGTAAACCAGGCAAGAGATTAACACAACAGTGCTTGAGATTTATCAGCAGCTAGTGCTACTGTTTCTGTTACCTTTACTTGCTAATTTTTGAAGCAATACTCTGGCAGCTACAAGGGCCATGCAGTGGCAGGGAGGTAGAGACAGGAGAGCAACCCGGTAAGGAAGGTCTCAAGCAAGAGAGAGATGAGTGGGACTTTCATAATGCCGTAGCAGTAGACATTAAGAAGAAATGGGTGAAATTGAGTATTCAGGCAGGCTGAGGAGCCATGGGTCATTAAGAGGTTTCTAGGCTCTTAGACCTACTATCTACCACATGCTGCACGATTTTACACTTAATCTACCTCTCGGCAGCACTGCATGCAATGCCCTGTCTCTTCTCCCTGATGCTGGGTATACAGCCCATGGCAGCCACGCTGTTTCACACCTCAATACCTTTGCTAAGGAATTTTTTCTTTAAGAAAACCCTTTCCTGCCCACTGTCTCCAGGAGGCTTTGCCTTTTTCCTGAGTTTGCATTAGGTCCTTCCAGAGCATGGTGTTCTTACCCTGTCAAACTCTTGTCACGCTCTTTTGGGATCACTTTCTCCTTACTTGGCGTCTTTGAAAAATTTTGAACTCCCCAAAGACAGGCTCCGCATCTTATTTAAATGGAATCTTGGGCATTTGGTGTGAGTATGTAGTAAATGCTAAGTGTTTGTGGATCTGAACTTACCTATCTTAAGCCAGCAGCTATTTGGTGAGATGTTGGTTGAGTTCCTACTAGGCCTCTGTAGAGGCAAGATCGGAGGCAGGCTGGTGCCTGGATGACACAGCTGAGACATGTGTACTTTGATGAAGTTCCTGGGTGGCCCTTAGGTACACTTGGACTTCATTAGGACCTGGTCTTCATTGCTTTGGAAATTGCCCCACCTTTTTCTATGAGGATTTGCAATTGTTACATGATAACTGCTGGAAAATCCATCTTTGTTATGGAAGACAAGGCTCTGCGTGGAGTTCTGTGCAGTAGAGCAAAGAAGCGATGCCTTCCTGGCTGATGACTGACCTGTTAGGGATCCACATGCCTAATACCTTGTGTAAGAAAAAGGGCACAGAGACAGTAAACAGGGGAAGGAGTTCAGGAAGGAGAAGAAAGTTCAGAGGAAGAGGGGGTGCTCACAGCTCTTACCCAGAGGATACAGGAATGGCTGGTTTGGGCAAGGTGCTGATCCCTTGCTTCCCTCCTCAAACAGGGCACCAACTGTAAGGAAAAGGGACACAGTCCAGAGAGGAGACAGGATACGAACTTATAGCTAAAACGATTATTTATTCACGGAGGTGTGTGACCCACTGCCAGCATGCACGTGGCAGAGGCCCAGACCTCAGCAGGCTGGGCCTTTTTATATCTTAGGTGGGCTGAGGTTCAGAGGGGAGGTGCGGGGCAAGAGACAGAGATGAGTTCCTCTATATAGGTGTGATGCCACAATTGGGCTTTTGAACCTGGAAAAGAAGACAGGGGGGGGGGGTGGGGAACAACACAGAGTGTGAGACTGAATAGGGCTCTTTGAAAGGACACAGGGATTAGGGGTAAATTCCAGGACATCAAAGGATGCTGGGGTAAAGGGTAAATTCCTGGCAAGGAGGTAGAATGTCTGAGGCTTATGTCCTTGTTCCATCACCTTGCTCTTCTACATCACATCCTTCTTGACTTCCTACACGGTGTCTCATTTCCCCCCAAAATGAACATGTTTGAGGCTTCAGGGTAGGATTTTGGCAACCTCCTCTCAGGCTAAGATGAAGCTTCATATCGTGGAGGCCTCTTGAAGACATGGTCTTGGGAATTTGATGGGAGCTGCCCAGCATTCAAAAGAGCTGTTTGCAGACTTAGGCAGCAGCAGGACTTGGGAAGGCCAAAGGTGTCTGCGGAGCTAGAGGAAGGCCCAGCACCCCTCCTCCATCTTGGAGACAAGTGGCACTTCCTTCTTACCAGCCATGTGACTTCAGGGCAGGCCCCTTGCCTCAATCCTTATAGCTTTACCTACCTTAGCAAGAGGATAAAGCACTTTCATCTCGATGATGCTAGAATAGTATGGTCAGGTGCTGATTCTGAAGTAAGCAGTGCTCAGTGAGTGGCGGCTTTTTCAGATGGGGTCCTCTGGGAAATCAAGAGAGAATTAAATGTGCAAGAACTGCTGTGTAGGACAAGGGAAGACACATCAGGAGAAGGAGCCAGAGGCTCAGACTGTGGGTGGGGCTGATCCTGAGAAGACAAAGAGGGAAGCAGGAGGCTGCAAGAAGAGCCTCAGACCACACACAAGCTCTGGTGGAGTTCCAGGCAGGCAGGTGGGGAGTTCAGAGCATACAGAGTCCTGCATGGATGACAGCGGCCTGCCTCTGGCATCTCACCATGCTCGGTTGTTAGCTGGGGGCACCCAGGAGAGCACGATCCTCAAGATGTGGCAACTGGAGGCTGAAGGCTTCTTTCTGTCTCATAGATGCCACCCAAACCCCTTTCTTCTTCTGTCTTTTCTTGTCCATGCAAGGGAGATAAATTTGCCTCTCATTCATTTTGTTATCCTTGTAGCACTGCTGTAACAGAATACCAGAGACTGAGTGGCTTAAACCAGTCGTTTATTTTATTGCGATTCTGGAGGCTGGAAGGCCACAATCAAGTTTGCAGCAGGCTTTCTGCTTGACATGAAGATGGCTGCCTTCTTGCTTTGTCCTTACATGGTATGTTCTATGTGTATGTGTTACTGATGTTTGTTGGATAAGAACACCAGGAGCTGACATTGTAATACAGAGGGTTAAAGTACTATGTGCAACATCGACATATCATATTGGAGTGCCAGTTCAAGTCCGAGCTACTCCACTTCCAATCTGGCTCTCTGCCAATGAGCCTGGGAAGGCAGCAGATGATGGCTCAAGTTCTTGGGCCCCTGACATCCATGTGGGAGGCCTGGATGGAGTTCCTGTCTCTTGGCTTCAGCTTGGCCCAGCCCTGGATGGCTGTTGTAACCACTTGGGGAGTGAACTTGTAGATGGAAGATATCTCTCTCTTTCTTTCTCTGTTGCTTTGCCTTTTAAATAAATAAATGTACCCCCCCCTTTTTTTTTCAAAAAAAGAGGATCAGTACTATTGGGTTAGGGCCCTACCTTTACTTTGTAGCTTTACTTTCATCTCCAAATGCAATCATATTTGTATTAATGCTTCAACATATGAGGTTTGGTGAGGGGAACATAATTCAGTCTGTAACACTCTTGTCATTCATCTGGTGAGCATTGCTTCCTTTTCGACCCTGCCTCCACCTCTCCCTCACTGATCCTGAGAAGAGCCTGTCAATCTCCTGTCATTCTGCACCCAGTGTGCTGGGAATGCAGACAAAAGAGGCAGTTCCCACTCTCACAGGGCCCCCAGGGAAGAAGGGAGCTAGGAATGGCTCAGTGTGGGATAGTGCGGTGATAAGAGGGAGCCTGGATGCCAGAAGATCACAAAGGAGAGACTTCTCATCCAACTCAGCTTGCTGAAGTGGTCAAGGAAGCCTGCTGGGGGAGGTGACATCCAAGCGAGGCTTTTGAAAGTGGATGGAATTTGGCAAGTGAAGAAGATGGAAAAAGAGCACCTATGAGTACAAGGACTGTTGAGAGACAATAGGCTGTTCAAGGAGCTGCTATGAGTCCAATGTGTCTGTGGCATAGGATGAGCACCGAGAGAGATGAGGCACTGGGACTGTGGCAGGTGCTGCTGGCGCCGCAGAGCTGACAACAGTAGCCTGAGACCTGCACAGATCTTGGTTAGACCATGAAGGCTGTGGCCACCTCCCTTCATTCTCCTCCCTCTATTGTGGCTGTTAGATATGTTAACATCCCCACTATTTCGGGGACCTTAGACTTAACCTAAGGCTCCTGGTGCTTTTCCTCATGTTTGTGTAAAACTATACCCAAACCATGCTTACAGGAAGTGCCATTTCCATTGCTCCCCTGTTCCTGCATTCCCCCCACCTGCCTACCACTAAGCATAACCTCTGCACACAGGTGCGGCTGTCTCTGTGCTATAAGAGAGGCCTGTCCCCAGCGAGGAGCCTGTCCCCTGCTAGGAGCGTACCTGCTGAGCACAATGAGCAGATGCCCCCTTTCAGGAATTGTATGTAGAATGCTGTAGTGATGCCCCTTCAGCTTCCTGGGGCTGTGGAGATGCCTCTGACACAATGACTACACAGCGTGAGCCAAGGCAGTGCAGCAGGGTACCTTGTCATTGTGGACCCCAGGCCATGGGCATCGGATAGAGAGGGAAGCCTGGCCACAGGGATGTGCACTACTGGGCTGTTGTGTGTGTGGAGTGGGTACCTGACACATATCCAGGGGGCGACTCATTTCATATGTGTAAGGGCTAAGGGAGCAGAGAGCCTGAAAGAGTTGTTGCTTCTCATGAGGAGGATTAGTGAGCGGTGACTGGCACGAGGTGAGGATCTAACAGCAGAAGCAGGACTGGAACTCAGGGCTTTAGATGCAAGTCCAGCATCTACTCCTTTGTTCATGAAATGTATTTGGGGTGCTTACAAATCTCCAAACCTGTGCCAGGTTATCTGCACAGATGGGAGTTGCAAAAAAACCCCAATTTTCCATCAGGAGTTGGTAGCCTGGCTCCATCCAACAAGCAACCTTGAATTTAAGCATACATGCACCCAAACCTGGCCCTGGCTCCACACTTTCTGAAGTAACAGGTCTTTGGACACCAGGAATTGGTGTTTTCTGTGTCAAACTATTGGTCTAGAGAAGTTGTATTCCACACATAACATTGAGCAATGGTGATGTGGCTGGGTCACTGTGTGCTTCCTATGCTTTAGGACTTGGAAAGAATACCAGGATGCAAAGGGGCTCATTGATGACTTTTTATTTTGATTCTACATCACAATGATCACACTTTGGATACGTTGGGTTGAAGTGAATCCTCAACTGAAATTTATTTCACCTGTTTCCTTTCACATTTTAAAAATGTGGCTACCAGAAAATTAAACATATGTATGCGGATCACGTTGTAACTCTCTTGGGCAGTAAAGGTCTACAGGGAGACAAAAAACAACTTTATTAACCTTGAATGACTATACAGTCTTTCTCTCTGACTCATACACATGTCTATATAACAAACACACAAGACATAAAATGGTCTCAAGGGGGTGGCCCCTGTCTATACCCCAGGCAGTATGACAGAGATGGGCATATTGCTCCCAAGTCACACAATCATTGAAACTCAACTGCAATCATTGCTTCTTGGATTACCTTTGGTAAATTAACCCCCTGTTCCTCTGTTTCTCCATCTGTAGAATGAGGAGACTAAGCCTGTTTATGTTTTCATTGAGATAATGTTATATGTTAGTATTATTCTCACCTATCTGGATCTTTTCTGTTGAGATTTTACTTTGTGACTTATTGGCATTGAACTAAAATCTATTGTAGTCACTAATGAATGCAAAATTGCCCCCAAATTATGCAATCTATGAGCATCAATTTAACTATACTTCATGTTCTGTTACCACAACTGATAAAAAGTGATTTTTTTGTTGCTGATGGTCTTTTTGTTAAGTTTCAAATAAGAGAAAAATCAGGGGACCAGCACTGTGGCATGGCAGGTGAAACAACTGCTGGCAACAATGGCACCCCATTTGAGCACCAGTTCATGTCCTGGTTGCTCCACTTCTGATCCAGTTCCTTGCTAATGGGCTGAGAAAAGCAGCAGAAGATAGCCCGAGTATTTGGGCCCCTGCCACCCATATTGGAGACCTTGAAGAAGTTCCTGGCTCACGACTTCAGCCTGGCTAATCTAGGCCATCTGGGGAGTGAACCAGCAGATGGAAGATCCCTCTCTCTCTCTCTCTCTCTCTCTCTCTCTCTCTCTCTCTCCCCCCACCACTGCCATCCCTCTATAATATAAATAAAAAGAATCTTAAAAAAAAGAAAAGAGAAGCCAGATAAGACAGTAAAGAAGACACCTCTGGTTCTCTCCTCCCAAGTTCTTTGCTGGAATAAGATGATACTATGAGGTGGGGGATTTGCAGAGGAAAGCACGTCATAACATGAAATCTAATTTCTTTTTCTAAATAAGTTTCATTGAGTTTTTCTTTGGTGATAGGGATGTTTGGATGGGAACTTAGCTGGACTGACTGAATGGATAAATCATGACACAACTTGTAGAGCCATTTCTTCCATCTTCAGGCTGATGGCTCATCCGTGCCCTCAAGATTCTGAAATACCTAATTCCCTCTATGCTACAAGACATTCTTGAGGTCTTACCTCAAGCCCTGTTCCCTTGAGGTTGCCACTTCCTTAAAAAGATCAAAGCATTGCAAACAAACATGTTGGGGACGGTGGTAAGAATGAAAGGGATTTATTATCTCATCAGATTCTTCCTTCAGCAATTCTTTCTTTTCTTTTCTTTTTTTTTTTTTGACAGGCAGAGTGGACAGTGAGAGAGAGACAGAGAGAAAGGTCTTCCTTTTTGCCGTTGGTTCACCCTCCAATGGCCGCCGTGGTAGGCGCGCTGCGGCCGGCGCACCGCGCTGATCCGATGGCAGGAGCCAGGGGCTTATCCTGGTCTCCCATGGGGTGCAGGGCCCAAGGACTTGGGCCATCCTCCACTGCACTCCCTGGCCACAGCAGAGAGCTGGCCTGGAAGAGGGGCAACCGGGACAGGATCGGTGCCCCGACCGGGACTAGAACCCGGTGTGCCGGCGCCGCAAGGCGGAGGATTAGCCTACTGAACCGCGGCGCCGGCCTCTTCCTTCAGCAATTCTTGACCTGAGCCTCATCCAGCAAGAAGAAGGGCAGTTAGACACCAGGACAATGAGTTTGGAGGAGCAATCACCACTGTATTTGGGTGGTTCAAGTAGAAGAGACCACATTCTGTATCATGAACAAGTTTGGGCAGATCCAGACTTGGTGCCTAATCTACTCCCTGACAGACTAAGCCATGCACTGTAAAGGTGCCATTAAGTAATGTCCTGCTGGCCACTTTGACAGCTATGCAAGAGCTAGAAATATCTAGAAGAACAAAGAATAGTCCTATTTGTTCCTTAACATATATATACACACATATATAGGAATTTAGACATATCTCAGGCCTCTCTGAGCCTGCCCTTCCCTCGCCTATAAAATGGAAATAATCAGCTTCATTTACAGAGTTATTATGAAGGTGAGATGGGAAAATGGATATCAAATTATCCAATTAAAAGCTAAAGTGACCACTGCAAAGACAAAAAGTGGTGTTGATAATTCTGAGCAGTCAGAGGTTTATATGATTGGAGTCACATGCTTGTTAACATGTTTGGAAAATCTATACTTATGCTTTAGTTTAGTGGAAGAGAAGAGAAAGGAAATTATGGTCATTTAATAATATTTGAAAACAAGGCTTGGCTTGAGCAAAAAGGAAATTTGAGTCTGGGGTGGAGAAGGTAGGGGAAGATAAGGCTGGAGACAAGTCAGATGGATTTTGTATACAAAGACACTAATAATCTTCTCTTCTTGCTTTCTATTTTGGAGGAAACCATAAAATCTCAACTTTCTCTGCCTCCCCTTTCTGCTCTCTGACCCTCTGATTTTATCAATTCCTTAAAGGTATTGACATGATTTGCCATGGGAAAGGCACTCTCTTACCTACCCAGGAGAACAGAGCTCGGGGGCTGTTCCTCCCTCTTGGAATTGTTGAGCCTGAGTGAGTAGCTGTCTCTTGTAAGACGAATTACCCTGTGTGACTGTGCTGGGCTCCTGCCTGGACTGCCACTGGGTTATTAATGGTAGGAATGCATCGGGCCCTTCAGGCCTGAACTCTGCCGCACTTGCCAACATCCTCTAGAGTGCCTTTTCCCAACGCTGGCTTTCTGATCTGGGGCATCCTCCGCCTCTCATACGTCTTTTAGAATGGGCTTCGTGATATGCAACATGAAACCGAGAAGTCAGTGGATTTAGCTACTTTTCTTTTTTGAAAAGATGTGATGAGGTCATAGGGTAGGGGAGAGAATGATGGGTGGAGTGTGCATGTGTGTGTGTAAGAAAGAGAGAGAGAGAGGGAGGGAGAGAGTGACAGACACATACACACACAGAAAGACTCAGAGATATTGGGTGGGCAGACAAGTAATGAGGACGGAGAAAGGAAAGGGGAGAAAGAGAAAACAGAAAGAAAACTGAAGGTGTGGCACAAGAATTAATAATGAGAGGAAAGGAAAGAAGAAAGGAGACAGGAAAGATGCTCTGGTGACAAAGAGACAGGGAGTACAGGGGAGACAGTCATTACCACTTAATGATTAATACGAAATTAAATGAAATATTCATGAAGGGAAATTGGAGCTATAGACAAATCCAAATGCCACTTCCCTGATCCCCACCCCCTTCCTCCTCAAAAGTGCCCTCTATTGTCATTACATGGAAACAATCAATGACATTACAGGGTGAGGTGGGGAGGTATGTTTATTTGATGGCATTGGCTCCATTAAAAACATTTCTACTGATCCACTCAAAATCTTCCTGGATTTTTGCAAGAGGGAGGCAGTTTTCAGAAGACCTGAGACACCTTGGAGCCAGAGTTTCCAAACATTTACTGAACCAAGGTCCACCTCCCATGGAGGACATCTCTGGAAATGTTTTTCTCCAAGGGTGATGCTCGAAGTCCGGTGGACCATTGTCTACCTTCTGATCAGACCAGAGAAAACAAGAGTCTCCTACAAGAGTCTCCTATTACAGGAAGATGTGTCATTTCTCCCAGTCTCCTCTTTCTCACTCATGTTGTGCCAAGACCTTACCCATTGATAGCATGACCCATGAAGAACTGACAAGCCCCTGTGACAGCATTCTTCCAGGGCTTGCCACAGAGGGAGGACATGAGACTTCCCTGCCTCTTCCTTTCTCCTCCTTCCCTCTCCTGTCCTTCATCCACTTGGGATGGAACTGATACTCTATCACCAGGTCACGTCAGATCTTGTCTCCTACAGTGATGCCAAAGCAGGTGACCAGGTAGGAACCATAACTGCTCCTCCTAGAAGTTGATGCTTGGGGACATTATGTGGGAGGAGCTATTTATCACATGTCACCACAATTATATTTCAGCCTGTCTGAAGAACTTCTCTAGTTTTCCTATCGGAGAGGTTATGTACAGGCTAAATTTCATCCTTCTTTTTCTTGGTTTCTAAAGTTCTATAGTTCCTTAGTCACTTGGGTGGGGGGATTAATCCTTTTTCTATAAAAATAACTTGAGCTATCAATTTCCCATTATAATGATGTCTCAAATGGTCTATTTACCTTCTGACTTTATTTAATTTTTGGATCTCAGTGTCCTTATTTAAAATGGAGATGATCATATTTACTTCCAAGTGGCTATTTGAGAATCAGTGAGGGCTCTCTGGACTGTGAAACTTATTCAGATATTGGGCTTGACAGTGTCTGTGCATTTGTACCTTAATCTATATGCTCTGGAAACAGAGGAAACATTTCTATCTTTTCATGTTGTATGCCCGGTTTTATGCAAAACACCAGCTACATAGTTGGGAATATGTTAATGTTTTCTGAACAAATGGCTGACTTCAGGAATTCAGAGGTCTTTGTTGTCTCATTCTCATTTATATCACTTTTTTTTTTTTTTGACAGACAGAGTTGGACAGTGAGAGAGAGAGACAGAGAGAAAAGTCTTCCTTTCCTTGGTTTACTCTTCAAATGGCTGCTACGGCCTGCACTGCGCCGATCTGAAGCCAGAAGCTTCCTCCTGGTCTCCCATGCGGGTGCAGGGTCCAAGCACTTGGGCCATCCTCCACTGCCTTCCTGGGCCACAGCAGAGAGCTGAACTGGAAGAGGAGCAACCGGGACAGAATCCAGCGCCCCAAACTGGGTCTAGAACCTGGGGTGCCAGTGCTGCATATGGAGGATTAGCCAAGTGAGCTGTGGCATCGGCCACTTTTTTTTTTTAAATTAGAATCCTTGGCTGCTGACATTTTTACCTCATCTCTCAACCCACAACTCCGAGACCCCATCCTTAGCTTCATGGATAGTTCATCAATTTGAAGGATACTTTGGACCAGCTAATACTGGACCATAGGACCTGCAAGAGGGAATACAAGTATACCCAACCACTGCAGGCTGATCCACCATGGGGTACATGTTGCCTTGTACCACATTCAGCAACAGTGGGGTTCCTGTTTAGCTTCATGAAAAAGATAAGAGGTAATTCCAGGGGCTGACACTGTGGCATAGCAGGCAAAGCTGATGCTTGCTGTGCCAACATCCTAGATGAGTGCTGATTCAAGTCCCAGCTGATCCACTTATAATTCAGTTCCCTGTCAATGTGCCTGGAAAAGCTATGGAAGTTGGCATGCTTACTTATGCCCCTACACCCAATTGGGACACCCAGAAGAAGCTCCTGGATCTTGGCTTTGGATTGGCCCAGCTCTGGCAATTATAGCCATTTGGGAAGTAAACCAATAGATGGAAGATCTCTATTTCTCTCTCTCTCTCTTTGTAACTCTGCCTTTCAAATAAATAAATAAATCTAAAAAAAGGTGACTCCAAAACATAACAGTGGTCTCATAATAGTGCCTATATTTGCAGGGAGGTATATGGATGGCAAGCCAAGGATGACTGGACATGGCTTGACCTTTCTGAGCACAAGCACAGATGATTTGCCCACACTTGATCTTGTCTTTCACACAGATACTGTACACATTTCCCATAATATTTCATTTATTCCACTGAGCTAGGGTGCACATTACCTATGTAAAAGGCCAGGACAGGCCTGGTTCTCTGTGAGTATTCAGTAGAGTTAGTATAATAAATGTACTATTCCCTTCCCCTCCTTCACCTTTTCTATCTCTCTCTCACTGCTCCCTAATTTTCCTTATTTATCTTGTTTTGTGTGCCTTTCCTCCCAAGTCTGAAAGCTCCATGAAAGCAGGTAGGTTGATGCTTCTGTTTGATTATGTTTTCTTCTACTCTGTGACTGGTCTTATAACAGTGTCTGAAAAAGTTAATCATGCACTAATGCTTATTTATTAGAACAACTAATTTTCTACACAAGTGGTGCTTACTCCTTTATGTAAAATAAAATCAATCAAAACAATTAAACACATCTTTTTTTCTGATGTAAATGCCTTAAAAAATGCTTCTTGATTTTCTGCCTTCCTAAATAGACCTTAAATAACAACAATAGGTAACATCCATAACCGTTATTTCACTTAGTGAGAAGTACTTTATTGGATCAGCTCATTTAATCCTTTCAATAACCCTTTCCTATCAATGAGGAAAATGAAGTACAGAGACAGCAACTGAGTAGCCCAAGGCAAATGAGTTATGCTCCCAGCATTTGAACCAGGTAGCATGGTCCAAGCATTTGCAAACTTAACCATTGCACTCTATTGTTTCTGAGCATGAGTTAGGTTGTTTGGGAAGAGTCAATGTTGTGAAAGCCTAATTGTCTACCACAATGACCCCCTCAAAAGATATTGAGATGGGAGAGGTTTCTTGCCACACAGATCATAGAGAATTAGAGCTTTCTAGTTGGCATAGCTTCTCTTTCATTGCCTATGGTTGCTACTTGACTTTGGCAGGAAAAATTCCTGCTGCAATGATGCTTTGGTTTGCTGTATACAAGAGGAAACCAGGTCATCAAGACTTTGTCTATGTGCTCTAAGAGTATTAAGCTGCTGAACTCCACTAGCAAGGTTCTGGAGGACTCTATAAATTGTAGGAAATCAATAACCTCTGAAGTCTAACCCCTCCACAGACTGCAGCCATTGAAGATATTCTCTACAGCCTCTGAGGACAAAGTGTCCTGGTGTCAGGAGGCAAGTGACCTCATCACTCACTGATGTCTTTGGTGCTCATGGCCCTCTGTCCCACAGCTTTGACTGTAGTGTGTGCTGGCTTAACATTAAGTGTGTGTGTGTGTGTGTGAGTGTGAATACCTATTGCTTTTCTATTCTTGTTGGGTTCCAAATGTGTTGATAGGTAAAAGCAAATCAGCATGACACCTGCATTTTATTTATGATGCACAAAGTCCTCTCTTTCCCTTGGTGAACCAGAAAGAATTCATATCTTGGAGGGTTGTCAGTTCCCAAGAATTCCATAAGTATGAGTTATTCTGTACTAAGACAATAAGGCAGAGAGCGAAGTACTCAATGTAGTTGTTGACATGAATTAAAGGCAATAATGTGTCTGGACTTTGTGACCCACAAACCTCTTTTGCCCTTGTGTTTGGATACGTGGATGAGAGTAGTGGATGGTGCCAGAAATCTACTTCTATATAGATTATGCAAATTTATATGAATCACTAACTTTTAAAATGTATATATATATATATATATATATATAAAAGGCAGAGGAGGGGAGACAGAGAAAAAGACCCTCTATATACTTACTCACTCTCCAAATGGCCACATCAGTTTGGCCAGGCCAAAACCAGGAGCCAAGAACTCTATTCTGATTTCCCATGTGGGTAGCAGGGGTTCAAGTCCTTGGGCCATTAACTGCTGCCTTCTTAGGGACATTAGCAGGAAGATGGATTGGCAGCAGAGTAGCCAGGATACAAATCAGCAATCTGATATGGAGTGCTGGTGTTCCAAACAGCAGCTTAACCCACTGCACCACTATGCTGTCTCCTGAGTCATTGTCTTATCATTGAATATTCATCAAACTTTCATTTCACTGCCAAGAGTAGAGCACAAAAAATGGAGATCATAATAGATATATGTTGGGGAACTCATAGCCTTGCTCTATGTACATTGAGTGAATATTTTTAGAAGACAACCAGATGCCTTTTTAGCAATCAAACCAGCCTGAAATACTTCAAGAACATCTTCCCTAAGACTCAGAAACAGGCTATACACAGCCACAGCAGACATGGGGCTCTGTGAAGCAAATGTAGGCTGAAAGGACACACAATTGAGGGAGAGGATTTGTCAGCAAAAAAAGAAGCCACTGTGTGTGTGTATGTGTGTGTGTGTGTGTCTTTTAGTTTCTTGACATGACAGCATTCTGGAACATGAGGTCAGAAGAATCAGTGCAGAGATGTGAGATCTGCTGTACTTGGGATAGAATGACAACATTTGGCCAAGTTTGCTTTCCAAATGTAGACTTCTTGGTTCTTTTGGGCCTCTGGAAGAAAGACTGTTTTTGTGAAGCAACAGAACAATTTCCATGGCAACAGACTGCCTGATGTTGGAACAAAAATGAAAACTCCATGTACCAACTCTGTGTGTATGTGGTTCTTATCACATTGCATCCTATGATGCCAAGAGGGCTTGATCTCTCAGCAAACTTGCTTCTGTCAAAATGATGCCAATGTAGAAATTGTGCCATTTCTATCAGTGTTTTCACATCTAAAGATTGTAAAGTTTTTGATAGTTTGAATGTAGCTGTACTGTCAGAGTCTTTGTAAGCAAAGCTATTGGACCTTCGGGATGCTGCCAAGAATGGTGAGGAGACTGTCAGGGTCTGGGTCTAAGTTTTCTAGGGTATGTGGCATTGGGTAGGTATGTACATTGGCCAACCACCTTGCTGCTGGATGAGCAAAGTGAGGAGGAAACTCAAAGCTCCTGGATGGACCCTTCACTCCAGAGGGCTGGCCAGCAGCGTCTGACTGAGCAGAGAGGCGGGTCTGTTCTGCATGAAGTACTCTGCTTCTGTTGCTCCAGGCATCTTCCTGCAAATGACAGTCGCCCTGAGAAGCTCTGCTGTTAGCCTCAGGTCTCAGCCTCTAATACCTGCCAAGACTTTCACAAAGGAATATGCGCCCTAGATACCTCAAAGGAAATGCTCTGTTCTTGGTTTCTTTCCTGACCCCATGCTTCTACACAAATCACAAAGCTCTATAGCATTGCTCCTTAGGAGTTAACCCTTTCCAACTCATTGCTATCTTCCTAAAATACAGGTCAGTTGCACTAGGAGAAGTCCAATCACCTAAACCTTGCCTTCACCTGGCTCTGGAACTCAGAATGAGTGTCAATAAGGTTTGTAAAAGAAAACTGTACTTATCACTGTCACCCAGCCGGATGCCACAGACAGCAAGTTCATGAGCTTTTTTAAGGCGACTGATTGGGGCAAAGATTTAGCATAGTGGATAAGATGTTACTTGGAGGGGCCAGCACTGTGGTGCAGTGGGTTAATCTTCCACCTGTGGCGCCGGCATTCCATGTGGGCACCGGTTCTAGTCCTGGCTGCTCCTCTTCTGATCCAGCTCTCTGCTATGGCCTGGGAAAGCAGTAGAAGATGGCCCAACAGCACCATGGCTCAATAGGCTAATCGTCCGCCTGGGTTCTAGTCCCGGTTGGGGCGCCAGATTGTGTCCCGGTTGCCCCTCTTCCAGGCCAGCTCTCTGCTGTGACCCGGGAAGACAGTGGAGGATGGCCCAAGTGCTTGGGCCCTGCACCCCATGGGAGACCAGGAAAAGCACCTGGCTTCTGCCTTCGGATCAGCGCGATGCGCTGGCCGCGGCAGCCATTGCAGGGTGAACCAACGGCAAAGGAAGACCTTTTTCTCTGTCTCTCTCTCTCACTATCCACTCTGCCTGTCAAAAAATTAATAAAAAATTAAAAAAAATACATGGTCCAAGAACTTGGGCCCCTGCACCATTTGGGAGACCTGGAAGAAGCTCCTGGCTCCTTATTTCGGATCAGCTCAGCTCCAGCCGTTGCAGCCATTTGGGGAGTGAACCTGTGGATGGAAGACCTGTCTCTTCTTTTCACTGTCTGTAACTCTACTTCTCAAATAAATAAATAAATAAAATCTTAAAAAAAAAAGATGTTACTCGGAATGCCCACATCTCAAACCAGATTGCCTGAATTTCAGTTCTGGCTTCACTTCCTAATTCCTACTTCCTGTGAATGCAAACACTGGGAAGCAGAGGTTGGTAGTTCAAGTACTTGGGTTCCCCTGGGTCCCTGCCTCTCACAAGGGAGACCTGGATGTGGTCCATACATTTGGGGAGTGAACCAGAAAATGGAAGATCTTTGTCTCTGTCTCTCTGTCTTTAAAATAATAAGAAACAAATATAATCTTTAAAAAAAAAAAACGGAGTTAACATAGTGCTGATACTGATACTAAAATTAAAATAATAAACAAAATGAAGGAAAGTGAGTAGAGATTGAAGTGCTCTGAATTAAGTTAATGGTTGTTCCTACCTGTAACTACACTAAAAGCCATTTGATTGTACACTTTCAAAAGGTAAAGCTTATGTATCGTGTGCGAATTGCATCTCAATAAAAGTGTTTTGCAACAGATGTTTTGTACAAAAAAAAGACAATGTATTATTGTGTTACAGAAAATTTAGCTAATAGACTGCAAGAAATGACATGTATGTGGCATAATGGATATATTAATTAGACCTATTTAGTCATTCCACGTTGGATACATAATGAAAACGTTATGTTGTATTACATAAATAAATAAATTTTTATTTCTCAATTAGAAAAATAAAACCATTTTGTTAAAAAATTGAGTTATAAATATACAACAGTCATATCAAACTAGTGATGAAATTTTTAAAAATAAATGCATTTAGATAAAAACTGAGTGGATTTAGAAAAAAAAATTGTGTCCATCCAATATGGTGTATGTGACATGTGGATGTGATGATAGAAGTTTCAGAAAAGTATGCATGGGGCCAGTTTCTGTGTCCTTCCTGACAAATCTCTGAAATTCTTGCTGGGTTGTGCCTTTTCTGAGTGGCCACAGCACTGTGGACCTACTGTGGTTACCGTTTGTCTTGTCCTTTTTCTCTGAAAAGCTTGTGTGAGCAAATGTTGAATATTTCCACTGCTGTACCCACAGCCCTTTGCATGGAATCTGGTAGGCAGGTTGTGGGCTACAAGGCAGGATTTCTCAACCTCAATGTTTTGGGATTTGGACTGGATAGGTTTTCACTGTTGGTGCTGTCCTGTGCACTGTGTGGGGTGAAGCAGCATTCTTGACTTTTACCCATCAGACACTGGTAGTTTTCACTGCACCTGTGATGATGTATAATATCTCCGTTCTTTTACCCATGTCTTTTAATGGACATTACCTGTTGAGAACTCCTGTTGAAAGCCGACAACATTCTATTACAACTTGATTGTTTGGTAACTATTTCTGATCATCTTCCATGAGGTAGAAACTATGCCAGACAGCAGAGTCACAGCAGTGAACAAGAGGGACACAGCCTCTGCTCCTGAGAAGTTAATCCTCTGGAGAGGAATATGGACTGAAGCCAGGTGAACAAGTTCGTCACAAATGTGGTACTCAGAGGGCAATTATTAAGAAGAAAATTAAACAGGTGCTGGAATTGAAAGTGGGTGATGGTCAATGATACTTACTCTGAGGAGGCCACGTAGAAGTCTGAAACCATGAAAGGGCCGGAGACAGAAAAGGGGATTGACTTTCAGGTAGGAGGACCAACAACTGGAGGAAAATCCTAAAGGAAAGAATGAACTAAGAGCAGTTGAGGGCAGATAAAAGGTTGAGCCTAAGGGGTCAGGTAATGAAGAGACCAGGGTTATGTTCATTCCAGAGTCCAGAGTAAGACACTTGGATTTTGTTCCCCATGAGAAGGAAAGCCTTGGAGGAATTCTTGGAGTAATTGTGTTTTTTAATCATTCACTTTGACAACTGTGTGCAAATGTTCTACTGGGGTACATGCATGGGGAGAATGAGACCAGTTAGGAGTCTGCAGCCATCACTGGGGGTGGGGGACAGTTTTTGAAAGCCTGGACTGGAGTCCCAAAAAGACAGATACCATATGTTTTCCCTGGTCAAGGGTAACTAATAGAGTAGTTAGAATGTAATGTATTGGAGTGAAATGGACATTTTGAGATTCGATGATTGTTTACAGCCCTTGTCTCTTCTGTTGAGGAACAGTGTTTTGTTTTGTTTTTTACTCATGCTATTTGTTGAACTCTTTTCCTTAATGTAGGTTTAATTGTACCATTAGAAAGTTCATTAAGTAAACCAAAAGTAGATCTTTGTAAAAATTAAAAGTGGGAATGGACAAGAGAGGAGGAAGAAGGGTTGGAGCATGGGTTGGAGGGAGGGTAGGGTGGGAAGTATCACTGTGCTCCTAAATCTGTATATATGGAATACATGAAGCTTATATACCTTAAATAAAATTAAAAAAAAACTGGACTGGAATCTTGTACTAGAAATGAAGGAAGAGAAAATAGATAATAATAATAATTATTAAAGGAGGCTGATGATAGTGACAAAAAGATGAACGGGTGCCTGGAAAGAACAGAGCAAGGAAGGAAGATCAATTTGTTCCTGAAATAAATAGTCCAATGGCCTTAACTGGGTAGAGCTTTTGAGAGGAGAAACATGTCTGGCTAAGCAAATCAGACCCGGTCTTACAAGATTTTCTAGCCAGTGGTTCAAGTTGAGTTTCCTTTTTGTAAAGGCCATTGTTTGTGCTTTAAAGGAGGTTAATAGACTGTAACACCAGCTTAATTATGTCTCTTTCCTTGACCGATTTCTTTAGTTTAACATTTACTCAGCTTGGAATTAAGCATGTATCTCACTGTAGGGTGAAGCCATTGGAGAAAAATCTCTGAATGAAAACTTTCAATATTTTAGAACTTTTTCATCACCATGTCGGTAAAAAGAGGCTAGATGTTTAGAGCATTTCTTGTGTCTAAAATAATGAGTCTCAAAGCTTTCTTGGGTCTCTGATCATTGAGTGCTTCAATTTTTATAAAGTTGGTAGTATTAACAGCAACATAATCAATGACTGTTTACTGAGCATCTACTAAGCACAAGGTTGTTGATGTTATAGTTAGGTTTATCCTTCTTTACAACTCTCCATAGGAGTGTAACCATCCTCATCTACCACATGAGGGTAGGTGATGCTGGCAGGTACAGTAATGTGCCTATGATCACACAGCTATTGTATGAGTTTCCTAGGAAACCAGGAACAACGGACCACAAACAGACTGGCTTTAAACAACAGAAATGGACTGTGTCACAATTCTGGATGACAGAAACACAAAATCAAGGTGTCCTGAGGGCCTCATTTGCCCCAACAGCTCAGGGAGAAAATATACCCCTGTCTCTTCCAGCTGCTCTCTTCCAGTCTGCTCCATTTTCAAATGGTGATACACTCTTCTCTCCATGTCTGCCCTCCAGGAGTTTATCTCTCTCTTTCTCTCTTTCCTTTTTTATTTTTATATTTTTTAAATGTCTAGCAATTTATTTATTTTTCATAAGTACAACTTTAGGAATATAGTGATTCTTCCTGCCTTACCTGCCCTCCCCCACACACTCCCACCCCTCTTCCTCCTCCCTCTCCTATTCCCATTCTTATTTTTTTACTAAGACCGATTTTCAATTAACTTTATACACATGTGATTATACCAAGAGAAGAGTTCCACTCATTACTGGACTTATGGCCCATCCGGATAATCCAGGATGATTCCGTTGTATTTAATTTCACCTAGAAAGACATTTCTATTCAGGCAAGGTCAGGTGTGCAGATTCCAGGGATGTGGACAAATCTGCTTGAGGGCGCACTGTGCAGTGCACACCTGACTGTAAGTGGCAGAGCCTTTTCTCTGTCCTGGGGAGCTTTGATCACACTGAATTCACATCATGGAGGCAGGGGATATGCTCAGCCTTGCTCTTTCTTCCTTTTGCCTCGTCTCTCCTCAATGGCCTGTTTTCAGTATGCAGTGGTCTTAACCTAAAATAAACTTAGAAGCAGAACGCAGTGAAGGATGTAATCATAGACCCCATGAGGGTGAGTTTCAGAATGGTTATGGATATTTTCAGGACACACTCATGGAAAGAGATGATGGTGTTACTATCTTCAAAGGAGAGTAAATAATTTCAAAATACATATTAAGAATTTTAGTTGCAGCAAAATACAAGCATCAGCAACTAGATAGAAACTGAATCTGGACAGACTGATGATTAAGATTTTTTTCCCCTGGTGTTAAATTAAAAGTTACTTGTACCATTAGAAAGTTTGTTCACATTTTAAATTCTTAACAGCTTTCCTCCCTCTCCTTCTGTTCAAGGTAAGTCTCAAGTCTAATGATAGCCTCTAGCCCCAGGGGTCAGTTCCTTACAGAGTTAGAGATCAAGGAGTCGCTTGAAGATATCTGAGCCTACCGATTACTTTTGGTCTAGGGGAATTCTACACAATGGGTATATAACGCTAGCTAGAGCCATTTGTTTGCAGTTTGAGTGGTGATCTTGAAGACAGTTGATTAGTTGGCCATTTGTTGGTGGCTCTGCAGGGCTCCTTGCTCCATCAGCCATGTGAGTGAGTCTGTCCTGGGTGATGAATGAGACTAGAATCTCCAGGCAAGAAAGAGCCATCCTCCTCCTTTCCAGGACAAAAATGTTGGCATGCCTGACACAGCTCCCATGCAGTGTTAAAATGACAAAGGAAGGGACAAATCTGAGCACAGATAAGACTAATCTGAACTCTCAACTTGAGAGACAACCAAGCTCAAAATACATGCGCTCATACGCACACACACAAAAACATATTCCGAATATTATAAAGCCTGTTAGAGAACATTTGAAAAATGTAAAAAAACTAGGAAATAAAAGCAATTTCTTGACTATGTTGTTTGTTTGATTTTCTTAGTCTTCTTTAAAAAATATAGCATTCAGAGCCAGTGTTGTGGCATAAAAGGTTAAGTTGCTGCTTGTGATGTTGGCAGCCCTTGTGGGTGCTGGTTTAAGACCTGGCTGCTTTGCTTCCAATCCAGCTCCCAGCTGATGCTCCTGGGAAAGCAGTGAAGGATGGCCCAAGTGCTTTAGCTCCCACACCTACATGGGAGATCCCGGTGAAGCTCTAGGCTCCTGCCTTTGGCCTAGTCCAGCCCTGGTTGTTGCAGCCATTTTGCATTTTGGAGAGTGAACCAGTGGATGGAAGATCTTTGTCTCTCCCTCTGTCTTTCTGGAACTCTGCCTTTCAAATAAATAAATAAATAAACAAACAAACAAACAAATAAATAAATAAATGTTTTACACACACACATATAAAAATACATCATTCTATCATCTTTGCAATGTTTCTGTAAAATCCTAAAATGTGTGAATTAAATTGCTATCCTCATTCTGCAGAGGCGTAATGTCACAATTTTACCCCAGGCGAGCATAGCTGGTGACTATTTGGATCATTTTGTTGCCCTTAGTCTTTTGAGTAAAGCATCAATATCTTTGTTTTGTTTTAATAAAAGCAGCTATAAGCATAAATGTATGTTCCTGATAAAAATAATAAACAAGAAGAATTTTTTTAGAATTTATTCATTTCAAAGGCAGAGTTATAGAGAAAAAGGGAGAGAGAGAGAGATAGAGAGAGAGAGAGAGAGAGCACCAGCGAGCTTCCATCTTCTGATTCACTCCCTGAAAGGCCACAACCACCAGGGCTGGACCAGGCCAAAAATAGAATTCTGAATTAGATCTGGGTCTCCCACAAGGGTGGCAGAGACCTAAGCATTTGGGGAATCTGTGGCTGTTTTTCATATGCATATTAGCAAGGAGCTGGACATTGGAGCAGTTGGGACTCAAACCAACAGTCTTATGGAATGTCAGCATTGCAAGTGGTTGGTTAACCTGCCATACCACGCTGCTCCCATCATGAACATATGTGTTTCTAAAACCTTTCATGAAAGTATCGATCTGTTTCTTTGTCTACTATCTGTTTTCCTACAGTAGAGTCCCAGATAAAGGCAATTCTATAGGATCAAACCTCGATACTTTTTCTTTCTTCCTCCTTTTTTCTTTCCCTCCCTCTTCCTCTCATTTCTTCTTTTTTTTCTAATTTTGCAAATTATTCAGACAATATCCCCACCCAAGTAATTCAGGAGGTTCATCTGTTATGAAGATTTCAATGTGTGAATATATGCAGCAACATGATGGGTGTTTGATGCATGCCCACATCCCATATCAGAGTTCAAGTTCTGCCTCTACTTCTGATCCAGCTTCCTGCTTCTGTGCATACTGGGAGGCAGCAGGTGATGGCACAATTACACAGGTCCCTGCCACCCACATGGAAGACCCAGATGGAGTTTTTGACTATTGGCTTTGGCCTGGCCCAGCCCAGTTGTGTGTGGGCATTTGGGGAATGAACCAGTGGATGGAAAAATTCTCTCTCTCTCTCATCTCTCTTTCTAATTAAAATGAAAAATAACTTAAAAATTAAAATGTAAATATAAAATAACAAAAAAGGACTTATTTTTCTACATCAACACTCAAGAACTTACTAAAAAAGTTGTAAAGCTGATCTGGTTCAGAACCACATCACCACCCCTTCCCCATTCCCATTCCCCCCTCCCCCATCCCCCTGGTCCTCTTCACATTTCATTTTCAGATGTAGAGAGGCAGAGACAGAGATACATCTGGGCCTGGACTCATAAACCCAGCATCACTCCTTCTTAAGGTCTGCCATTGCCCCAGACACAGTGACTCTGCCCCACACTGTGTATGAAGTATACAATATCCACTCCTTTAACTGCAGTTTGATCAGATTCTGTTATTACATTCACTTTGTGGATAAGGAAACCAAGTCACAGGACATATGTTTTTCCTGTATCAAATTAGTTCATATAACACTAAATGTAGATTCATATCATAAAAATCATGAGAACAGAATCTTAAAAAAAACAAAGTTGAGGTTAAACTGAAAACATATCAAAGCCGAGGACTATAGAGGAGTTATTGGATTAGAGATTTCAAAAATTTCAAAGAATTCACAAAATCTTATCATGCAGTATCTTGATTTCAAATACTTAAAAGATTCTAATTCTGTTTTACAGTTGAAGTAATTGATGACCGACCTCTCATTCCATGAATATTTATTGAGTATCTATAGCATGTCTATCATTGTATAAAATTCTTGGAATAAGAAGGGGTCAGATATGGCCAGGAGTGGAACATAGACTATACCCAGAGTCGTAGAGAAACACATATGACCACATCTGAATAATGACATGTATACTGGGTGGGACAGCTGGGAAATATGATTTCTACTAGTGACCTTTGCTACTACTTAAGATAATACTAGCTCCAAAAGCAAGCAAAATCCTCAACTTTTCATTGGTTTAGCATAAAATTTATTTCTTGCTTAGAGGGCAATTTCTTACGGGTTTTTGGGGTTATGTGTGGATTTTTCCCACCTGATGATTCAGTGGCATAGGCATTTTCCATCTTGTGGCATCACCATCCATGAGGGCCTTAGGATCCCATAGCTATTCAGGAAATAAAAGAGGGAAGATTGGAGAAAGGCCACTTACTTCTTAACCCAAGATGGTTAAGGCAGAGAGGTGCTTGGAACTGACATTCCTGGCTTTGCCACGCTGCTGATCACACATCCTCCACTGGATGGAGAGGGACTGGGAAATGCTCAGTGCTCCTAGGTGCAGCTGTATAGCATAGGGTGGGTGGAAACCATGGAAACCATGGGTGAAGATCCAGCTATCGCTGCACCTCTGAATGCAGAATTCTCTTCTCTTAGCTTCTCTCCTCTAGTATGAAAATGATGTCTTGGTCTTTAAAAATCTCTTTGAACTATGAGACCGTAGGTCTTTGGCTTACCAAAGTTGAGGTAATATCCCTCAATTTAGACACTCTCTCTCTCACACACATGGATATGTTATCTTCCATTTAGATATATTTTATTTTGAGAGATGTATAAACCTTGCCATATGTAAGAAAATATTCTGTATATTTTTTCATTGTGAGAGATAAAAGATTCTGATAGGTTGACAATCATTAAAATTGTAAGGTTTAATTCTAAGACTTTCTTCTCTTTTCTCTCCTTTTCCCTTTTCTCCTCCTCTTTTTCCTCCTCCTCATAGTCATCTTTTACATCTTCCTCACTCCTCCACCTTCTTTTTATTTTCTTGAGGAGCTGAAGAGAGACCTAAATCCACTGACTCAGTGAATAGCAGTTCCCCTATTATAAACCAGAACAAGATGTGGATGCTATGTTTGAAAGTCTTTGAGTATGCAATTTGGACTAGGCTCCATGTGCTACCAAATATAGAGCAAAAAAACTAAAGAGAAATTAAATCTTACTTCAAAATCTTGTTTGAAATTTTTTTCTACATTTTTCTTTTTATGAAATGGAACTAAATGCTTTGATTCATACCAGTGCTTCCTGTGCTGTAGGGACTTGACTTCTGTATTCAGCCATTGTTTTTCAACTATTTTTTTTATAAATATTACATATGTTTTATATGTTAATCAAAATCAAGCTTGAACCCAAAGTTGTGGTGATGGCCAGTCAAGGCTTCTATGGCAGCTGGTTAACTCAGTGGTTGGCCTAAAACTTAGAATTAGGACTGACAACACTACCTCCAAGACCCTTGCGTTTCTTCTCTCTCTTTTGCTACCTCCACATTTACTATCTATATTTGCTTACTTTTGAGGGCTGGGATTGTTATAAATAATAATGTAGTGTGATTTTGTCAAAATCTAGAAGTCAGTTTTCTTTTTCCTCCCATATAGGCATAGACAATTCCGTAGGCATAGACAACTCATGAATCATTTCTTTCCTCTGTTAGTGAAGACAGGCATCAAAATTGATATTCCCATAAGTTGAGTAGTCTGTCCAAGATAGCACCACCTAGAAATCACAAAGCCAGGATCCCAGAGTCCATGCTACTAGCCACTGACCTGCAGTGCATTTTTGTTCAGAGAAATTACGAGAAGGTGATCATTGACAGGCAGAGGTACAGTAAGTGCAAGCCCTCCAAGTAGGGGATCCTGGTCTGGGATCACAGAACACAAATATAAAAACTTGGGAGGGCTTTAAGCCCACTTCAGACACTACCCTTATTTAACAGTTGAGGTGGCTGAGGTCTTGCCAGGGGCAGGTCATTCAGGTTTTCACTAGAATTCAGGTCTCCAGCTCCCCAAGGCAATATGTGTATTTCTCTAGGATCAGTGCAGGAAATAACGGGCTAGCAGGTCTCCAAAACTATAGATTAAAATTTCCAGCTCTTTTATCTTATTTTTAGTGTATCATGTCAGTGGGAGTTTTTGTCTCAATCTATTTACATCCCTCATGAGATCTCATGGGGGCAGGAAATAAAGTTATGATATGGAGGCAACAGAGCTAGCTCTGATCCTTACGAGGTATTTGGTCATGAGAGAATGACTTAACTTCAATTTTTCTTTTACTTCTTCCACTTGTAAAGTTGGACTAATGATAAATCATATCTTATTGGATTTTATAATAATAAAATAAGATCTACATGGAAGAAGTTTAGAACAATGACTGACAAACTAAGTATAAGGTAATATAGTATCTTCATTTGAAGAGATTATAATCTGATAATGGACCCCAAAAGCACAGGTAACAAAATCAGTAAACAGGTCAGTGGGATTTCATCAAACTAAAAACATTCTGCCCAATAAAGGAAACCCTCAACAGAGTGAAAAGAAAACTTAGAGAATGGGAGAAAATATTTGCAAGCTATACATCTGCCAGATAGAAAAATAACAAGTAATCTGATTAAAAATTGGACAGTAGATCTAAACAGACATTTTCCAAAGTAAAGCACAAAAATGGTGAATGGGTACATGAGAAGATGTTCAGCTTCACTCATCATCAGCGAAATACAAATCAAAACCACAATGAGGCATCACCTCACTCCAGTTAGAATGGCTATGATCAAAAGACAAATGATAACAAGTGTTGGTGAGGATGCGGCAGAAAAGAAACACATGCACATTGTTGTTAGGAAAGTAAATTTGGCCGGCGCTGTGGCTCAACAGGCTAATCCTCCGCCTAGCGGCGCCGCCACACCGGGTTCTAGTCCTGGTTGGGGCACCGGATTCTGTCTCGGTTGCCCCTCTTCCAGGCCAGCTCTCTGCTGTGGCCAGGGAGTGCAGTGGAGGATGGCCCAAGTGCTTGGGTCTTGCACCTCATGGGAGACCAGGATAAGCAACTGGCTCCTGCCTTCGGAACAGCGCGGTGCGCCGGCTGCAGCGTGCCAGCCACAGCGGCCATTGGAGGGTGAACCAACAGCAAAAGGAAGACCTTTCTCTCTGTCTCTCTCTCTCTCTCACTGTCCACTCTGCCTGTCAAAAAGTAAAAAAAAAAAAAAAAAAAAAAAAAAGAAAAGAAAAAAAAGAAAGTAAATTAGCAGAGTCATTGTGGAAAACTGTATGGCAGTTCCTCAGAAAACTAAAATTGTCACTTTCACATGATCCAGCAGTCCCTCCACTGGGTATACATGCAGGTTAAGGGAAATCAATCTGCCGAAGAGAACCTTCGCTCCCACATATATTGCAGCACTAATCACAAGATCCAAGAAATGGAAACAACCAAAATGTCCATCTGCTGATGAATGGATGAAGAAAATGTAGTTCATATACACAGTGGAATACACTCAATTATAGAATATAAAAACTGAGGTCGCAAAAGTTAAGAGCATATGGTGATTACCAGAAGCTAGGGAAAGTAGGGGTTGAGAGACTGAGAAAGTATCATTGATAGGTACTAAGTTATAGTTAGATAGGTGTAGGAAATTCTGGTGTTCTATTGCATGGTCAGGTGACTATAGTGGTAAGTTATTGTATGCTCCTCTACAAAAACCTAGTGGGAACCCCACTGCGGCCCAGTCATTTAAGCCACGGGCTCAAGTCCCAGCTGTTCCACTTCCAGTTTAGCACCCTGTTAATGTGTCTGGGAAAGCAGCAGATGATGACTCAGGTATGTGGGCCCCTGCAACCTTATGGGATACCTGGATTGAGTTCCAGGCTCCTGGCTTCAGCCTGACCCAGCCCTGGCCATTGCAATCTGGATGATCTGCTTCTAGAATTTCCAATAGGGTTTTTAAATTGGTACTTGTTTTCACAACTGAACTTCCAGACAAGCAGATTCAATTCTTCAAAATGTGAAGAGCGTGTGTGTGAAAATCAAGACTCATTTTAATGGAATTATTCCACAAAGATAATTTTAGGGTGGCTTCCCCGGAAGTAGATGTAGACACAGGATTTGTATGTTAACAAATGTTCCTGGAAAAACCAGCAGGAGATTAAGGAAGTGAGGCTTGGAAGTGAGGAAGACAATCAAGGGTGTAATATGTTTATCATGGATCTCATGATGAACACAATCAAAGGAGCTTCCATGGGAGGAAACTGTGGCTCAGTCAGGCAGGTACACACTGGGGGCAATACAGATCACATATCAGTGTTTTCCTGATTCGGGAATGTGGTAATTAGAGTTTGCCCATTACACCTTCTGCTTGGTAATTAGACAAGGCTATCCAAGGCATTGGCTTTCAGCATTCTGTGTTTGGTTCATGCAATCCAAGCTGGGCTCCTGCAGCCTGGGTGCAAACTTAAGAAAGCAGAAGTGGTGTTGGCTGTTGGGAGTAAGAGCGCCCTTGGCACAAGAAAGGTCAAGGAATCCAAAGCAACATGGATGAGATCCTCTGCCAGGCACTCTCCTAGGATGAAATGATGAACAGGACAAATGTTGTCTCCAGATTGTCTCCTTGAGTTTTCACTTGCAAGGAGGAAAACAGGCAAAAACCATCAAGCAAATAAATTAATTGAATCTGTGAGATGTTCAATGAATAAACAAAGACAGAGTTGTTCTGGAGAATAAGAAATCTATGGCATATAGGGGTTCAATAAAGGATGCTCTCTGGAGGTCAGTTTTAATCTGTGACCCTAATGATGAGAAACAGTGATTTATTTGGCAGGTATTAGGAGGAAAATATGTTATGTACCAGGAACATATGCAGTGTTCCTTAAGTGGAAAGTCAGTTGCATATTCCCTGAACAGAGAACACCAGGGGATGAAGCCTGTAGGATTAAGGTGGTATTTCTGCTATTTGTTACAGTCTAGCAAACTGTCCTAAAACCTAGCGATTTAAAACACAACTCTTGCAATTGCATTTATTCTGATGGTGTAACTAAGGCTACATAATCTGAGAGGACCTTATTCTGGCAATTGCTACAGTTTCTTGATTGTACTATGTCTAAAAAGTTAGCTTGGGCTTCTTCACATGGAGGGAGTATTTGTAGAGGGATAGAAGAAGCTGCAAGGCCCTTTGAGCACAAATGCCTTGCTTCAGAAGTCATACAGTGCCATTTCCACCCCATTCTATTAACCGTGCCTACTTACAAAGCAACTCAGACTCCAGGGATCAGGACAATGGCTTTATCTCTGCATGAGAGGTGCTGTAAAATTTTGTTACCATTGTCTGTAGTACTAAAGACAAAGCCCATGATTCTAGATGTGTCAGGGGTCAAAGCAAGCAGTTGTAGGCCATGGTAAAGTGTTTAGATCGTTGAGATTTGAGAGCAGCCAATTACCATGTACCTACTACCGTCTTAAGCAAGGTCTGGATCAATATAGAAATAAGATAAAGGTATAAGTTGCATTGAAATAAAAACCACTCCTTTAACTCTTAGGATGTAGTTGACATCTAAGGACAGGAGGAGTCTCTCATAGAGAACCATAGCACTAAGCAGAATCACCCACTGTCACTGACCAGCCTCTTTGATTATTAGATGCATGGCCTTGAGAAAATTGCTTTAATTCCTTGTTTTACTCAGAATAAAATGCCATGGTGATTTCTTAGCTCTTAGCTCCATCCATAGCAGAAGACACATGTTCAATAAAGTTGCAATTGTTAATGTTAAGAACAAGTAGTTCTGGGGCCAATACTGTAGTGTAGTAGGTTAAGCCTCCACTTATGGTACTGGAATCCCATATGGGCACCAGTTCGAGTCCCAGTTGCTTTACTTCCATTCCAGCTCCCTACTAATGGCCTGGGAAAGCAGTTGAAGTTGGACTGTTTCGGCCTCTACATCAATATGGGAGGCCTAGAGGAAGCTCCTGCCTCCTGGTTTTGAATTGGCCCAGCTCCAGTCATTGTGGCCAACTGGGGAGTGAACCAGCAGATAGAAGACCTGTCTGTCACTCTGCCTCTCAAATAAATAAGTAAATCTTTAAAAATCAATAAGTAGTTCTAAGTGGTTAATTTGTATAGAATTTATGGAAAGTGACTATTTTCTTCTTTCCTCTCTAGTTTATGAAAAGATCTGATTTCTCCTTCTGTCATATTTCCCTTCCTTTTCTTTTTTCCCCTTCCTTTTCTACCAAGGTTTTGTCATTTATCCACACAGATGCCTTCAGTCTAAGAATGAGACCAGTAGAGAAGAAATTTTGTCAAATGCAATGTGTAGACTCTTTGGTTTTATTATCTCAGGGAAATTGCTGGTGAATTTAAATACAAAAATAAATCTTTTTTTCCCATTACAAAGACAAGAACGATGAGAGGAAGCACTTGGTATCAGCTGGTATGAATGTTTCTAAGGTGACAGGATAGTGCATGTGCATGTGGGCCTGGTCTACATTGAGTCATTTCCTCTCCAGAAAACTCATTAGGACAAACAAATACATATGAGTGCAGGATCTCACACACTCAAACAACTAATTGTTTCTATCTTTAATATTTTGCATAGAATTGCAGGCAATTCACGAATTACATAATTTATTGCATGCCACTGCTTGCATAGAGAGGATAGCCATTATTTTAGACGTTTTTATGGACCTGGTTAATATTAAGTATTAATAACATGATTAGGGATTTAAATCTAGGCAAGCACTTCTACCCAGCCCCCAGAGACTTGCAATTTTTGGTCCCTCCTTACAAAGTGAGCTCACGAAATATGGAAAAAATATTACATGACTGAATGAAAAGAAACTGAGTAACAGAAATGGCTTAAATTACTAAAGAACAAAGCCCATGAAACAACTAGAGGGAATAAGGAAATTAATTTTCCCGATTAAATGAGAGAGCAATAAAGAACGAACACAAATTGGGAGAGACAGCAGACTCAGGCACTGAGAAATTCCAAGTCCATCAAGAGACTGTAAGCATTCTTGGGAGCCAGTTTCCCTTTGACACTTGTTGCATTTACATCTCTGCCTTAATTTCTTCCCACTGCTTCCTGCAAGGAGGATAGTTTATTTTAGAATATCCATTTACAGCATATAGAATGCTTTTAAGTGGTCCTAACTGATTGATTTTCTATCTCATGAGCTTGGTCTTATTTACAGCTCCATCTTTTTTTTTTTTTTTTTTAAGATTTATTTTTGTTTACTGGAAAGAGAGAGAGAGAGAATGAGACTGTCTCCCATGTGTTGGTTCACTTCCCAAATGGCCACAATGGCTGGAGCTGAGTTAGTCTGAAGCCAGGAGCCAGGAGCTGGGAGCTTCATGTGGATCTCCCATGTGTGTGCAGAGGCCCAAGTACTTGAGCCATCCTTCGATACTTTCCCAGGCACATTAGCTGGGAGCTGGATCAGAAGTGGAGCAGACAGGACTTGAACTGGCGCCCATATAGGATACCGGTGCTGCAGGCTGTGGCTTTAATCCACATCATTGGCCCCTCCAGTTCCATTTTACACAAGGAAATTGAGGCTCTGAATAGGTCAGCAGTCTTCCCTGCTATATGACTGCTACTGGGCAAAGCTGAAACCAATCTCAGAGCATCCAACTGAAGACTCAGTATGCTTTGTGTATCTCATACTATTTCAGCACAGGAAAAAAGTCCAAGAACCATAATCGTGGCAGAGTAGCATGTTGTAGTAGCAGCGGTTTCAGGATGTCTCTGATATCAATTCCTCCTTTCCAGCCATACATATGTGCCCCATTGTTGGTAGAGAAAACATGTCCTACCTCATTATTACTTGGATAATTTCACATTTTATTGGTTGGTTCAACTCAATATATGCTAATACATGTCAATGCTAATGGACAGTATGCTTTATTGCCCTGGGAATAAAAGGACCACTCTTTCCTGCTTTCTTACTCCACCTCTACAATATTTTGAGACCCTCATCTTAACCTTAGAGAAAATCTCTTTTTAAGGAGGATATTTACAGCTACCATGTGTCGGGCTGCTATGTACATCCCAGTGCCTGGAGTCCATGCTTCTCCTATTCTGTTCATTGCTCCGTGTCCCTAGTCAGACACTGAAAATCTTTGAGTTTCAAGGTTTCTCATCTTTAACTTGAGGGTACTCAACAGATAGTAAAGTATGGAATATACTTAAAAACCAATCCCTTAGCAAAATGCCTGGAACATAGTAAGCAGTAATTAAATGCTGTCTACTGTTTTTGCTGTTGATAATACTTTCTCCTAGTTCTCAGCTTCTACAGAAACTGTCTTGGTTGGGAATTCTACAAAAGAAAGAGTCCATCAGCCTCCTCCATAACACCCTCTCTTTGGGCCACTTCTACTTAAATATGACCTCTCATGCCTACTTGATCACTTGAAGTTACCATCATGCCAGTTTACCCCTCATTATTTGTTCTTACTTCTCATTCCCTGTTACCCTCCCATGTTTTCCCACTGACCAGACAACACTGGGTTATTTTCACCATATAATTTATCAACCAAACCATAACATTCTTGAAACTGAAAGGAAAATCCAAATGTTGAGATCATCTGTGGTAAACCAGACCATGTGGTCACACTACTTATAAGCCTTCGCAGAATTTGGAATTCACAGGATTGCTCTGATTGGGTTTCTCTACTGATTCCTTGTGGAAAATAGATCCAAATGATGCTTTTCAATAAACGAAACAGGATTTCTAGACATTTCTTACAGTCTTATAACACTGAGCACTTTGAATTGTTCCTTCTTTCTTTTCTTTTTCTTTTCATCTTTTTTTTTTTTCCCCAAAAGCTTGTTGCCCTTTATATCTAGGGTTGGTTGCTCTGTTCCAACCTTAATCAATGCTCCAACCTTGAAACATGTTAATGTAGTTTATTAAATGCTGCGGGCACAGGCTCCACACATGCCCACCACTACCTGCTCTTTTCTCTCTTCTCGGATCTTGGACCTCCCACTGCACAACAGCTGGAGAATTGATATTTAGCCCAGCAAAATAACTAGTGTTCTCCCACTGACATTCTCAAGGTTTGAGAGTATCTGATTTGTCACCCCAGCAGAACACCTCCCAAGGCCTGAAAATCGTAGTTTGGCAACCCAGGAGGAAAGTTCCTCTGACCATTTTCTTCTAACTTGCCAGCTAGTGAGAAGGGGCATTCACACACCGTGCTTCATTCCTAAGTACCCCTACTCCAGAAGATGCATGGATACTATCAGAAAAAACGTGATCCTCATTATATTATTGCCACCCTTGTAAGAAAGTGCTTAACCATAACATTTTAGGTATCTTTCTACAGTCCTAGTTCTCCCCCTTAATCGGCCATCAACATTTATGCCAGTTCTTTAACTTCCGCTTTTGATTTTGGTTTCTCCAATGACTGGCTCAGTATATAAGATTGCTAAAGGAACTGTAAAATAAGATAGACATCAAAGCGGTTTGCAGTAGTTATTTGGGGCACAGGTATACAATATCGATATTACTGCTCTGTGACACTCCGTGACCAGGAGATATGTTTTCAGGCAGTGCTCCTATTCCACTGTGTCTCTCTCAGTGTCCTGGAATGTTAGAGGGGGAAGGGAAGTTCTGACTCTCTGGATCAAAGGTGGAAGGCTCCAAATATTTAGACTAGGCCTGATCTTTTCAGGCACCCGCAGTTTTATTAGTTTTAATTAACTTATAAGCATTTTTACACAGTAATACAGATTTCTGGTCCCTCTTAAAAATTGGTTTGTGTTTCAAATACACCATGCAGGGCAAACATCAGAGGCAGCTGAGTAGTGTCACTTCTTTAGCAAAGTGCATGTACACTACAGTTGCCCAGGTAACCCCCATCCTGGACACCCCTTTTGCTAACATGAGGTGGCTTTCAGGAACAGGAACGTGGTAGGTGTCTGAGTTGGCCATCTTTCTCCCAGCTCTCCACCACAGCCCCTTGTTTTGTCCCTCATATAACAGATGAGGAGAGTGGGCTTCTAGTCCCCTCTTTCTTTTACTCCATACATCCCTATTTACTACTTTGCTTCGTGTTGTCTCTGCCTATGGTCTATCTTCTCAACCACGTAAGAGCCCATGTCTTCTCTTTCCTTTTACTTATTTCATTTATCTTAGTTTATTCTTCACCAACTTTAAAACTCATTATAAAGCAGTTTGAAAAAAAAAGTAATGGATTGTTTCTGCTTTTATTTCTGTCTTAACCTATCTCATAGGAAAATGCCTTTGAAATCTCTGGAAAACAGCCTACCAGGTCTATGCAAAAACAGTAATAGTACAGAGAACATTTCTCTTATATTACTGTTATCAGTGGATACCAGAGTACTTACAAGTTCATGACCTCATTTGATGTGCAAAGGAACTATAAGATAGCGAAGAAAGATAGTAGCAATGCCTTCAAACAAGCTAATGTAAACAAGGATCCTTAACCTATGAAGCTTTATTCAAGCATTCAGCATTATATCCCAACTTGTAAGAGCAGGAAATAAGGGACAGAGACAAGGGAGTTGAGCCAAAAATAAGACACAGAATTGGGATCAGAGTCAGGTCTCCTGTTTTTGTCTAGAGCTCTGGAAATATAGAGAGAGCTGGAAAGAACCTTGGGAATAATCAATTCAAAATTCTTCACTTGATGCAAATGAAAACTGAAGCCATGAGAAGGGAAGTCACTGCCTTAGCTTTCTGTGTCAACTGAAAGAAGTAGGGTTAGAATACGGAACTTCTAGAACTTTGCCAAGTAATCTTTTTCTGATTCTCAAACCAATTACCCAAATCCATGGTGAGAGTTCTATATAAGAAAATATGAAAATAAAATGAGCTGAAACCAGTAAATTTTCAAAAGGCTAAAGCCATCAGACTGTCTCAATCCATTTTAATGATGCATTGATTAATGCACTGCAATTTTTCTCTGTTACTGAAATCTGCTTTTTTTTTTTTTTAAAGTGAATCGATAAGTGTTTGTATATCCTGACTTCCACCTTCTTTTGTCCTTCTTTTGTTTCCTAAGGCTCTTCTTTCTATCTCTAGGCATTTTTCTTGGATTTCCTGTTCTGCTTAACTCTACAGTGTGTATGGTGGAATGTATATAGAGTTGGGGCCAGGAGGGTTGAATTTGTAACACCTGATTTCCCCTTTTTAGGTTTGTCAAGTTGAACAAATCACCTTTGATGTGGTGAGTTTTCTAGAATTAGCATTCTTTCCTTAATAATGACCATTTCTTCTTTTTTGGATTAAGATTTGTTGACTCTATTCTCAATGAATGATTTTTGAATCTTTGCCTAGTTTCAATATGTGTTAATACAGCGACCTGTGCCAGTCACCTTCAAAGTCTAGCAGAGACAGATAAGACTGGGATGATTCTGCAATTGACAAGCTGTGCCAAATGGAACTTTTAAAAACTTCATTGAGCCTCATTCATCTGTTCATTCACTAATATAACAGAGAGTGCTTCAGGCAGAAGAGATACTGATATAAACAAGATAGCAGATCTCTTGAATCTAAGGATCTAAAAGTGGAGAATAAATGTCAGAAAATAACGGATTGTGTTGAGCATTATTTAGATATGGTGGAGTGTTTTTTTCCATCCAAGCTCCCATTAAGTTTTGTATATTATTTCCAAATTTTCCTAGTGCCTTAAAATTGTTTGTATGTTAATTTTCTCCACTAGAACTCAACTTTATGTACAGAAGGGACTATGTGTGTGCTTTATTTTTAAATTTCTAATTCCCCCATTGTGTCCACTACCATGAATGTGCTTGGCAATGGCTTGTTCACATTTTGAATGTTAACTTCATTCTTGGGCTCATCTTATTTTTCCCTGTCCTTTTTTCACTTTATTCCTAATTTCTTATTGTATCATTTCAAAAGCAGTATTTTAAAAGCAACTGCAAAGCTTTTTGAAATGAAGCTAGTTTATTTAAGGAAGCAGAAAACAAAACAATGAGCACATTTTTAAATATGAACGTCTAGGTTAGCAAAACTTGAGTTTAGGGGCAAGTGTTGTTGTGATTAAGCCATCACTTGGGCCATCAGCATCCCATAGCAGAGTGCTGGTTTGAGTCACAGGTGCTCTGCTTCAGATCCACCTCCCTGCTAATGTACATGGAAAGCAATGGATGATGACACAAATTTCTATCACCCATTTGGGGAACTGGATGCAGTTGCTGGCTTCTGGCTTCAGCCTGGCCCAACACCAGATATTATGGTTATTTGGGGAGTAAAACCAACAGGTGGATGATCTCTCTCAGTCTCCCCCTTCTCTCTCTCCATGTCACTCTGCCTTCAAATAAATAACTAACTCACTATTAAAAAAGAAAACTTGAGTTTGAGTACAAACATCCAAGCTTCTGATAGTTTTGTTGTCTTGGAAAAGGAGCCTATGTTGCCAAGTCATAGTCTCTTATTTGAAAAATGGAGCTCATGTCATCATATCTTGAAAGTATTAGATGACGTTGTGTGTATAAAAGACTGAGCAAGCAAAAATAACAGCTCTCCTGTTTCAGCACTTGCTCAGTTTCAGTGTCATCATTGTGTTCTTAGAATTGTAACTGCAAATCACATTGACTCCATTAAAATTTTAATTAAAAATTAAAATAAACAATGAGGTTTATGGCGATTGATAAAACTATCAAATTGTGACAAACCATCCAATCTTTTTAATCACTTACTCCAGACATTCAGCTGCACAAAACAGACACTCAATAAAAAATAAGCACTGTAAATGGTGGTGAATTGCATTATCTCTTTAGTAATGCTGGACAACCCAAAGAAAAGAATTTTATGAGAGACTGAAACATAGACCAACACCCAGGATTTAATTATGATGGCCCTCAAATAGGAAGAATGTGTGCTGCTGTTTATAAGTCGTTGTCCCTCTTTGGTCCTGTCTTCCTAGCATAAAGGTACCGTATCATGTTTACAAAAATGTCCTGATTTACACAGACAACCTAACCTTTTTGATTCACATCCAAAACCAAGTATGCACAGAAGCCAAAGGGAAGAAAGAGGAAGAGAAACACAAAGCAAGTTAATTCTGTAAACTTGTCTTCCTCCTCATGAACACATCCTCCAAAGAGGCTTTGATTTATGTGTCCTGATTCATGGCAATTGGAGGTATGGAAGATTTGTCACCTTGGATTTTGAGGGTCCAATTATTTACACTCTAAAAGTATGCCTTCACCAGTGAGGAATGATAGAGGGATGGTGTGTGCAGTATCATGTTAATGGGAGGGCTACAAAAATCAATGGCAGGATCAGGGATGGGAGCCATTTAATCTCATTTCTGCAGCTCAAGATGCCAGCACATCCGTCTTTTTCAAGAGTATGCACACAGCTCTATTAGGCACTGGTCATGCTATAATTCTACTGTAATTGCAATAGCATTATAAATTATTGTCATAACACCATCACACCACAGAATCAGTGCACTAGAACTCTGGTTCATGGCTTTGTGTTTTCTCTGTGTGCAACCATTTATTTTTGGAGATGGTACAAGAGGCTGTGAGCATAAATGTGCCTACGTACTCATGTCATGTGAACAGTTTGCTGTCTGCTTCCTGATGAGCTTGGTAAAATTCTGCAATGAACTGTGAGAAGGAAGCACCTTGTACTATACATTTTGTTATTACAAATGAACTATGTGACCTTGTGAAGGTCGTATTCCCTCTTACTACCATGGCATGTAAAATAAGATCATTGAGGTTAATAATCGCTTTCTGAATTTCAGCAACTTTCCTACCTTCTTTTTGGGGGCCATTTTTCATATTATATGTGTGATTAAATTTTGTTAATGTTTGCCAATGCACAATGCAAAAGCTTTGTAATCTCCGAAAGGTTAGGCTGAAATTGAACTCAATAACTATGAACCCTCTTACAAGAATCAATCACCCTCCAAGGGCACACCCCCAAAGACCTAACAACTCCCACTGGAACCTCTTCCTAGCTGCCACAATTAGATCAAGTCTCCTTCTTTGAGTCATCAGTCATTAACATCAAGATATCAGAGTTTAACAATTTGCAGGAGTTTTGGGAGACAAGTCTTTCTGTACCCATGATGCTGTGTTCCTGACTCTGCTTCACGATGCAGGGATAGGAGGGAATAGAGGGGAATGTTTTTGGAGAGGCTGATCCTCTATACTCCCGATTCTTTGTAAACTTTTGAGAAGGTACAAGCTTCCCTGTTAATAGATGTCTTAATGAAAAGAGTATTAGTTCTTTTGGTCTTACCTTTAAATTGCAATTAACTTACCACAGTCCCCAGAGTGATATTTTCAAAATGACATGTTATGTCATGTCACTTTTCTGCCTAATTCTCTCCATTGTATTCCTATCTCATTTGAAGTAAAAGGAAACATCCTTAAAATGAAATACAAAGTCCCAGTTAATGTGGCTTCCATTAGCTCTGTATGTACTTCCTCCTACTCACCTCCAAGCTCCTACATTCTGGCCATTCTGGGCTGCATTTGCTTTCTAAAAAGCTAACACCTTTCTGCCTTCAGGATTTTAATGCTTTCCATTCCTTCTGCCTAGGATGTTTGCACCTCTCCATCCCTTCTCCCAGTCTCTTCCCACACAACGTCTTATCTCAGAGTCCTTCCCTGACTATCTTATCCAAAGTTGTGTTTCCTTTTCCCATGACACACTCTATCCTTACTATGTTTAATTTCCTCCAGATGTTTCTTAGTAGTATGACTTGATATATAATAAGTATATTTCTGTTTGCTGTACATATCCTCTCCTTAGACTGAAAGTATGTAAGGGAAAACAATTTTGTTTGTCCTCTTCATTTTTTATTATTATCATTTTTAAAAACATTTATTTATTTTATTTCAAAGGCAGAATTACAGAGAGGCAGAGAGAGAGAGAGAGAGAGAGAGAGAGAGCTCTTCCATCCACTGGTTCACTCTCCAGATGGCTGCAATGGCTGGAGCTGTGCCAATTTGAAGCCAGGAGCTTCATTCGGGTCTCCCACATAGGGGCATGGGCCCAAGGACTTGAGCTATCTTCTACTGCTTTCCCAGGTCATAGCAGAGAGCTGTATGGGAAGTAGAGCAGCAGTATGGGATGCCATATGGGATGCCATATGGGATGCCAGCACTGCAGACAGTGGCTTTACCCACTATGCCACAATGCCAGCCCCTGTCCTCTTTATTTTTGCATGCTTAGTTCTTAGATCAGTTCTGATGTATAGTAAGCATTTGTTTATTTAATAATATAATTAACTAATATGAATATATTGTATATATAAATGCCTTACTTTCCTTTTGCCTCTATATTGTTTTTTTGTTGAAAAGAAAAATTACATGCATAATTATTATTATATAAAACTTCTTAAAAATTATATAAAATGCTACACAGTGAAAAGCCTTTCTTCAAATCATATGATTCTTGCCATAAAGCTCTTCTTTACCTGTTCTCTATTGCTATGAATTTCTATGTTGTTTATAAGTCCATCCCTCCCGTTTCCCCTTCTTTATTTTCTTCCATCCCCATCTGTTTTTATTTTTCTGTTTTTATCCTTTATGACTTAATTATATTCTCTGTTACATATAATCTGTTTTCTTCCATTTTTGTCTCTGTGTAATGTGGCTTACCTTCTTTTCTTCCATGTTTTTGCTCAGCTATATTAATTTATGTTTAATTTTCTCCTATTGTTTGCTGTTATCTTTCCTAGAGTTTCACATTTCTGTTTGGGCCTTCTTTAATAAGAAGAATTATTTATTGGCATACTTTGATTCATGATATACAGTTTTCTTCTGATGGACAATTTTCATTCATCATACATTTTGTTTGTCTTTTTCTTATTTATTATCAGTATCTTTGAATTATTTTCTTGCTCTCTTTTATTATTCATTTTCACTGAAATGATTTTTTGAGATAACTTATTAAAATAGATTATTTTTATTTCTAAAGATTTATTCATTTGGAGCACAGAGACAGGGAGAGAATAAGAGAAGGATGAAAGAGAGAGGCAAATATCTTCCATCCACTGGTTCACTCCTCAAATGGCCACAGTAACTGGGCTAGGCCAGGCCAAAGCCAGGCTCTATGAGCTTTCTCCAGGTCTCTCACATGGGTACAGGAGTCTAAGCACTTGGGTCATCTCCCACTGGGGTTTGGATCAGAAGTAGAGCAGCTAGAACTCAAACCTGCACCTACATGGGATGCTGGTACCACAGCGGAGGCTGAACCCTCTATGCCACAGTGCCAACCCCTATCAGTAGATTCTTATGGGTGGGAGAATAATTTCAAAAATTGCATACCTCGGAGGCTCTCTCCTTGCCTGAGTTAGCAACATCCTTCCCTGTATATGTGGCTCATCTGTGTGACTCTATGTGAAGCAAGGCTTTTCTTCTCCAACAAAACTTCTCACTGCATTTTCATACAACTAGGGATTGTAGCTTTTGTACTTTAGATCATGTACCTTATAATTAGGGAATACTTCCTTCCTGAGAACAAACATGGCTAGACCCTCTTATCATTTCTTTCCGTCTCTTCCTCTCCTTTGTCTTCTACTAAATCTTAATTTTTGGCAGCCCTTTTGTCTATTTCAGACTTTATGGATTATATCTATATCATAATTATCCTGAAAATGAAAGTTGCAGGCTTTTCTAAAGAATTAAATTCTTCTTGACACTTAAAACATGAGTTCTCTTAAAAGAAGTGAAAAATGCTGACTATCCTGTTATGTTCATGTGAGAAATAGCTTTTCCTTGTTTTTAACTATTTCTAGCCTCATTAGAATTCTCCAGAGAACAGAGTGGGAAAATTTCTTAATTTATTTTTTATGTTCTGAGCTTTCTGAAGTAAGAGTACTTGAGGCTTTCACTCCAGAAATGGGAATAAATGTTTGCTGAGTCAACCACCTTTTTTCATCCAGTCTCCCATGGAACAGTTGCCTAGGCATAGAAATGGGAAGACTATGAACATGCAATTTATACCTAAAGGAATTCATTTTGCTATTCAGAGAAGTACTAGAACTTACAGAGCTCTTGTTTTATAGAAGGTGGTGTTTCTTTATGATCATAGAACACTAAGTCAGAGCTGGAAAGAACCACACAGACATCGTGCTTAACACTTCACTGGAAAGATTAAGAAACTGAGTCGGTAGCTGAAACCTCCTGGTTCCGTAGCTTGAAGGTAAAAATGAATAGGGAAAGTCAGATTCTGGGACATCGTCCAGACCATGTGTTCTAGCAGGCAGGGTAATTGTGTTGTTTATGTAGCTATGGACCTCTTTATTTGTTTTATCTTTGAAAAAGACTAAAAGAGTGAGCTGGAGTGAAGAAATTATTCTGGACAGAAGGATCCCATGTGTTATTCTCATAGTGTTCTTCTTAAGTGCATGCTGTAATGTGGAAATCATTAGGTAGAGTTACTTAAGCCATTGTGTACTATGTGCTCCAAGCCATGCCTAGAGCTGAATAACCCAAGAACTTATATTTGGGGTATTGGAAGAGAGTCAACCTAGCTATATTAAAGTGACATTTGATGTCTTATTCTCTATTTTCTCTTGACCACATATATCTCTCAAGGAGTCCATGAAAAGGGGTGGCTAGGCCATGGCATGGTCTACAAAGACCAACTATATCCCCAAACTCACCATAACCCCAGAGAAATATTTCCCACTTCATCCTACTTACCAAAACTACTTGAGAAGTTGCTCTTTTATTGCATATGTGTGCAAGTGGAATTTATTACATATATGTAAAATACAGGTTAGCATAGCACTAGGAGAAACTGTCGATTTCAACAGCAGCCATGTAACTACTTAAGCAAAATTGTATGTTGATCACTTCCCAATGTTTTAGAAGTGTTAGTTTGATTTATGTGCAGATGCTTTTTAAAGCATATATTGTAAGTTGGCCAGCATGACTTTGAGAGTGCGTAGATTATGACTACATTATCTGTGTGAGCAAACAGGCCTCAGCGGGCATGTGCAGAGCAGCAGGACTGATGAGTTCCTAATAGATCCTCTTTGCAAATTGGCACCTGTTCTTATTTGAACATCATTGAAGAAAAATACTTCACCCTTCCCCTGTATTTTTGAGACCTGGGTTTCTTGCTCTGAAAATAAATATTCTTGGTTCAAGCTTTAGAGTATCAGAATGGAAATAAAATTCTAAGTTGAGGGGAAGTGTAGCAAGAAGAGTGCAAAGAAATGGGAGAAGTGTTCAGCATTATCAAATGGTCATGTGTGGCTGGAAGTTCAAAGAAGAGATAGGAAATAGAGGGAATGAGGGAAGAGATTGGAGATGGTTTGGGGATGGAGGAAGGTCTTGTTTTTGAAATGTCTAGTTTACCACCTTAGGGATCATGGACAGTATTTGGAAAATTGAGCAACATTAAATGATATTGAATGTAGGAGTGCTGTGATCAACTTTAAATCCTAAAAATTTAGAGGACTGTTTAAAGGAGGTGAGATTGGATACAGGGATAATTTTGAAATCGTGGTAGATAAGGATGATGGTGATGATGATGTTAGCATGTCAGGAATTGTGTTAGCCACTGTATAGTTGTCATTAGAGAATACCACTTCCCTGTTTTATGGATGATGTTTTAGAGATCACACAAAGAGCAGGAGGCAGAACTGGGATTTTTCCACAGTAGGTCACTATAAGGGCTAAATCTGTTGAGTTCAAAATGAATGCTTGAAATAAGCCAGTTCTGTAGACCACAGTTTGTTATATCTGGGGAACCTGCTTGTCCATTGGGTTAATTTGTTTCATCTACTAACCCTGGATGAGTTTGATTAGCTAAAAACTTAGCACTGTTTTACAAGTGAAAACACGATAAGTGAAATAATTTACTTGACACTAAAACTTTTCTTAGCCATCCCAGTGAGGATTCTTGTGGAGTTGTAAAGGAGAAGATGAAAATTTAATCCCATATTCATGAATATTTTCAAATGAAGGGATATCCTCCTCATATTCATAGAAACTTATGGAAAATCTTGTCCCAGAAGTGCTCTGAAATCCTTGACAGCAAATGTATGACAAAAGTTATACATAATAATAGGGCCAGTAGTACACAAATTCCTGGAATTTGCCTTTACAATTCCATTTTAAAAAATGAGTGTCCAGTGCTAGCTTCATTAACAAGAATATGCCTCTTACATGTTAGGTTCAAAAGGAGTCACATTTTACATTGTTAAATTAAAATAACATTTAGATATCCAATTTTCACAGAAGATAAATTGCTTTGAACCTTTCAGTAACTCTGAGTTTTTTTTTTCTTAAAATGAAAATAAGGAGTGGATTAATTTCTAAAACACCTTTAAATAAATTAGATTGCTCTTTTCCCTCCTTATTTCCTTCCCTTTCCTCCTTCTGTCCCTTTCTTCTTATTTAAGCATTAACCAAAATCCAGGGAAATCCATCTGAGAGGAAAAAGAGCTCTTCTCTCTTCCTCCTTACCCTATAAAATCTGCACATCGTTGACAGAATGTTGATTTAGAATTACACTAATTGACAGTGAAAGACTTCATATAATCCTGTTTATATGACCTCCAATAATGTTGAAAGATCAAATAAAAACCCTACCCTGGCAATTTTCAGAAGCTGTCATGGTCTATAACAGAAATGATTTAGATGAATGAACTTCTAGCTTCTACAAAGTGTGAATTTGCATTTTACACAACACCCACGTCATCAGTCACTGAGCCTGCTCCAAAGAAAAGACTTCTCTGGGGACTAAGTGCCTGCTCTTCTTTTTGGGTGATTCGAGGAATTTTTTTCATTGTCGTTAATTAACTGCAAGTATTGGTGGCTTCCCCAGAAGAGTTATGATCAGGTTTTCCTATTCTTCCTCAGGAGGGAAACCAGTTTTCAATGTCAGTGCCAGCATCTATCATAACTGGAAATACTGTTCACCAAAGGTCATCATAACATTTTTACATTTAGATATTGAAATAAGAGATGAGATAAAGGATGGTCTAGAAATGCATAATATAATTTGAGGAGTAGTTTTTCATATTTTCCTAAGGGTATATTTTTTGTTATTTGCTAAAATACAAATAGTGATCCATGTTATTGCTTGTGTTGCTTACATAAAATCAATGTAATGTTTTATTTACATAACCTCTAATTTTCTCCTCTCCTAATTTCATCAAATAGCAAAAAATAATTTTGAGGACCAGGCATTATTTCTTGGGTTCTCTTTGGACAACACATTGTAACATATCCTATAAACCAGATTTAATCTTTTTGAATGAACTTTCTTTTTTAAAAAGATTTTATTTATTTATTTATTTATTTGAGAAGCAGAGTTACAGAACGAGGGAGAGACAAAGAGAAAGATCTTCCATTCTCTGGTTCACTCTCCAAATGACTGCAATGGCTGAGGTTGGGCCAATCCAAAGTCAAGAGCCAGGAGCTTCTTCTAGATATCCCATGTGGGTGCAGAGGCCTAAGCATTCGTGCCATCTTCTACTGCTTTCCCAGGCCATAGCAGAGAGCTGGATTGGAAGAGGAGCAGCCAGGACTCAAACCAGTGCCCCATGGGATGCTGGTACCACAGGCAGAGGCTTAGTCTACTAAGCCACAGTGCCAACACCTGAATCAACATTTTCTATGTCCTCTTTACTTATTAGCATCATAGGACTGATTGTTTAATGTTTAATGTAAACAATATGGCATCATCTTAAAAGCAAAATTAAAACTGAAGAATTATAC
The DNA here is from genome assembly GCF_033115175.1 of Lepus europaeus. NCBI lineage: Eukaryota > Metazoa > Chordata > Mammalia > Lagomorpha > Leporidae > Lepus > Lepus europaeus. The sequence goes on along the minus strand of NC_084830.1, from coordinate 14,293,275 downwards.
ATATGTTCTGATTGTTACTGTATGAGTCTCCTTTTATTGACAACATCTAATCTGGAAGTTCATGGATGAAGAGTAAAAAAACACTGTTTGGAACATATCAGGTTCTATGTAATATTTAATGAGTGGAATGAATGTAAAATCCTAGGATTTTTCTTTTACTTTCTCTATTTCTCAAGCACTAAATATTATTTTAACATATTATAGAAAATCATTTTTTTATACTTTTACATAAATGTTGCCTTATGAAATGGGCTGTTGCTCTAATCGAGTCCACAATTACAAATAGAGCTCAACTACATTGGCTCCGGACACCCTCATCCTATCCCTGCTTGCTGCCTGTTCATCAAGGATCAACATATCAAGAATAAATCACTCTCAGAATGCCCTTTGCTTGGGGACATTTTCAGGAGGGTATATCCCTTATGCTTTCAAACTGGTCAGAGCTGTAACTCCTAGGTTGGATCCACCATAACCTCCTTCTCTTCTGGTTCCCCAAGGCTACATGAAAGCAAGAACTTCTCTAGTTTGTTTTCATTGCCATATTTTCAGTGATTCCAATAGGTTCTCAATAAATATTCATAAAATTAATGGTTGCTGTTTACAAGAGTGCTTGAAGAAGGCAAGCCAGTGCTAATATTGGCAATGGTACCAATCTTTAGGACACCAGTGGTATGTCCAGAGAGCCAGCTCCTGAATGTCCTCCTCAAGTGTCCTGTTGCACATCACTGGTCCTGATGGAGGACACTCATGAAGACATTACTTTGCAAATCTATTTATCCTAGAGTCTATTTCTCTTGCTGGGTTTAAGTTGATGGGGAAAAGGAAGAGAATTGACTGATCGCTGTAAGAAAGAAAGAAACATATTGATTCAAGAAAAAAGAGCCATTGTAACAGCTGTTGAAAACAAAGACTACTTCACTCTGTGAGCAGGCGTCAGGATGCTGGAATGAGTAGAACAATGGATCAACCCATAGACCAAGAGTATCTGAGATGGGAAGGAATGAGCAGACGCTAGATGGAAGTGTGTGTTTAGGAAGCTTTCAGTTTGCTGGTTTGTTGGCCACTGAAGATTTTCTACTGCTTCTTCCCATCCTGGAGGCAATGAGAATCCAGACTGGCATCATATAAAGAAAACTGTTTCTCCCCTGGCATTGGGCTCTGGTGTGCTAAGAATAAACAGAAAAATGGGTGCAAATGAGATGGAAAATAATGGAGGTTGGTGATGCGGAAGGATGTTGCTTTAGATGAAATTTCCAAATAAATGTACAAAAATAAGATATGAGCCATATAAATGTCTGGGAGAAGAATGTAGTTGGCAGAGAGAGTAGTGAGTACAAAAGCCCAAAGGTAAGAGTGGACATGATTGGAATAATCGTTATCTCATAATCTAATAGGGCTAATTGTCAGGAAAACAAACATATGGCAACATATGTTATACACTAGAACAATGTCTGGGCTTGGTGATCACCTATCAAGTAAACATTGAAAGAAAATGAGAATTCCCCTCACTTGCTGACCACTGGAGAATTAAAATTCAGTTTATATACCTCTACAGCCAAATCCTATGGAATACGGTGGAATTCTTCAATGATTCATGAACACTTCAGAGTCTGATAGTGCCTCTCACCACAGTTGAGGTTGGCTGTCCATGTTCATTCAGTATTGTAGAGATAAGTACTGATGATAAGAATCTGTAGCATGTTCAGATTCTGAAAGAGGAAAAATTATGCCCTTTGTGATCACCATCACTTAACTTACTCTTGTAGGGTAAATAGCTGTTGCTGCTATGAAGAAACAATCCCTCAACCACGCTAAACACACAAAACTTTTCCTTCTCTTTCATATCCTTCAGTGTGGATGGTGTTGATCAGCTGACTCTTCTCCAAAGGGTGGTTCAAGGATACAACTTCCTGCTTATTCCATGATCCTGGCATCTTCAGTGTGTGATTGTGTGCAGAGAAAACAAGAAACAAGTGGTGCCTCCAAGGCTTGTGGAAGTCTGCTCATCTTTTCCATTTATGTTTCATTGGCCACCCTAGGCGTATGGTCCCATCTAGTGCCAAGGGGTCAGAAAACATAGTTGTTGTCAATATGCAGAGGAAGTTGTGGGTCTGATGAATACATAGATCCAATTTCTGTGCAGACTTTATAGTCATCTCATTTATATATAGGAGGCAGGTACTATTGTTTCCATTTATTTCCTGTAAGGAAACATGTAGAAGTCCATAGGTCTTTCAGGCATCACACAGAATTTCCATCCTGGGTTTGTACCATGATGATTTGTTAGTCCATCTAAGTAGTCATTAAAGACCCCTTTGCACTGCCTCCCTTATATAATGTGTTCCACTGCACAATCAGCTATGGTGTCAGATAGAGGCTGGAAAGAATGAAACCTGCCTTCTTGGGTGTATTTCTGCTGTGTCTTCCAATAGCTCAGTAAGTTTAGGAAGTCACTCCACATCCTCACATGTCAGTTTCCTCATGAGAAATGGGACCACTTGATCATTAACTTCCCTTTTAGCTTGAAAACTCATTTAATGTTATTGATTTTGCATTCTTAAACATACATCTATTAGAGAATCACTTCTATTCCCTTTTAATAGTTCTTCCAGGGCTGGGGGCTCTTGTGTAGATGCTCCATGGGAACCACATCCACACGCAATACTCAGCACCTCCTCGGCTCCCTCAGCCTCCATTCCCCTTGAAGAATTTTCCATCTGCTAGCAGACCCCACTGTCAAAGCAGCTGATTCCTGTTGGTTTAGGAAAGCATCCAGCGTGGCTCGCGTTCAACGGCCCCTTGTCTCTTTTCCGGAGCACCCGGGGAATGTAACCTGCCAAATCGCTTTTACCCAAAACTCGGCATGAAATGTGCCTGTCTGGGCTTCAGAGCAGCTTAGCTAATAAAGCAGGAGATCGCTGAGGAAAAGCGGATATTTGTGCTGTTCAGGAACTCTGAGTGCCAAGAGCCCGCCTCCCTTGGCTCCCCTGGGGAGGCTGAGGTTTTGCAGGTTTAAAGTCATGACTGCAAGGATGGCCCACAGCCAGCTTCCTGAAAAGGGGATGAAAGTCCCCATCAGAAAATTCTCACCCCCTCCCCCTTGTCTTTTCTCTCTCTCTGGCTGAAGTAGAACTTGCTTGCTTGCTTGTGTGTGTGTGTGTGTGCACCAGAAACAGGAAGCTGTTTTCTGTTCACAGCAATGAAGAACACTGGTACGAAATGCTGTCAAACATGATAAAATGTTACCAGGACAAGATGGGGGCCTTTTGCAAGCCTGTGATAGAAGCAGTCTGGGCCAGAAAAGGGTGAGGGATTTTCAGAATGTGCTTTACTCCCAGCTTTTCAGGAAAAGTCAAGTGCTGTGGGGACTCAGGGTGAGGGGGAACCGTAATCATAATCAGCTAGGGAAAGTTGTGGATGGCCCCATGGTGGTCTACCTCACTTATTCACTCATTCCAAACACTTCTGTTGAGTACCTCCACTGTATGAGACCTTGTATTTGTCAATGAGACAAGGGCCCTCATCCAATGGGCTCTCCACTTCTACTCTTATGCCTGTTAATCCTGCAAATTAATTGTCCCATATAGAAGTCAGAATGACATTTTAAATATCATAAACCAAAGGACATACCTTTCCCACTATCTTTTCAATCCTTTGTCATAGTCCATTTGCACTTGCTATAACAATACCTGAGAATTGAGTAGGATATAAAGAAAGAAATTTATTTCTTTCACAGTTCAGGAGGCTGGAAAGTCTGAGAGCATGCTTTTGGTGTCTACTTGACTTTTGGTGAGGGTCTCATACTGCTTCATAATATGGGAGAAAAGAGAAAATGCAAACAGGTGCATACAGAGGTGACAAAGCACGAGGGGTGGTCATACTCTGCAGTATCCCACTCCTGCAGTAACTAATCCAGTTCTGGAAGCATGACAATTCATTCCCTTTCACAAGAATTAACCCAGGCCCATGAGAGTGGCATTAATTCCTTCATGGGGGCAGGGTCCTTGGGACCCAACTACCTCTTTTTTTTTTTTTTTAACTTTTATTTAATGAATATAAATTTCCAGTGTACAGCTTATGGATTACAGTGGCTTCCCCCTCCCATAACTTCCCTCCCACCCGCAACCCTCCCCTCTCCCGCTCCCTCTCCCCTTCCATTTGCATCAAGATTCATTTTCAATTCTCTTTATATACAGAAGATCAATTTAGTATAAAGGTTTCAACAGTTTGCACTCACATAGACACACAAAGTGAAACATACTGTTTGAGTACTAGTTATAGCATCAAATCACAATGTACAGCACATTAAGGACAGAGATCCCACATGAGGAGCAAGTGCACAGTGGCTCCTGTTGTTGACCCAACAAATTGACACTCTAGTTTATGGCGCCAGTAACCACCCTAGGCTGTCTTCATGAGTTGCCAAGGCTATGGAAGCCTTCCAAGTTTGCCGACTCTGATCATATTTAGACAAGGTCATAAAAGACAGAGTGAGGATAGTAACCAATGATCCTAACAGTGACATTAACCAGGTTTGAACAATTATACAGCATTAAGTGGGGAAGAGGACCATCAGTACACACAGGTTGGGAGTAGAGCCCTTGGTGGTAGAGTAGAGGTTATGATTACGAAGGAATGAGGCCCAAGTACGCTAGACAGGGTCTAGAACAAAGGACAGAGTCATTATTAGAGGAGCTAAGAAAGGTGCTAAGCTACAATTAAGTTTTCTGATTGAGAGGCAAATAGAACCTGATAGAAGGAGCTTGATAATAATCTGGTGGGCTTTAGGCCTTGTAAGTTAAGAGGCCCAGACCTATCTATCTCTTCACATGGGGTATATCCTAAGGGAGGTGTGAACCTCCTAGGGGAAGGCACTCTGTTGACTTTCATTACTTGGCTGGGCTGGGAGGAGAGCTGGCCAGGTAAAGGCAGGGGGCATCTCTAACAAGAAATTTACAGTTCTGCCTGCAATGTTGCTGACCCTACTTGACCACACCCTCAGCTGCAGTGGTCACTTTGGAAGTTGGGCTGAGTGAAGGGCTTTTCAGCTTGGAGCCAATAAGATCTGTGGCTCTGACCTGGGCATCCTTCGACTCCAGGGCAGGTCCATTTCCAGTGATCCAACTCTTGGCAGAGCTGCCAGGGCTCTTCACAAGCTGACTTCTGCTGAAGCCCAGGCTTACCACATTGAAAGCCACTGCAGTGGACTGGCCTGTTGGGTCTCCTTGAGGGCAGATCACTGTACAGATCAGCCATTAATAGGCCTGCCACCCATTGCTTCTGATGCCTAGCTTTCTTTTCCTCCTGGTTTGTGTTAAAGCAGACCAGAGGATGCAAGTCAAGGGAGTGCCCGTGTCCCATCTCTAATCTTCGGTGGCCTGAACTACAAGTCTCTAGTCACAGGCATGTTCTGTAGTAGTTTTTCTAAGGTAGACAATGCCCATGAGGAAAATTATATTCTCACTTTAAAACTTTCTTTCCCTTTGGTCTGAAAGGGAGGTTTTTTCTACTTACTGTATACTTTGCTGATGGCGAAGTGAATCTAACTATGAGATTATTATTTAAGTTCTTATTTTGGCTATGCTATTACAGAAAAATGTTAGCCATCTCTTTTATAAGGTCTAAAGATTAAATTGTGCGTCCTACAGATTCCTTCATAATAGAATTAGTTTCCTACCTTGAAGAGAATAGAGAAATGAAAGAACAAGTTGGGCTTAGAATAGAGAAATGAGGGAGCAAGTCCTAGATCGCTTGCTGACAATAGCAATATCACATGAATACTTAGCAAACAGTTTCAACCATTAGATAACAACTTAAGAAAACATTTACCAGAAGGTCCAATGCCTTCTATAAATTTTAAGAATCATGTATTTGAAAACACCTCTTAAATATCTAACATGGTGTAGTTTGTTTAACCAGTAAACTTAAGCACAACCATATAAAATGTTTTTAGTTTCTTTCTACCTACACGTTTAAAACATATGATACACAGATTCAGGTCACACAAATTAAAATGTATCTTTGATTGATTTTAGCAGCTTAAATTTATGGACAATGTTATCTATAAGCCATTTAAAATAAAACTCTTAATAAAATTTCCCCATGTGGACATACAATATGTACACACATATAACATAGCATAATAGACCAATATAGCATTTTTAATAATATCTTTTAAAATCTTTAACTCTTTTTGTAGATTGCCAATTGATTTGAATTGCTTTTTTAGTAACCTCAGTTAACCATACTTTCTCTCAGTTGGTACTGTTAATACATTATTGGCTTCATCTGTTTACAGAGCCATCCCAAAGTACTGAATACAATGGAAGTGGCTGGAAAAAGTCCATAGGAACCTATAGGAGGACAGCTACACACAGAACCAACAACGCTTTAGTTTTATGAGCAGCACATCATATATAACTGTGGATGACAAAAGACTTTAAGTCGCCATGTTTAAAATTATAAACTCATAGACCAAATTTGATCTTGTTACAAGGTGATTATTCAAATCTTTGAAAATAAGCACATATTTACATAACCCATAGCTCTTAATAAAAATTCAGCTGTTTTTGAACAATTAGAATTTAACAGACATCAAGAGAACATAATAGATTACTTTAACACATTGCTTTAACAGAGCATCAGAGTTTAATTCTATGTCAAAGAGAAATTGAGCTTCCTGTGATCTTTTGCTGTGAGGTTTCCTTCCTTTACCTTCTTTCATATTGGTGACCATGTTTCTGTGTTTCTGTGTGTAACACATCTTTAAGCATCTTTTGCAGGGCAGGATGAGTGGCAACATATTCTTTCAGTTTCTGTTTGCTATGAAAAGTCTTAATTTCACCTTCATTCACAAATGAGAGCTTTGCAGGATATAATATTCTGGGCTGGCAGTTTTTCTCTCTTAGTACCTGGGCTATGTCTCGCCATTCCCTTCTAGCTTGTAGGGTTGCTGATGAGAAGTCTGCTGTGAGTCTAATTGGAGATCCTCTAAGAGTAATCTGACGATTCTCTCTTGCACATTTTAGGATCTTTTCTTTGTGTTTCACTGTGGTGAGTTTGATTACAACATGTCGTGGTGAGGATCTCTTTTGGTCATGTTTATTAGGGGTTCTATAAGCTTCCTGTACTAAGATGCCTCTGTCCTTCTCCAAAGCTGGGAAATTTTCTGCTAGTATGTCACTGAAAATGCCTTCTAATCCTTTCTCCCTCTCCATGCCTTCAGGAACTCCTAGAACCCGAATGTTGGGTTTTTTAATAGTATCCTGTAGATTCCCGACAATATTTTTTAGATTTCTGATTTCTTCTTCTTTTCTTTGGTTTGCCTGTTTCCTTTCCTGTTCTCTGTCTTCTAAGTCCGATAGTCTCTCTTCTGCTTCGCCCATTCTGTTTTTAAGGCTCTCTAATGTGTTTGTCATTTGATCTATTGAATTCTTCATTTCATTATGATTTCTCGTCACTATCAGAGTTTCTTGTTCCACTAATTGTTTCATTTCAGTTTGATTCCTCCTTAATATTTCACTTTCACGAGAGAGATTTTCTATCTTGTCCATGAAGGATTTCTGTAGTTCAAGAATTTGTTTTTGAGAACTTCTTAATGTTCTTATCAATTTTTTGAGATCCGCTTCTTGCATTTCTTCTATCTCATCATCTTCATAATCTTGCATTGGGGTGTCTTTTTCATTTGGGGGCGTCATAGTGTCTTCCTTGTTCTTGTTACCTCGATTTTTGCATTTGTTGTTTGGCATGTTGGAGATATTTGGTTTCTTCACTGTGGTGTTTTTTCTTGTTACACTATGGCTCTATATTAAGTGGACTGTCTGCTTTCGGTGGAGCCTTAGAGGCTTGAGATGAGTGTGGACTGAGAGCTGTGTTTGGTTCCTCAGGGCTGAGGGTGTGTCAAAGATGACACTCCCAGGTTAGGCGTGGTAAATCTCTCTTTCTTTCTTTTTTTTTTTTTTTTTTGATTCAAAAGGGAAGTAATTCCACACAGCTGAACGTACTTGGAGGTAGTTAGCAGGCAAATGATATACCCACAGGAGCCAGAGATTAGAAGCTCTTTCCCAAGGACCACACAGGGAATCTGTGCTGCCCTCAGTGTGGGCTCCAATTATCCTGCAGTCTCCCACTGGGTTGCCAAGTTAGATGCTAATCTCCTGTTATTTCACCCCTCCCCCCAGAGTCAGGTTTTTCTGCTAGGCTCAGGGCTGGTGCAGACCTGAGGTCGCCCTGCTTATGACGTATCTCCAAAATGGCGCCTGCTCTTTGTCTTGCTCGCCTTTGAGAGGTGAGTGGAGAGAGAGAAACTCGTGTCCGTATCGGTCACTTTTTTTTTTTCCTCTCTCTCTTCTAGTTAGCCTGGTGAACTTTTCCCCACGGAGTTTCAAGCCTCGTTCCCTCTAGTCTCCTCTTTCCGCTTGCCTGTTGGTGTCTCGGGCTATGGAGGTTCGGCTCACCTCGCGTTCCAGCGCTGGTGCGTTGAGTCTGCCGCTGGTGTCCCGAACTTGGGCTCCCACGCTCTCCACGCAGGTCCACTGTGAATCACTAGTTCCGGAAGAGTTTCCTCTGCTGTTTATTCCCCTACTCTTCCTTGACCCTGCAGTATCTCCACTTATATTAACGTGTGTCTTGACGAACTATCAATGTGCTCCCTTCCTATTCCGCCATCTTGCCGCTCTCTGGACCCAACTACCTCTTAAAGTTCTCATCACCTCCAAATACTATTACATTATGAACAAAAATTCAATCTGCAGTGTAGAGAGAACAAATCATATCAAGGCCTGGTAGGCTTCTTATTGCCTTTAGGATAGCAGAATCTGTTTACCAACCAAGGCCTGCAATGTTCAGTATTGTCTAGCTTGGTCTTGTGTCTACTTTGTATTTACCTTGTCTCCTTCCAGTCTGTCTGACCTTCCATTTAACCTGCTTCTTGGTTCCTTGAACACATCAATCTCTTGCCATAGTAGCACTTTCACACTTGCTATTCCTACTACTGGATGTTCATGGCTAGTCTATTGTGGGTCTCAATTGTTTCTTTTCCTTTAGGTATCAGCTTAAAATCCAGCTCCTCCTAGGGCCCTTTTCTGCTCATCCATCTAAGTCTGTTGCCATTACCTTTAATTACCTACACCAATTCCCCTTTTATTTTCCTTCCTATGAGTTATCACAATCTGTAATATTTTGTTTCTTATTGGTATGACCTGAATGTAAGCTATCTTACCTTTCCACCAATTAATAGTGTGAGACAGAAGATATAGATAAAGCCTTATCGCAGTCAATCCACTGAGGAGACAAAAGTTCTAATACATGACCCAAATACAAGTAATAATTACTGTGATGGAAGGAAACAGGACTTGTGGGGTAAAGTGCTTGGTTTCTGGGGGAGATTCACCAGTAAGGTGTATTCTGATCAAGCCTTAAACATACTGAGTGTTTGTAAGAAAAACATAGGAAAGAGTTTTCGGTGTGCTGAGTAATGACGGGATCATTCTGTGCAGTTGAAGAACAGTGTACACAAGGTGAAGAAGGAAGAGATGAACTGACATAGCTGCAGGCCAGTAGAGCAGTGTTTGGATGATGGAACATGGAGAAAGCAACAACCAACCCAAACACTGAATCCAATGGAAAAGTTTATTTTTCCCTCTGCTAACATTCAGGAAGTGACGCTTCCATTGAAAATCATCACCTGGTGTGCGTGTGTAGGTGGAGAATCCATGTAGCTGCAGCTAATTTCTTGCTCTCAATATTGTTGCCCATCATATTTATCTGATGACATCATGGCTATGTGTGTTTGACTGGTTGTCTTCAAACAACCTGGAATTATGGAGCTGGAAAGACACAGCATTGCTATTTCATTCTTTGTAAAAGATATTCAAATGTACCTTTTTTTTAAAAAAAAGATTTTATTTATTTATTTATTTAGAGGTACAGTTACAGATAGCGAGAGGGAGAGACAGAGAGAAAGGTCTTTTGTCCGCTGGTTCACTCCCCAAATGGCCGCAATGGCCAGAGGTGCGACGATCAGAAGCCAGGAGTCAGGAACTTCTTTCGGGTCTCCCAAGTGGGTGCAGGGGCCCAAGGGCTTGAGCTTCCTCTACTTCTTTCCCAGGCCATAGCAGAGAGCTGGATGGGAGAGGAACAGCTGGGACTAGAACTGGCACCTGTATGGGATGCTGACACTGCAAGCGGAGGATTAACCTACTGCACCACAGCGCAGGCCCCCTCAAACATACCTTTTGCAGAGGAATCAGACATGCATTAATCTTGTGATTAAGGGCTATTTATTTATATATTTATTTTAGAGGCAGAGAGACAGAGACATATATAGATAGATAGATAGATAGATAGATAGATAGATAGATAGATGGAGCTTCCACCCAGAGGCTCACTCCTAGATGCCTGTAACAGATAGGGCTGGATTGAGTTGGAACCAAAGTCAAGCAAGAGCTAGGGACACAATCTTGGTCTCCCCCAATTCTTGAAGCACTACTGCTGCCTCCTAAGATGCACATTATTAAGAAGCTGGAGTTAGGAGCCAGAACCAGCAGTTGAACCCAGACACTACAAGGTATGATGCTGCTGTCCTAATTGTTGGATTGGCTACTAAGCCAAATGTCTGTCTCTTCGGGGACATTTAAAGTGGTAGCATGATAGCATTTGCCTTCCAAAAGAACAGAGTTAGCCTGTCATAGATTAACTGGCCTGAGCACACTGCAGAAAGCCTGGTTTGAACTGCAGTGTTAGCTGAGTCACTGCTAAGGAAGGGGCACTTTCTTCACAGAGAAGGACTAGAGTCTGAAAATAGTATGGACCTGCACCAAAACAATAAGCTGGAATGTCAGAAAGAAGTCCCTCGATTTACCTGCCAGAGCTGACTGGAGTGGTCCTATGTGTTCTGAAAGTCATTGACTCAGACTAGTTTCTTTACAGTTGCAAGTAGAGAGGTTGGTTGGGGACAGCTAAGGGGTTCAGCGCAGTGGTTGTGAAGGCTACTTTGGGTCAGAAAGACCTGGACTTGCTTCTTGCTTTTGTCCTACTTCTAAGTTATATACAACTTTGGCCAAGTTACATAACCTCTTTGAGCTCCAGCATCTAATCTAGAATAATAATTCCATAAGAATTCTGTTACAGAGGATTATTACAAATGCTAAAGAGAGTAAACACACGGTATTGATACCTGTGTATGGAGCATAGCATATACACCAGTGATGGTTAGTACATTATTATTATTTATTACTTCCACTATCATTCCTCATTTCTGCACATATTTACTATAATCTAAAAGTGGGCAGGCAGAATTCACATTTAATTGCTGTTTTATCTCTCATAGTGGTACGAGAACTAACATATAAAGAGCCCCTGATAAATATTCATGGAATGACTTTTACTTATTAATTGATTATTTTAATTTAGTAACACTTTATTTCTAATAATCATACATATTATTTATTCAAGAGTGACTTTATTCTTTTTTGTAAATCATTTTAACTTTAATTACTTTTTAGAAGATTTATTTATTTTATTTGAAAGGCAAAGTTACAGACAGGCAAAGGCAGAGAGGGAGAGATAGAAAGAGAGAGGTCTTCTATCCTCTGGTTCACTCCCCAAATGACCGCAACTGCCTGAGCTGAGCCACTCTGAAGCCAGGAGACAGGAGCTTCTACTGGGTCTCCCACATGGGTGCAGGTGCCTAAGCAATTTGGTCATCTTCCACTGCTTTCTCAGGAGATAAGAGAGCTGGTTCAGAAGTGGAGCAGCCGGGAATCAAACCGGTGGCTATATGGGATGCCGACACTGCAGGTGGCAGCTTTACCCACTACACCACAGTGCTGGCCCCAATTTTAATTAATTTTTAAGATATTCAAAATGATTTATAGATTCAAGTCTTTGAACATAATAGTCTTTTTCTATATATTTCAGCCAAACTCTAGGGAGGGACAAGGAATCACCATTTGGATGTTGATAGAAGATGAAGGTTTTGGAAGCAGACAGAGCTCAGTTAAAATCCTGGCTACTTGGCTTTCCAACTCAGGTTTTTCTTCTATATAGTGGGGATAATACTTGTAGTAGTAATAATTACAACAATATCTCACTGAAAGCTTTCTGGTGCAAAGCAGTGTTAAAAAACTTTTTAGTTTGGCCGGCGCCGTGTCTTAACAGGCTAATCCTCTGCCTTACAGCGTCGGCACCCTGGGTTCTAGTCCCGGTTGGGGAGCCAGATTCTATCCCGGTTGCCCCTCTTCCAGTCCAGCTCTCTGCTATGGCCCGGGAAGGCAGTGGAGGATGGCCCAAGTGCTTGGGCCCTGCACCCGCATGGGAGACCAGGAGAAGCACCTGGCTCCTGGCTTCGGATTAGTGAGATGCGCTGGCCGCAGCAGCCATTGGAGGGTGAACCAACGGCAAAAAGGAAGACCTTTCTCTCTGTCTCTTTCTCTATCACTATCCACTCTGCCTGAAAAAAAAAAAAAAAAAAACACTAAAAACTTTTTAGTTTTAATTTTAATTAGTTTTAAGAGTTTCAGTGTGATTTGTAGATGCAATTCTAAGAACATAGTGATATTCTCTTCCTCCCTCCCTTCCCCTCTTTCCCCTCCTACCTTTCTTCCTTCTTCCTTTATTTATTTTACTTTTTGAGATAATATATTTTAAATTTATATTACAGTAGGTTTAATGCCTCACTGAATAAGAAGTTCAACAAGTAAAAAGCAAAAAGACCCTAGTTGATTGGGAATATAGACGACAGCTGTGAACAAAAATTAAATGGAAAAATGACCATTTCACCCATATACAGTAAATTTTAAAATAATCACAGATTATTAAAACTATGGTCATATGATATTCTTAACCATTGGTTTGACAAAGGTATAAAACAAAAGTTTTATAACACTATATTTTCAGCAATACTAATGCACACATTTGTTTCTTTTTTCTTCTTTTTTTGTTTGTTTTTTTAATTTTAGTTCTCACATAATGGAGAACATGCAATATTTGTTTTTCTGGGTCTGGCTTATTTCACTCAACATGATGTCCTCCAGTTACATCCATTTTTCCTGAAAATGATAGAATTTCAATTTTAATAGCTGAATAATATTACATTGTATTTAAGGCATATAAACTTCATGCATTTCATATATACAAATTCAGGAACATAGTGATTCTACCTACCCTATTTCCCTCCCACCTATACTCCTCTCCTCTCTCTCCCATTCTTATTCTTATGTTTTACAAATATCTATTTTCAGTTAACTTTATACTCATACAATTAACCCTACACTAAGTAAAGGGATCAATAAATAGTATGAAGAAAAATGTAAAAAAAATTAGTATGAAGAAAAATGTAAAAAAATTAGTATGAATAAAAATTTAAAAAACAAAAATATGAAATAAACAAAAAGCAGTGTTCCTCAACAGTCAAGAAAAGGGCAGTTCTAAATCATTGCATCATAAAGCATCAATTTCACTTCTGTAGTGTACCTTTTAGGTACTCTATTAGTTACCACAGATCACAGAGAACATATGATATTTGTCTTTTGGGGACTGGCTTATTTCATTAAGTATAATGATTTCTAGTTGCATCCATCTTGTTTCAAAAGACAGGATTTAATTTTCTTTTTAATAGCTGAGTAGTACTCCATAGCATATATATACCATAATTTCCTTATCTAGTCATCCGTTGATGGGCATTTGGGTTGATTCCATATCTTAGCGATTGTGAATTGAGCTACCATGAACATGGGGGTACTAATAACTCTTTTATATGCTGATTTAATTTCCTTTGGATAAATTCTCAGGAGTGGGATGGCTGGGTCATATGGTAGATCTATATTCAGCTTTCTGAGGTGTCTCCATCTGTACTAGTTTACATTCCCACAAACAGTGGATAGGGAATCCTTTTCCCCACATCCTTGGCAGCATTTATTGTTTGCTGATTTTTGTATTAAACCTCATTGTGGTTTTGATTTGTATTTCCCTTCCAGCTAAAGATCCTGAGCATTTTTTCATGTATCTGCAGGCCCTTTAAATTTCCTCTCTCAAAAAATATTTATTCAGGCCCTTTGCCCATTTCTTAATTGGATTATTTGCTTTGTTGTTGTTGATTTTCTTGAGCTCTTTATAGATTCTGGAAATTAATCCTTTATCAGTTGCATGGTTTGCAAATATATTCTCCCATTCTGTCTGTTGCCTCTTCACTTTGCTGAGTGTTTCTTTTGCAACACAGAAGCTTCTCAGTTTGATGTAATCCTATTTGTCAGTTTTATCTTTCGATTACATGTGCTTCTGAGGTCTTTTCCTATTGTCTATGCCAAAGTCTTGCAGAGTTTCCACAATGTTCTCTAGTAATTTGATGGTATTGGGTCATAAATTTAGGTCTTTGATCCATTTTGAGTAGATTTTTATATAAAGAATAAGGAAAGTGTCTTGTTTCATACTTCTGCATGTGGAGTTCCAGTGTTCCCTGCACCATTTATTGAAGATTCTGTCTTTGCCCCAGGGATCGATATTTGCTGCTTTGTCAAAAATAAGTTGGTTGTAAATGCGAGAATTGATTTCTGAAATAGATCAAATGAAAAATGCAGTGGAAAGCCTTAACAACTAACTTGTTGAGTCAGAAGAAAGAAGATCTGAATTAGAAAATAAATCTTTGGAAATTTTACAGTCAGATCAAAAAACACAAGAAAATAGAAAACCTAAAATCGGTGTAGAAGATTTATGGGATACCATCAAATAACCTAACATACAGATCTTAGGAATTCCTGAAGGTGTGGAAAGAGAGAATGGATTAGAAGGCCTAGTTAGTGTAATAATTACAGAAAAACTCTCCAATTTGGAGAAAGAAAGGGATGTCCAAGTAGAGGAAACACATGGAACTCCTAACAGACATGACCAGAAAAGATCTTCAGCATGACACATTGTCGTCAAACTCTCCACAATAAATCATAAAGAAAATATTGTAAAATGTGCATGAGAGAAACACCGATTACTTTCAGAGGATCTCCAATTAGATTCACAGCTGACTTCTCATCAGAAACCCTACAGGCTAGAAGGGAATGACAAGATATAGTCCAAGTCTTAAAAGAAAAAAAAAACCTGTCAATCCAGAATATTGTACCCTGCAAAGCTCTCATTTATGAATGAAAGTGAGATAAAGACCTTCCATAACAAAAAGAAATTGAAAGAATTTGTCACTACTCATCCAACCTTACAAAAGATGCATATGAAACACAGAAAGATAGCCATCATTATGAAAGAATGAGAAGACAAAAAACACTTGGTCCATCTTCTGCTGCATAATACATTGCATTACTATGTTGAAATCAAAAACACAATACAAAAGATCAGTGAAATGAAGGGTTTTTTTTTTAAATAAAGAAAATTGCTGCAACATTGGCCCAACTTAAAAAAAAAAAGGAGGGAGAAATCCCAAATCAATAAAACCAGAGATGAAAAAGGGAAATTTAACAAGAGATATAAAAAAAAAATCAAGACTCCTCAGGAATTACTTCAAGAGCTGTATGCCAACAAATTGGAAAATCTAAAAGAAATGGATAGATTCCTAGACATGTATATTCTGCCAAAATTGAGTCATGAAGACATAGAAAACCTGAACACATCAATAACCAACATAGAAATTGAATCAGTATTAAACACCCTTCCAACAACAGCAACAAAAAGCCCAGAACTGATGGCTTCACTGCTGAATTCTACCAGACATTTGAAAAAGAACAAATTCCAGTTGTTCTCAAGCTGTTCAAAACAATTGAAAGAGATAGAAACCTCTCAAACTCCTTCTATGAAACCACCATAACCTTAATTCCTAAGCCAGAAAAAAATGTAACAGAGAGAACTATACACCAATCAAATCAACAACACATCAGAACTATCATTCACTTGGACCAAGTGGGAATCATCTCTGGAATGCAAGGATGGTTCAACATTTATAAATCTAAATGTGATACACCACATCAATAAACTGAAGAACAAAAGCTATAGGGTTATTCAATAGATGGAGAGAAAGCATTTGATAAAATAAAACACCCTTTCATGATGTAAACTTTAAGTGAATTGGGTATAGAGGGAGCATTCCTCAACACAATCAAGATGATGTTTGACAAACCCATGGTCAGCATCCTACTGAACTAGGAAAAGCTGGAAGTATTCCCTCTAAGATCCAGAAACAGACAAGGATGTCCACTCTCACCATTGCTATTTACTGTAGTACTGGAAGTTTTTTTCCAGAGCCATTAGGCAAGAAAAAGAAATCAAAGAGATACAAATTGGAAAGGAGGAAGTCAAACTATCCCTATTTATTTAGGGGATCCAAAAACTCTATCAAGAGACTATTGGAACTCATATAAGTGTTTGTTATAGTGGCAAGATATAAAATCAACACACAAAATCTATAGCCCTTGTATACACAGAAAATGCCATGGCTAAGAAAGAATTTTTTAAGATAAGCTCCATTCACAATAGCTCCAAAAATAATCAAATACCTTGGAATAAATTTAACTAATGATGTCAAAGATCTACATGATGAAAATCACAAACACTAAAGAAGTACATAGAAGACATTAAAAAATGGAAAAATCTTCCATGTTCATGGATTGGAAAAAAGATCATCATCAAAATGTCCATACTACCCAAAGCAATTTACAGATTCAATGTGATCCCAATCAAAATACCAATGACATTCTTTGTAGGTCTAGAATAAATGATGTTAAAATTCATATGGAAGCACAAGAGACCCCCAAATTGCTAAAACAATTGCATGCAACAAAAACAAAGCCAGAGGCATCAAAATACCTGATTTCATGACATACTACAGACACGTAGACCACTGCAACAGAGCAGAAACTCCAGAAATCAATTCATGCATCTACAACCAACATATCTTTGACAAAGGGGCTAAAATCAATCCCTGGAGCAATGACAGTCTCTTTAATTGTGCTGGGGAAACTGGATCTCCATGTGCAGAAGTATGAAACTATACTTCAACCTTACACCTTACACAAAAATCCACTCAAAATGGACTAAAGACCTAAATCTATGACCTGATACCATAAAATCATTACAGAACATCAGAGGAACTCTGCAAGCTTGGAAAGGACTCCAGAAGCACAAGCAATCACAGCCAAAACTGACAAATTGGATTACATCAAGCTGAGAAGTGTCTGCACTGCAAAAGAAACACTCAGCAAAGGGAAGAGGCAACTGACAGAATGGGAGAAAATATTTGCAAACTATGCAACTGATAAAGGGTTAACATCCAGAATCTATGAAGAGTTCAAGAAATTCAACAACAAAACAAACAATCCAGTTTAAAAATGGGAAAAGGACATGAACCAGCATTTTTCACTTCAAATGGCCAACAGACACTTGAGAAAATTCTTAGGATAACTAGCCATCAGGGAAATACAAATCAATACCACAATGAGGTTTTGATTCATACCAATAAGAATGACCTACATACAGAAATAAACAAGTGAGAAATACTGGCAAGGATGTGGGGGAAAAAGTCACCCTGATACACTGTTGATGGAAATGTAAACTGGTGCAACCACTGTGGAAGACACTATGGAGATGCTTCAGAAATCTGAATGAAGACCTATTGTATGATCCAGCCATCCCACTCCTGGGAATGTACACAAAGCAAAAGAAAGCAGTATATGAAAGAGTTATCTGTATCCCCATATTTTTTGCAACAAAATTCACAATAGCTACAATATGGATTCAACCCAGATATCCATCAACTGATGAATCAATAAAGAAATTATGGTATGGATGTACTATGAAGTACTACTCAGCTGTAAAAAAAAATGAAATCCTGCCTTTTGCAATAAGATGGTTGCAACAGGAAGATATTTGATTAGTGAAATGAGCCAGTCCCCAAAAGAGAGATATCATATGTTCTCCCTAATCTGAGGTAACTTATCAAATATCTGAAATATAATATATTGGGGTGAAATAAACATCTTGAGAAACAGTGATTGTTTATAGCCCTTGTCTCTTTCATTGAGGAACAGTGTTTTGTTTTGTTATGTTCTGTGACTATACTATTTGTTGAACTGTTTCACTGAGGGTAGGGTTAACTCTATGGTCATTAAGTTTAGTAAAAAAGGATTATTGTAAAAATTAAAATTGGGAAGCTGAGAGGGAGGGGGATAAGGGCTGGAGTATGGGTGGGATGGAGGGTTAGGGGGGAAGTGCCGCTACATTCATAAAATAGTATAAAAGAAATATATGTAACTTTTATAACAAATAAAATATATCAATAAAAAGCACATACAAAGCTGTGGTAATTAAAACAGCATGATAGTTGCATAAAAACCAATACACAGGTCAATGGAACAGAATAGAGAGCCTCCAAATTAATCCACACATACATAGCCAGATTTTTGATAAAAGTGCTCAGACAATACAGTGGAATAAGGATAGTCTCTTCAACAAATGGTGCTATCAAAACTGGATTTATATCTGTAGAAGAATGAAATTAGATCCATACTTCTTACTATATACAAAAATCAACTCAAGATGGATCAAAGACTTAAATTTAAGCTTGAGACTATGAAGTTGCTAGAAGAAAACATAGGGGAAACACTCCAAGGCATTGGTCCAAAGCACTATTAATATGTATTTTTTCACTGATTTTTTTTTTCACAAACACCTTGTGCGGGAGGTGTTATCATCTGTAAGTCAGGATGAACACAGCATTTTTTCATGGTGGTAATGAAATAAAACTATATGAGCCAGTTAAGTGCCTGATTCATGGAAGAGGCCCTGTGATCATTAGTTCTACCTTCTTTCTCCCTCTGTTGTACCGGATACTGAGTTGCAGACAGGGTAAAGTCCATGCAGCTGCAGATGGGCTGGACTAAACTTCCAGGTTCATGTGCTGACTCCAGAGGATGTTTCCAAACCTGTTGGCCAACTCCTGAAGACTTTTCTCCAGGTTCATGAACTGGCCCCTAGCGGCTGGGCTTCCAAATTTACTGCCTGACTCCTGGAGACTGGGCTTCCAAGTCTATCAGCTCATGAACTCCTAGGAGTTGGGCTTACAGGTTCATGAGCTGACGCCTGGGGACTGGTCTGCTGAGTTCATAAACTGACTCCTCCAGCGCTGGGCTTCCAGGTTCTTGAGCTGACTCCAAAGCCCACGCATTTCCACTGAATCCCAGAGCTTCTCTCAGAGGCCAGTGAAGAAGGCAGATTTGCAGTTACTCCTCTCTCCCTCTAGCTCAAAGCCATTTTCCCCTCGGTGTTTGGAGGTCACACAGAGTGAGTCAGTCGGTACATGCCTGCTCCTGTGGCTACTTTCTGGGTGACAGTCTAATTCCATACTTGGCCAGGACTGAAGACTTGCTGGAACCAACAGTCCCTGTGCTCCAGCTCTGTGGATGTGCTGTGACATCTTAGCAGAAGATTCAGCCTTGACCTTCCAGAAACTTCTGTGTGGGGAGTGACTTGCTGTGAAATAGGATTGAGGTCTTGTTGAGGCTGCCTTACCTCTTTTTCAATATCAGATGGTTGAGCATTGCTGAGAAGTCAGAGCTGAGTTACCTGCAATGTGGGCTTCTTCTTTTTTTTTTTTTTCCTGTGGCCAATTGCCAGGGAGGCTGTCTGCATTTCTGATGCAAGGAGCAGAAAGCTCCCTCTCTGCCACAATGTCACCCTGCTGGCTGCCTCTGTCCACAAAGATCAACAAACCAGGATAGCCCGGTGAGGAGGATGGTTTTGATGACATCTGTGATGAAACCTGAGTGCTCTGGCTAGTGACCGAATAGCTAGCATGAGTAGGCAATGTGGAGAAGTCTTCTCAGGAATCCATCTCTCTCAGGAATCCATCTCTCTGCTTTCTCATCTTGCTGTTGCTATCCACTTACACACTGGGTAACTCTGCCTCCAGAAAGAGTTTGGATTCCATACCCTGAGCCTTTGTTCCTGCCTCTGTAAAATGATGACCAGCATTGCCTCAGTCACAAGATTGCTGGGGTGCTCAAATACCAGAAAAGAGAGCTGTCCTCAACCCCTAGACTCTGTGAGACCCTTCTGCTATGTACTTTCAGGGGCCACTAAATGCTTCCTTTCTGGAAGGAATGTTTTGTATTTATTTTGCCTAGTGTTTTGTCTGTCATCTTTACTAGAACAGGAGACATACTTGTGTTGGGACAGCAAGTAGTTAATTAATATTTGATGAATGATTAAAATGAGAATTATTAGAACGAACTTCCAATTAGTTTCCACTTATTCCTTACATTCAGCTTTGTCCCCTTTTGAAATCATACAGCTGAGTGGTGAGAAAATTATCTTCACAAAGTAGAAACCCAGCATTTGTTTCCTTTCCTTGGACACTTGATCCTTTCTTTAGAAACAAAGAATTGGGGTCAGCACTGTGGTGTAGGGGGTAAAGCTACTGCCTGCAAAGCTGGCATCACATGTGGATTCTGGGTGGAGTCCCGGCTGTCCCACTTCCAATCCAGTTCCCTGTTAGGGCACTGAGAAAGATGGTCCAAGTCCATGGGCTCCTGCACCCACATGAGAGATGCAGAAGAAGCTACTGGCTTCAGATCAGCCCATCTCCTGCCATTGCAGCCATTTGGGGTATGAACCAGTGGATGGAAGACACCCCCCCCCCACTGTGTATATGTGTGTGTGTAATATATATATATATATATGTAATATATATATATATCTCCCTCTCTTTCTGTAACTCTTTCAAATAAGTAAAATAAATCTTTTAAAAAGTAAAAGAAACGAAGAATTGGGCAACTCCCCATCCTCAGCCCCTAGCCCAACCCCTTGGGAAATTCACTTTCTTAGCCTCCCAGTACATATAGGGAGCACTAGAGCTCTGTGTCACTTAAAACACCTTTGTCCTTTCACACTAAATTCTGCTTGCCTGAGATGTTCCCTGGCCTTGGAGTGCTTCTGCCTGCCCCCAGCCCCTCCCCATGAAGGCCTCCTTGACCATCAGTTCACCCACATATCCAGGCAGAGTTCACTCCTCCTCTCTCTGTGTCTGCAGTTCCATGCTTCCACTTATTTCCTAACTGTTAGTTACATATTTGTTCACCCCACAAAGAATGGTGAATTCCCAAAGAAGGGATTGTTGTAGGCGGGAGGGATGGGGGCAAACTTTGTAGTGAGTACTCGGTTGCTGAGGATGAAGGAAGACAAGATGGGGAGGTGAAAGAATGGAAAAGAAGGCTGCAAGGACACTTGTGTACCAGAAATCATGGCATCTTTAACTCAGGGTGAATGCAGGGTGTGCTGCATATGTCAGGGCACCTGCAACGGTGGCAACTGAGGCTGTGTCCTGAAATAGATTGCACACCAGGTGAGAGTGTGCACGCCAGCGTCTTCGCAAGGTCTGGCACGCAGCCCAGAGTCAGGCGCAAATCCAAATTAGGCTTGAATTCCCTCTGTAAGCAAACAGCAGGGCAGAGAACACAAGTGCCTGCTAATTTTGAGTGGATCAGTGCTTTCTGTGCTGGAGATGGCCTAAATCAGCTCATGAATGGAGCCGGGTCTCCTCTGCTGAATCAGTTGGGGACTCAGTGGTACAGCTGGAGGTGGGTGATAGAATTTTGCCTTTGATTTTGGAGAACTGATTGCTTAGCCCATGATCTCCATCTGGATTCTGGGCATTTTGAAATAGAAAATGGAAATTAAAACTGTGTTAAAAAGAGCCCATGTGCCAGTTCAGGTTCTAGCTGCTCCTCTTCTAATCTGGCTCTCTGCTATGGCTGGGAAATCAGTAGAAGATGGCCCAAGTCCTTGGGCCCTTGAACCCACATGGGAGATCCTGAAGAAGCTCCTGGTTCCTGGCTTCAGATGAGCACAGCTCCGGCTGTTGTGGCCATCTAGGGGGTGGACCAGCGGAAGAAAGACCCCCCTCTCTCTCTGTGTCTGCCTCTCTGTAACTCTGCCTTTCAAATAAAATAAATAAATCTTTAGAAAAGAGCACATGCTTTGCATTCAGATGCATCCAGGATTTTTCCTCCTGAGTGACCGTGGATAAATCACTTTACTTTATGAACTCCAGTTTTCTCTTCTATAAAATGGGAATAACTATAATCCCATCCTTGTAGCCTACTGAGGCTTATATGTGATTCTATAATGTATTCCTATATCTAATACTTAACACAAAGCAATGACTATGCTCCTAATTCTGTATATATGAAATATTTGAAATGTTTTCACTTTATATAAATAAAAAAATTTTTTAAAAATGTGGAGTAGGAATCCACAACCAGGACAATTTTCTCCTGTAGGGGATACCTGCAAATATCTAGATTTTGTGTATATGTGTGTGCATGTATGTGTGTGTATATACATATATATGTAGATAGATAGATCAATAGATAGATAGATAGCCTAACCCTGATCTCCTGATTAACCCCTCACCCCCATATATCCACAACAGCTGGGGTTGGGGATAGTGGAAGGTCACAGCTTGAAGCCGGGAACTCAATCCATGTCTTTCATGTGGGTGACAAGAACCCAATCACTAGAGCCGACACCACTGCCTCCCAGGGTCTGGAGTAAGAAGCTAGAGCAGGGAATCAAACGCAGGTACACTGATATGGGATGCAGGTGTCTTAACTGGCATCTTTTTTTTTTTTGACATGCAGAGTGGACAGTGAGAGAGAGAGAGAGAGAGAAAGAGAAAGGTCTTCCTTTTTTCCATTGGTTCACCCCTCAATGGCCACTGAGGCCAGCACGCTGCGGCCTGTGCACCGCGCTGATCTGAAGCCAGGAGCCAGGTGCTTCTCCCAGTCCCCCATGTGGGTGCAGGGCCCAAGTACTTGGGTCATCCTCCACTGCACTCTTAGGCCACAGCAGAGAGCTGGACTGGAAGAGGGGCAACCGGGACAGAATTCGGCACCCCCACCGGGACTAGAACCCGGTGTGCTGGCGCCACAGGTGGAGGGTTAGCCTATTGAGTCGCGGCGTCGGCCTTAACTGGCATCTTAATCACTTAGCTAAACGCTAACTACTACAGACATTTTTGATGATCATAATTAGGGGATGTAATTAGGGGATGTGTTACCGTCATCTAGAAGGTTGAAGACATGGGTGCTGCTTAACATCCTACAATGCACAGAATAACTCCTCCTAACAAAGAATTACATAACCCAAAATGTCAGCAGTGGTGTTGAGAAAATCTGCCTTGGAGTAAAATTGGCCATCTGGAAGCACTAAAAATGGTAGCTATTAAAATATAATTATTATCTCTTTCCACTTACATGTATTGAGTCTATATTTAGAAAACATGGCAGAAGCTGTGGCACCTTAAGGATGGCTCTAATTTCTTTGGCATTTCTCTCACTGAGACATGGAGTCTTTCTGATCTCTCACTTGAGTACAGCTAGACTCTGTGAGCTGTTGGACAACAAATGCGACAGAAGTGATGCTATGTCAGGTTATGGAGCTTGAAGTTTTTACTCACTGCCTCTTGGAATACCATCTTTCAGAATCTTGAACCACCATGTATGACGTCTAACTTCCTGACACCACCATGTTGGAGAGTTGAAATATGGGTGACCTTGTTGATAGTCTCAGTTGAAGCCAGCCTTCAGGTCAATGCTGCCAAGGGATCAGCTTTGTAAGTGACCCCCCTTAGCCTTTGCAGAGGTGCTTATCCTCTTCATTCTCTGGATACTATTGGTGAAGTATAGTAGTCAACATCATATTGAGTAGATTTGCACAGTTGAGTCCTGTTTGAATTCCTACTCCACAAAATGTCTTGATGAGAAAAGACCATATAAGCATAAAAGAGAAAAATGAAAAATTAAATATTTCAATTTACATATTGCCAAGATGCATTCGTTAAATGGAAGTCAACACAGGGGTCTTTCATTTCACTTGTATTGACTCATAGATACAAGATCTTACCACATGAGTGACTTTGGGCAACTTTTAAATGTTTTAACCTCTAGAGCTGTAAATGAACAATAATATCTACCATATAGAGTTATTCTAAATGTCCATTGGAGAAATATGAGAACACTTCAAAAAGTTAAAGAAAATGGAATTAAAAGATGTTTATTTTTGTATATGAAAATTTGAAACCTATGCATACTTTTTCATAATATACTTATTCTAATGACTTTATGAAGTGCTCTCATATACGAAAATGACTTATGCAAGTAGCAGCACAAAATGGACATTGTTGAATGTTACTGAATTTTATTTTTCATTTGTTAATTTTCATTTTATTTGAAAGGCAGAGAGACAGACAGGAAAAGATAGAGACAGGGAGATCTACTAACCTCTGGTTTACTCTTCAAATGCTTGCAACAGTGAAGGCTTGGCCAGGCCAAAGCTAGGAGCCTGGAGCTTAATCTGGGTTTCCTTTGTGGGTGGAAAGAATTCAAGTGCTTGATCCCACATTTGCTGCTTTCTAGGGTGTGTAGTAGCAGGAAACTGGAGTGGAAGTGGTGCTTTTCCTGGGACCCAGGCATGCTGATCTGGAATGCCAGTGTCATGTTAATCACTGTGTCATATTCCCATCCCTTGTTTATTGAATTTAACAATTTAAGATACTAGGATAGGAAGGATTAGCAAGAAATTGTGTTATGAAAAATAATTCATGGGATGCGACCCTTGAAGCAAACTGTCATTTTTTAGAATTCTAAACTGTCTTCTCAAATAAAGTAGACAGATTTTGATTTTTATTTGGTGTGGAGTGGAGATGAGCTGTAGCTCAGTGCGGTGCATGATCTCAGGTGACTATCCTCACCAACCATTAGTGTGTGGGCCTTCTGTGAGATAATTCTGCAGATGTCTGTGTAATCCTGGACCCTAGTTACAAGGAGAAATGAAGAGAGGGTAACTCAGAGAGGCAAGAGAAGCTGTGTTCTAAGAAGACTGTTGGTCATCTAGAAAATCCTCTGATGCTTACGGAGAATCATCCACTGACCTGGATTTAGTGGCTCAACTCATGCCTTGGAAGAGAGCTGGAGTCTTGGTGCTGGCTTCATGGAAGTGACTGTAAGGTTCAAGCAACTGAGCTGGAGAGGAGAAAATGGCTGCAAATCACTTTTAGAGTCCGAACAGATCTGCATTACTTTAGAAGAGAATCATTTTGGTTCATAGGGAAGAAGAATGAGCCAGTAGCCTGGAGTTGCTGAAGGTGAGCAGCCTTTTCTGAGCAGCTGCCGCAGTGGAGCAAGCCTGTGCCAGGAGGTGGGTGTGCCAGCGACCCTGAGAGCATGGTCTCTCCAGACACATTAGAGGGGGCCAAGTGCAGCAGTGACATTGATCATTTATCTGAGAACTCACCTGGAGCCAAAGAGCTAGGCCCAGGGACCACTGAAAGCCGCACTGATGTTAAGAACATGCAAAAGTGGAGACAACTGAATTAGCAGCATTTAAATCTACCTTTGAGTCCACAGGTTGATGAAACCTGGAGACAGTTGGTTTACAGAGAAATGAGAAATTAACCTTGAACTGGAAACTTTCGTTTTTGAAGGACTTTCACTTGCATGGTAAACATCTGTTAAAAGTAGTGTTGTGAAAAGCACTCCTTTCAGAGAACTCATGTTCCTTCCACCTCAGGGTGCACACTTGGTCTCTTATTTCTCTGATGGTAATAGGGGGACTGTAGACTTTTACAAATGACAGCGCCATAGTTCTCTGGAGTGTTGGGAGTCACTCCTGAAACTGTGATGGACTGAATGTTTGCATCACACTGAGATTCATAGGTTTCAACACTAACATGAGTAGGAGGAGGCAGCAGGGACTTTGAGAGTTAATTAGTTCGTGATGGCAGAGTTCCCATGAATGGAGATATTGCCCTCAGGGAAAGGGGCTCGAGAACCACCTGGTTCTGTTTCTGCCATCTCATGATACAAGAAGAAGCCAGCAGGTTTTACCTTGGAAGAGAATCGTCCCAAGACCCAACCATGCTGGCATCATAATCTTGGACCTGCAGGCTCCAAAACTGTGAGAGATGAATTTTTGTTGATAAATCACCAGTGTGTGAAACTTCATTATAGCAGCTCAATGAGTGACATGAAGTCACTATAAGAGGAAAAGCAGAACACACAATGATTTAACCAGGCCAGATGAAAGGCTGACTTGTCTCTGGAATGTTCTATACCTGGGATGATGCCTTGTTCCATAGGAGTGGGTGAGACCAGGTTGAGCCCAATTCCATACTTTCCCTTGGCTGCATCTGTTAGGTTCTGCCATTAACTCCTTCTCCTGATGAGTAACTCTCGCCTTCATGTTATCACAAAAATGTTTCTCCTGGATGCTCTTACTATTTTTAAAGTTGAATAAGGAGCAGTGCACTTGAGCATAAAATATGATTTTCAATAAGCAAGCAAGCTTAAGAGTATCAAATCTTAGTGGTATGACTCAATAACTTTATGCCCACCTTTGGGAAAATTGATTAAACTTCTTGAGCTTCCCTTTATTTGTGTATGAAATATGGGTAATAAAACCTTTTCACAGGTATGGTGAGGCAATTGATGTTAAAATGCTGTGATATAATTTGAATACTCTGTGACTAAGAACTTCACTATACTCCCCAGTCTAGTCTGGGAAAGTCCCATTTAAAACTCAATATGACCATAAAAGTCAGAATTACCGATCATACTTGAATTCATACCTTCCCGAAGAGCTGCATTTTGTAATCTTGAGGCCTAGAGACTTTAAGATAGCAAGGTACAAAAACAGATAGGAGGAATATGAACCTGGGTTGTTTGCACCTGTGTGGTCTTTCACAGCAGCTACCGGGAACTGCAAAAGGAAGAGGAAAATGAGAGGACTGGGGCTGTTTATTTCTTTCTAGAGTATTTAAAATCTTTTTCCCATTTGAGCTTTAGAACTACTTTGTGAGCTAACAGAAGTAGAGAATTCTATTGACACCCACAATCTGCATGTAAAAGCAGTAAACTCTTTTGTGTTTAATGCTCAGTGAATTATAAAAGCTTTCGGGCAGGTATTTGGCATAGTGACTAAGATGCCTATGTCCCATATCAGAATACTTGGATTCAATTCCCAGCTCTGGTACCGGATTCCAGCTTTCTGTTAATGTAGATCCTGGGAAACAGTAGTGATAACTCAAGTACCTGGCTCCCTACCACCCACATGGTAGATCTAGATTGGGTTCCTGTCTCGTGGCTCTGGTGCTAGTACAGTCTTGGCTGTTGTGAACAATTGGGTAGTGAATCAATATATGTTGCTCTCTCTTTCTTTCTCTCTCTCACTGTCTCTTCCTGTTCCTCTGTCTCTCAAATTAATGAATAAATAAATGAATATCTAAAATATACTAGAATATAAGCACTCTAAGGCTTGAGAATGCTTGCCAGAATGTGGTGTGTCTGTCTTTTTTCTTCTGAAGCTTGTGTATCTGCACAAGCATAGAGCTGGAGGAAGGTGATCATAGTTTCTACAATGACAAAGATGTTCCATGAGGAAAAAAGTCTCTATTTAACCCTTACAACAACTCTTCAAAAAGTGGCTACTTTCTTGATTTTATTGACAATCAAGACTTGGCTCAGTGAGGCTGAGTAACTGCAAGCTTTTGCAGCAGGTAGGTAGCAAAGCCAGGGTTTCTTCTCAGTGACCCCCTCAATGCCCAGCACTTCCTGCTAGCAGAGTGATGACACCTATCTAAAACAATATTCCAAAAATCATTGCCCAAATGAAGTGACAAGACTCCCCAGCAGAAAGATTTCACATCAGGGCAAGTCTCAACCCACTGGCATTCTTCCCTGCTCTGATAACTTAATTCTTGAGGAGAAAGAGAAAAAGTTTGCAATAAGCAATTCTGCAATGGGAGTGGAGCTGACAGTCTTAGCCAGCTGCGATTGAATGCTGTGTTATTCATGAGGCACACTGGCTCCATCATTCTTGATTGCCTCACCTGCCAATGACCGACTCACTTTGCTATCCATTCTTCCTGAATATTTTCAGATCGTTACCGCAGAATTGTGTTGGTCTAGCTATCCCTAATATCCCTTAGCTCTCATTAGATTCAGAAGGAAGAAAATCTTGCCCATTTCAATGTCATCTCAAAGGTCTTTTTGTTGGTGGTGGTAATTGTAAGCATGTCTCATTATAATTTACAATGGTGGTGCACTACAGTGCTATTTAAGGAACGCAGGAACACTAATGGTTAAAGCAGCCCTAGAAGGAGAGCAAGTAGACCATTTAAAATCTTAACTGTTATAGCTAAGATGATGGATCAAAGAAGGCAGATCTCAAAATGGGAGAATATTCTTTTTTTTCTTTTCATATATATATATATATATATTTAAACTTTTATTTAGTAAATATAATTTTCCAAAGTACAGTTAATGGATTACAATGGCTTCCCCCCCCAATAACTTCCCTGCACCCCTCCCATCTCCTGCTCCCTCTCCCATTCCATTCACATCAAGATTCATTTTCAATTATCTTTATATACAGAAGATCGATTTAGTACATATTAAGTAAAGATTTCATCAGTTTGCACCCATACAGAAACACAAAGTGGCAAATACTGTTTCAGTACTAGTTATAGCATTACTTCACATTGGACAACACATTAAGGACAGATCTCACATGAGACGTAAGTACACAGTGACTCCTGTTGTTGACTTAATAATTTGACACTCTTGTTTATGGCGTCAGTAATCTCCCTAGGCTCTAGTGATGAGTTGCCAAGGCTATGGAAGCCTTTCGAGTTCACCGATTTTGATCTTGTTCAGACAGGGTCATAGTCAAAGTGGAAGTTCTCTCCTCCCTTCAGAGAAAGGTACCTCCTTCTTTGATGGCCCCGTCCTTTCCACTGGGATGTCACTCACAGAGATCTTTCATTTAGGGTTTTTTTTTTTTTTTTCCAGAGTGTCTTGGCTTTCCATGCCTAAAATACTCTCATGGGCTCTTCAGCCAGATCCGAATGCCTTAAGGGCTGATTCTGAGGCCAGAGTGCTATTTAGGACATCTGCCATTCTATGAGCCTGCTGTGTATCTCGCTTCCCATGTTGGATCGTTCTCTCCCTTTTTTATTCTATCAGTTAGTATTAGCAGACACTAGTCTTGTTTGTGTGATCCCTGTGACTCTTAGACCTGTCAGTGTGATCAACTGTGAACTGAAATTGATCACTTGGACTAGTGAGATGGCATTGGTATATGCCACCTTGATGGGATTGTATTGGAATCCCCTGGCACATTTCTAACTTCACCATTTGGGGCAAGTCCAATTGAGCATGTCCCCCAAAATAATATATTTTGAATTTACTGCTGTGGCCCGGGAGGGCAGTGGAGGATGGCCCAAGTGCTTGGGTCCCTGCACCCGCATGGGAGACCAAGAGGAAGTACCTGGCTCCTGTAATCTTTTGCTGTGAGATTTCCTTCCTTTACCTTCTTTCATATTGATGACCATGTTTCTGTGTTTCTGTGTGTAACACATCTTTAAGCATCTTTTGCAGGGCTGGATGAGTGGCAACATATTCTTTCAGTTTCTGTTTGCTATGAAAGGTCTTTATTTCACCTTCATTCACAAATGAGAGCTTTGCAGGATATAATATTCTGGGCTGGCAGTTTTTCTCTCTTAGTACCTGGGCTATGTCTTGCCATTCCCTTCTAGCTTGTAGGGTTTCTGATGAGAAGTCTGCTCTGAGTCTAATTGGAGATCCTCTGAGAATAATCTGACGTTTCTCTCTTGCACATTTTAGAATCTTTTCTTTATGTTTCAATGTGGTGAGTTTGCTTACAACATGTCCTGGTGAGGATCTCTTTTGGTCATGTTTATTAGGGGTTCTATAAGCTTCCTGTACTAGGATGTCTCTGTCCTTCTCCAAACCCGGAAAGTTCTCTGCAAGTATCTAACTAAAAAGGCCTTCTAATCCTTTCTTTCTCTCCATGCCTTCAGGAACTCCTAGAACCCGAATGTTTGGTTTTTTAATAGTATCCTGTAGATTCCCAACTCAAAAAAGTATCTATAAGAGTTGTATTCAGGGCTGGCTTTGTCGTGGAGCAGTTAAGTCAATACCTATGATGCCAGCATCCTATATCAGCATTGTATCCTGGCTGTTCCACTTCTAATCCTACTCCTTGCTAATGGCCTGCAAAACCACCTACATGGGAGACCTGGAAGAAACTCTTCGGTCTGATTTCTGCCTGACCCAGCCTTGGCCATTGCAGGAATTTGGGAAGTGAACCTCAGGATGAAAGATCTCTTTCTCTCCCTCACTCTCTGAAATTTTAACTTTCAAATAAATAACTCTATTTTTAAAAAAGAATTGTATTCGCTTTCTAAATTAATTTTTCTTTTTTCTCCATTAATTTTAATTTTTGATTAGTTTTTTACAGTTTCAGTATGACTCGTGTACAATTCTAAGAACATAATGCTATTCTCTACCTCCCTTTCTCCCTATCTCCCCTCCCCTCTCCATCTCATCCTCTTTCCTTCTCTCTTTCTTTCCTTAGTCTTAGAGTCATTATTTTTTAAGAATTTATTTATAATTTCAAAATTTGTAAACTTATAGTTAACAGTTAGCCTCTGAAGAGTTTGATGACAGACTTCTTAAATGTTACTTCTAAAATAATAATGTTAATTTATATCACAATGAGATGTAGCAAATGCATATAAAATGGATTGAATTATTATTAGGCACCACTGAGGTAATTTGGAATACTTTGCACAAGTGGTTGTTAGACTACCATACTAGCATGATAGTACAAATTGTACAAGTGGACCAGTACTATTTCTGGACTTTGTTGAACTCAGGATCTGTATCATGTGTATAACTACCAGTTACATTCTTGTTCCTACATATTCTTCTCTGGTTATAGATTTTAATTTGTGCACATTTATACATTTGGTTTATTCAGCAATGTGTTGAAAGTCTACATTGTTCATTCATTTATTCATTCATTCACTCATTCGACCTCTGTTGAGAGTTCAATATATTTATAGAAATTATATTGGGTTCTGTGGACACAATGTAAAAACTAAGCCATAATCTTCATTTAAAACCATTATATATGAATGGGTGAGGAGGCTATATAAATAGGCAGGTAACTATAACATGGTTTGTCACAGGCAAAATCTATAAGCTGGGGATGATTTGGGATGGTGAGTTAGTCTAGACTAGAGTCTGGGAAGACTTCCTGGAGAAAATGACACTTAAGCTGAATCTTTTTTTAAAAAAGTAGGTCACTGCCAGATGAAATTGAGTATTTTAGGTAAAGGGAATATCATACATAAATACCCTGAAACAAGGAATAACTTTTGAAGAACTAAAGTAGTTCAGTGTGGGTATATTAGACATTGTGGTATACAGATGAACAATACAATTATTTTCTTGAGAATTATTCCATCAGCCACTGAGGGGAGAAATGTATCAGGGGATCAATGTGAAATGCATTCAGTGATACTGTGATGACACGTGTTAAGTCCTAATGGAGAAAGAGAGTGTCTTAGTCTGCCTGAGAGTCAAGGAAAACACCTACTTCTTACCTCTGCTTGATCATAAGTTTCTTGTCTCTTTACAATATTGTGTTATCTATTTTACCCACATAGTATGTGTTGGATAAATCTCTGGTTGAATAATATTTGTGGCAATTGTCCCTGGCAGAGTGGAGCAGAGGCTAATAGGCTACAATGTGGTTGTGGCAGTGACATGCCCAGTTTATACATGGATAGTGCTTTGATACCTGTCTGTAGCTCTTGCCTGTGGCTTCATTGTTTTTCTTAATTCATTTTTATATCCACTCATTGACATTGACCACCTACACACTGTATAGTGGTTTAACATTGCTGAATATAAAAATTAATAGCTCATGGCCTTGCCCTTGATAAAGTTGAGCATGAACTGGAAGACAGAGATATAAACATATTAGATCGATGCAGTGTGTGAAATATGGCAGGCACAAGGTACTAAGATATAATACATGATAATTTCTGGTGGTTGGAGTGATGAAGGTGTGAGTAGGACTTGTCCTTGATTACCTTCTCTTCTCTTTCTGAGTCTTCCCTTTAGTAGCTTATCCCATGGTATCACACCTACCCCTAATCTCAGTGTGGCTCATTCCCAAATCTATTTCCTCTTTTCAAAAATTCATTCATATAAATACAATTCCTGTGTGATATCTCCACCTAATATCCTGCTGACAGCTCGGTGTTCAATGTTGAGTTCATCTTTTTCCTACACAACCTGTTCATCAATGTACTCCTTACTTGTTAATAACTTTCTGATAAAGCCAGTGACAGGTTTTATTGCTACGTGCTAAATTTCAGTGCTTTTATGTCCCCATCCCTCCATCCAAACCTTTTTGTTGAGTCTCCCTCTGTGGTAACGCTCATTTCATCTTCTCTCACTTCTTCCACTGTTACTCTAATTCAAGTGCTCATGTTTTTCCTCCTTGGAGGTAATTGACTTTTGGGCATAAGAAACACAAACTTGTTTCTCTAGGTGAGGAAAGGCAATTTGGATTAATGATTCTCAACCTTGATTGGTATTGGAATTATTAGAAGAACTTTGGAAAACATTGATGCTTGAATTCTACTGCCAGTTTAGGTTAATTGATCTAGAGCATGACCAAGAAATTGAAGGTTACTTACTCTATCTATCTATCTATCTATCTATCTATCATCTATCTATCTCATGAGGTAGAGAGAGAAAGAAAGAAAGAGTTCTCCCACCTGCTGTTTCACTCCTCATAATCCCACAAATACAGGACAAGGTTGAAACTAAGAGCTGGGTACTCAATTCATATCTCACGTGGGTTACAGGGACCTAATTACTTAAGCCATTACTTGCTATCTCCCAGGTTCTGCATTAGCAGGAAGATGAACCGGGAGCCAGAGCCAGGAATTGAACACAGGTGATCCCATTGGGATGCAGGCAATCTAACCTGTGTCTTCACAGCTAGGCTAAATACCTGCTCCCATCAAAGGTTTTACTAAATATCCTCAGCTGCCTCTAGCATGTAGTTAAGGTTGAGAACCACCAGGTTAGACCAAGAAGATTCTATTTGTTCTTATTTGCTTGACATTACTACCACTACCACTCTTGTTGGTAGAGTGGGCAAATGCCTTTTATCACAATGCATGATGGAAATTTAAACAGAAAGGAAATAAACATAAAATACATCAAATACAAACACATCATTCAGCTGCTATTATAGACAGCTTTCTGTAGTCTGAAACGTGAATATTTCAATACAACAGGACAACCATAGCATCTGTTTAAGAAGTAGTATATCAACATGGAGACATAAGAACATCTTTCTCTGATACTTGTTTTCTCTGCTTCCAATTTTCCCAGCTCCAGTCATTGTGAAGCATTACTGCCAAATTAATTTTCTTGAAAAACAGATTTGAACATAACCTTTTCTTAAAATCTTTGAATACCACCTCATATTTATAGAGGAAAAACTCAGAAATTCTTTCCCAATTTGCTCTACAATTCACCACTCCAACTTAATTTACTATAATTCTTCATACATTCTGCCTCCAGGGCTTTGCTTGTTCTATTTGTATTATTGCTTACTTTCAATTCCACATACACAAAATCTCCCTCATCTTTAAAGAGTCTGTGCATATATTGTCTCTTCAACAACGTTTTTAATGATTATTTTGAAAGCAATTTTTCCATCCTTTTAAATAGCATAGTATTTTTGTGATATATAAAACTAACTTATTAATAAAATATTATTTCTTGATTCATAAAATTAATCATCTCAACCATTCAACATTCATTGAGCACCTGCTGTACAGGTTTTGTGCTAGAGTTCTATACATAGATTACTGTAGACATGGTCCCTGCCCACATTGAGAGGCTAAGAAGGATGCAAAGTCTGAAAACAAGCAGCATTATTATCTGTGACTATACCTGAAAACTTGAGAGGAACAAGTAAATGAATGTCAGAGTTTAAACTTTCATACTCTGATAATAGGATGAATCATCTTTCTAAGCTAAACAAGCAATTGAGCTAATGATAATGAGGCCCTTAATTCTGAAAAGTGGGCATTAGAAGTAAGTGAGCTAATAAGAAATAAATTCCTGATTTTGATAAAAGAATATTGGAAGAAATGGATTAGTGTGAATCAGAAAATTGCTTCTGATAATAGGAGACTTTGGGAGACAAGAATATCTGAGAAGATTCTGTGCTGGTCATAGCCAGGTCTGCTGTACAGCAGTGTCCTTCTTACTTATGGTTGATTTGTGAAGACTCTACATGATTTTTTTTTTGTCTTGGTAAGAATGAACACCTCTTATGGGAACAAACCAGCAGCCAACTCTGGGGTTACTAACATCAAATCTGTTGCCAGCTTCTATCACATAGACTGTCAGAACAGTAAAGATCTCATGTATTGGAATCAACATTAGAGATTGGGACAGGGAGAAGAGGTACTATAACTCTCTAATCCAACCAATATAATAAATACCAAGTCATCCCCCTTAACTTTTAAAGGCTTAGTATTGAGCCCTCATTGTAAGGAGCCTCTGGAGAGCAATTTGAGAGAACTGCTATCTCTTTATTTCCTTTAGCTACTATCAAACAACAGGACCTTTCGTAAAGCATTTATCACTTTTACTTTTCTAAAAACATTTATGTAAATCACTCCTAATAGACCATAAATCTCTTGAAGGAAAGATCAGATTATCTTGGTATTTCTAACAAATACCTACCTCCATTTTTAAAATAGAATAAGTGATTGATAGTCTTTGTTTTAGTCAAAAGATGAATGGACTTTGCCAAGTACTTAATGGCTTAAATGAAAGAAATTTAATATTTCATATTTCTAGAGGCTGGAAGTCCAAATTCAGGATGTCAGCAGCATTAGTTCCTTCTGAGTGAAGGCTGTTAGGAAAGCCTCTGCCCTGTGCTTGTAGATGGCTGCTCCTTGAGTCTCTTCACCACCTTCTTTCAATGCATGTCTCCATGTCTAATTTCTCCTTTTTATAACATCAGTCATATTTGATTAGGGTCCACTCTAGTGATAACATTTTAACTTGACTACTTCTATAAATAGACTTTCACCAAGACAGATCATGTTCAAAGGTATTAGGGGTTATGAATCCCATATAAGGATTTTGGTGTGGTACAGAAGTCAATGCATGACAATATACAAAGTCGCTAAAACTCCATATGTCCTTCCTACTTCTTCATCTATTTAGCAGCAATATCTAACACAGCTCTGTTCAAAGAACTCTGCAATGAGGGAACGGTTTTTCATTTGAACTCTTCAATATGGCAGTCTGTAGCCACATGTGGACATTGAATACTTGATATGTGGTTATTGTGGATGAAGAGCTGAAATTTTCATTTTATTCTGTTTAATTTACTTTGATAAATTTGAATTAGAATAGCCACATATGACTGTAGCTATCACATTGAAGAGCACAGGTCTACAGATTGGGAAACTGGGTTATATTAGTCATCACAAATAAAGTTTTTATTTCTGTGATTTGGAATAGATTCATCTGGCATGAATTCAAATACATTTTATTTAATGTCAGAGATAAAGATTAGCAGTGTGTACTCCTGAAACGTATCTGAATGAGAGAAGACAAAAAAATACAGGTTGCAAGGACATAAACCTGTAAGGACCAGGTGGCAATAAAAAAGATGCAAGGGCTCAGAAGAGAGTATGGCAAAGTCCAAAGTTAAACAGCAACAACTGGAACCCAGTGCAGTCAAATTTTGGCCTGAGGGAAGGGAAACCCTGTCTCGTTGGATCTCCTGGTTTTCCATGAAAAGCAAGAAATCTAGTTTCTCTTGTGGAATCTCCAGATTTTTTAATGCTGGCAATCAATTTAACAATCTCCCTGAATCCTAAATTTGATTAAAGTCCATACCAGAGGCCAACATTGTACCCCAGCAGTTGGA
This sequence comes from Lepus europaeus, assembly GCF_033115175.1. Taxonomy (NCBI): domain Eukaryota; kingdom Metazoa; phylum Chordata; class Mammalia; order Lagomorpha; family Leporidae; genus Lepus; species Lepus europaeus. Next base: position 14,257,440 of record NC_084830.1, on the reverse strand, counting down.
CCACCATTTGTTCCACTGAATTCCCATGTGGGCACTGAATTGAGTCCTGCCTGCTCCACTTCAAATCCAGCTCCTTAGTAATGTACCTGAGAAAGCAGCAGAAGATGGCCGAAGTTCTTGGGCTCCTGGCACCTACGTGGGAGACCTGGATGAAGCTACTAGCTTCTAGCTTTGGCTTGGCTCAGTCCCAGCTGTGACAGCCATTTGAAAAGTGAACCAGTGATTGGGGGGTTCTCTCTGTTTGTAACTCTGCCTTTCAAATGGATAAATAAATAAACCTTAATAAAAGAAATCTATACTGACAAAATATCTTGTTTGTTCTAAACAGCCTTGAGTCTCAGTTTTCAAGCTGTGCTTTGAAACAAAATCTTCATAAAGGCTTCCTTAGAGGAATTTTCCTTGATGTTATTAACCGAACATCACAGAACTCTTGGAAAATATTCAGAAGTATTAAATAATACTCTTGAATTATGAGGTTTCTTTAAACATTCTGATTTGAGATAATCAAAATGATGGATATTTGAAATGAATTTGTACTGTGAATTTTGGTTTCAGCTTACTTCCAGAAGCTTCCAAAACATGCACCAGGGTGTGATGTTCCAAGACTGACAGATGTGTTCCTGTCTCTGATCTTTTCTTATGAATCCAGAGAAAAAAAGAGGAGCTGACAGAAGTAAGATTGACAATTGCCAGCTTTGTGTATGCCCAGATTTCACTTTGACATATAGAAAGTCTTTAAAAAGACAGAGTAAGAAGTACAGAAAGTTCTTTATCTTATAAAATTTTTTTAAACTTAACATCTTTTGTTCATGAGACTTAATTTTTATCCTTCCATTTAGCATTCACTGAGCACTTGGTTCATATCTACTCATCGTGAACATGTGAAGGGTAGTACTCAGGCCAGGTCAGGCATGATCCCTGACCGCGGCCAGGTTCAAAGCTGAGACAGAGTATCAGAAGTTTGAGCAAGAACTAGTCAGAATGTTACTTCTAGTGAGAAGAAATGCTACTAAATGGAAGTCTCACCTGCTGAGAGATGTAGTCTGTGGGAGTGAGTGAAGGAGGAAGTTCAGGGTGGGCACAGAACAGCATGAAACATCCTTGTGTAGGAGAGGCACTTGGTGCTATCCATAAGATGAGTGGACCATAGCAGCTAGAGGATAGCTGAGTGTAAGGAGAGAAGAGAAAGTGAGGCTGACCAGGTTGTGGAGATTTGTACAAACAACAGCCCCAGTGTAGGTATCCTGTAGAGTGTGTGCTATGGTTTGAATGTGCATTGTTCCCCAAAGGTTCATGTGTTGGAAGTGTGGTCTCCAGTATTGCAATGTGGAGAAATGGTAGAATCTTTATGAGGTGGGACCTGGTGGTAGGTGATCAAGTCTCTAAGAGGGAACACTTTTTATCACTCCTAAGGTGTCCCTCAATAGTGGGTTGTTGTAAATAAGGCTGGCATCTCCCCTGAATCGCTTTTGCTTTGCTGCTCAAACATGGGTCTCCTACACACACAGATGGCTCTCTCTCCACCTCTCTGCCACATTGTGAAACAGCCAAGGGCACCAGCCCATGCCATTTGGACTCTTTAGCCACTGGAACTGTGATCCAACTGAACAACTTTGTTTTAAACAAAACCCATCATCCGATATTTTGCTAAAGCAACACGAAATAGACTAAAACAGTATGAGGGAAGCACTGGGCTCCTAGGGTTCAGCAATCTGCAAGTCAGGATTACTTTTCAGTGAAGTTTAGACTTCAGTGAAAAACACTTAACTCCGTTGCAAACTTCTTGTGTGTTTTTGAGTAGAGCTCTCTTGGTGGTGTTGCTCAAGGAAAATATTGCCCCACCCACTCACCTAGGGTCTATCTGGCAATGTCTCAAGAGACATTTTATTGCCATAATTAGGGTTGGTCTAGCTTCAGCTGTTGTGGTCTTTTTGGGGAGTGAACCAGCAAGTGGAAAACTTTCTCTTTGTCTTTCCCTATCTCTGTCTATAACTCTACCTCTCAAATGAATAAATAAATAAATCTTAAGAAAAGCAAAGCTGTAATTAGTGTTACTGGGAATGTCAATGGGAGAAAAAGAAAGTAGATGCATCAGAAAGTGGCTGAAGGAAATACCTCAGTTTTGTGGCTAGTTTTGCAGACATGAAATTGTATGAACATGTGAAAATTATATTTGATGATTTTCTTTTTTAAAAATGTATCTGCTAACTGCCAATGATATCTCCTAAAATATTAAGCCAATCAGACATACTTATCATAATAGTTGTGTTTCTGTGTTTTCCACATAAAATTAAGTGCTTCAAATACTGATTGAATAAGTAAATGGCTGCCAACTGATTTCTAGAAGATGAAATTCTGCATGATTACAATAACTTGCAAGTTAATTACTAGTTATGATATACTGAGGAAGGAACAGAATATTAAGAAATACTAAGGCACTTACCCAACATCAAACAGCAAGTGACTTTGACACTCTTGTTTGTCTTCTTTGTATTTCTCTGAAATACATATTTGTAGTTCTCTGAAAGTATGTTTGTATATCAATAATGTGAATTGAACAAAATTTTATTTGCATCTCTTAGAATCATGTTGGCTGCAAAAATAAAAAAAGAAAAGAATAGAAATCCAAGCAACAGTGACCTAAACCATAAGGTTTTGTTTCAATGCACATAAATCAAGCCCAAGGCTGATAGAGTAACACCAAGAAATTAGTAGAAGTCTGGACTACTGCTCTCATAGTTAGCCTCCCTTGGCTGCAGTTTCTGTCATCAAGGCTGCCTCAGGGTCCATCTTGTGAATAGGAGCTTTAGCCAGCCTGCCAATCTGAAAGATGAGGTCATGCCTGCGACTTGATTCAGCTCCTGTGTAAGTAGCTCCACAGAAATTTTTACTCAATTTTTACTATGCCTTACATGATATTTTCCACCTCTACGAAAGGGAACCTCAGCAACATAATGTTTCTGGCTGAGTGTATTATTCTTACCATGGAAGGATGAAGGATACATACCAAAAAGGCATATTTCCTTTTCTGTTATGCCACAGTAATAGGTACCACACTCTGAGTAAAGCTTAGCATTTTTCATGTGGTTGAAAACTTCCAATAGAGAAAGCAATATCATCATATACCTGTCATATATTGATTAGGTTCAAGCCTTTAAGCTCTTTAAGTCTCACTGTGCTCCAATGAGGCACAATGTTTTCACATTTAGATTTCAAACCAGGAAGTCTTAGTCCTTTGTCCATCTTTGTCCATTAGTCCTTCTTCTTTCCTCATGTCTGAAAACTCTTGCTTGGAAAATAGTCTCCACACAGATTATTGCAGCTGAAATGTATGACATTATTTCAGGTTGCTCGGAGGTAGTCTTCACAATGCTCCTCCAATTTTGTTCATTCATTTATTCATTTCCATGTTTGCTGCATATCTACCATAGGTGAGTTCTTTGAAAGACTTGGTAGGTTCTCTGTAGAATGAAATAGATATGGTTAATTTCTTGTGGTGATTTATGTCTAGTTGAGGAGCCATATAGAAGTGATGTCCCTATCAGAGTTTGGTTACAGATTTTGTTGAAGGAAAGGAAAGGTTATTATGAGAACATAAAGCAGTAGCTATCTAGATTGGAGGATCTAAAGAAAACTTCCTAAGAAAATGACATTTAAGATGAAAGTGAAGACATGAATGGGAGTTACCCAAGAAAAGATGATGAACAGTGTTCCAGCAGAGGTAAGGGAGGAAATGCAAATAATCTGAGAGAATCCTGCTAGTGGAGAGTGATTTTCTGCTCTATGTTACTCAAAACTATTAGATCATAAATACAAAGTCACTACCCTCAAGGAACTTGCAGTCAAGTGAAGTGTATGGACAGTAAAGGAAGTAGGACAATTCCTGGTACTGATTAATTCTCTGAAGGAAGTCAAATATTTATTCGCGGGAATGGGTCTGCTTGGATGATGTGGAGATCAATGTTGCTGGACTGTATTGAGCAAGAGGGAAAATGGGAAGACACATTCAGAGAAGTAGCTGGTACTCAAGGTGATCTGGATCATGTTGGTGATGCTAAGGTTGTTTTACAAATAATAGGAATCCTTTGGGGTGATTTAAATGGAAGAATGATGTGATCTGATTCACAGTTTAGAAGGGTCACTCTGGCCACAGTGTGGAAGATAGTCAGGACAAGAGTGGAAAAAGAAGACCAGATATAATACTATGGCCATGCAAGGAGTGATGGTGGTTTAAACTAGTTCTGCTAGTAGAAAAGGTGGTGAGTTATGTTACGGCACATTTTGAATAATTTTCCTGCTAGATTAATGGTATCCATTAAGGGATTGGATGAAGATAGCAGGAGAGGCAAGAGTGATTCCGAGTGTTTGACTTGAGCACAGGCAGTGGTTATAGTGCTGTTTATTGAGATTTGGTGGTGAGTGGGTTTGGGTCGGTGAGATCATTAATAGTTTTGCTGCGGATGTGTTATGTTTGAGATCTTTCTAGTAGAACAGCTGAATTAGTAGCAGTAAATTTTAGTCTGAAGCATAAGGGAGACATGCAGGGAGGAGGTATGTTAGAGATGGTGCCATGTGTCAATGGAATGTAAATCTACAGACTGGATGAGCTCCTACCATTGAGCTCAGAAAGCATACCAGCTTTGCTTTGGGACCTAGGCAGGTTACTTAGTTACTCTAAATTTCATTTTTTCTCACTATAAAGTGGGGGTATGATAATTGTTCACAGAATTTTGGTGAAAACTTGGTTAGATGATACTGTATACCAACCTTGGGTTGTACCTTGCACGTGGTTTGAACTACAGGCATTCCCCTTCAGTGTCAGTGTGGCTCCCCCTGATAAATAAATAAGCTCTCCAGTGGAAAAAATTGATCACTGAAGTGTCAATTTTGAGTGGAAAGCTAATAGATTATATGATGTTTCATAGTTTCAATAATTTTACAGTCTTGAGTCATCCTTAAGTTAAAAGTGAGGACTATCATGGGCTCAATTTGTACCTTGAAGTTTCTAAATGTTTTATAAACAACTCACAGCAGTTTTCAGGTGCTTAAAAGACATCAGAAAACCCAAATATTTCTGTAGGTGTGTGAGAAGAAGAGTTGATTGAGTTGGAAACAAAAAGCAACTCATAGGCTCACTGTGGTGGGGGTAAGTAAGATAAAGAACTTCTTAAGAAATGGTCTTTATAAAGTGGTTGCAGTTGGTTTCTTTTTATTTCCCCAGTATCTCAGATAAGTTTAGTAGATCAACATGGACTTGGGTGCTATCAGTTTCCATCCGTAGCCTCTGATTCCATGTTCTATTATTTTGTCTTGATTGGAACTCTAATTCTGACCTAAAGCAGCCTCCAGCCTTGAACCTGCCCATAAAACTATGAGCAACCATTTGAAAGAAACAAACCACACTGAAAGAAGCTGTGTATCTTCCACTTTACTGAAATGCATTTTAACACAGAGAAAAAGGAATTATTCCCAATATAAGTTTTTACAACCCAGTTTCATCTCCTAGAACTAGAGATGAAACTGGGTTGTAAAAACTGCTAGAATCTGGTTCCATGAAAAGCACTTTGACAAAAATACATAATGAATGTCTACTAATAATAATTGATAGAATTAAAAAAGAGAGAACGAACGAACATGGGAAGTGGGATACACAGCAGACTCATAGAATGGCAAATGCCCTAAACAGCACTCTGGCCTCAGAATCAGCCCTTAGGGCATTCAGATCTGGCTAAAAAGCCCATGAGAGTTTTTCAGGCATGGAAAGCTAAGACACTGTGGCAAAAAAATGACCTAAATGAAAGATCTCTGTGAGTGAGATCTCAGTGGAAAGAATGGGCCATCGAAGAAGGAGATATTTTTCTCTGAAGGGAGGAAACAACTTCCATTTTGATTATGGCCTTGTCTAAATAAGGTCGGAGTTTGTGAACTCAAGAGGCTTCCATAGTCTTGGCAGCTCATGACAAGAGCCTTGGGTGATTACTGGCATCATAAACAAGAGTGTCAATTGCTAAATCAACAACAGGAGTCACTATGCACTTACTCCCCATGTGGGATCTCTGTCCTTAATGTGTTGTACTATGAGAAATAATGATAAAAATAGTCTTCAAACAGTACTTCATACTTTGTGTGTCTGTGTGGGTGAAAACTGTTGAAATCTTTACTTAGTATACATTAAATTGATCTTCTGTATATAAAGATAATTAGAAATGAATCTTAATGAAGAATGGGATGGGAGAGGGAGTAGGAGACGGGATGGTTTGCAAGTGGGAGGGTGGTTATGGGGTGAAAAGCTACTATAATCCAAAAGTTGTACTTCCAAAATTATATTTAATAAATAAAACTTTCTAAAAAGACAAAAAACAAAAATCAAAAACAAAAACAAAAACAGCACTTTGAGTGACAATGAGGCATTGTTCAATAAGAGGAGTGATTAGAAGATTGTGGTGATATAAAAGGCATTTTTTCTCAATCATAACAAGACTGTCCTCAAGTCATTTTTTCCCCTCAGTTTGATCCTGAAGGACATTATGTAACCTGACGTTCTTATGGAAATTTTATTTTGTCCATGGAATATGAAGTGTGTGAAGAGTTGTAAGCAGGAGAGAAACATTTTTCACTTTATAAAAGAAACAGAGTTAAATAGGCTGGATGGATACCTTAGATTTGATGGATTGTGTATAATCAAATTAAGACACATTGCAACTTGTGAAATAGAGGTAGTTCTACAAGCTAAAACATTGCTCAGGGGACCAGACAAGGCTGGCATAGATAAATGTATGTACCCTCTGAACGGGAAAGTAGAAGTTGTTTACCACACAAAGACTGGATGGTATGAAGAATGAAGGAGAGAATGCAAAAATCAAAACTAGATTAAGAAATGATGGATGATAATTGAAGTTCAGTATAAGGAAAAATTACCAACCTGTACCTAAGTGTTCATATTTCTATAAATCTTATCTTAAATTGTGATGTATCATTTGTATATTCTAGTAATAAACAAATAATTTGTATTATGTTTTTAATGCAAAGTCATATTTTAAAGGGAAGCAATCAGACTTGCTCCTATGCCGGGCTACATTCAGCTATTTAGCCTTACCTTCAGCCCTGAAAAACCATCATTCATTGTTGGCAATTTTCCAACTTGAGTCTAGGAAAACTGTTTCTTCCATATAGGTCATGTCGACCTAAAACCTATTAACTATTATAGCTAGCTTTAGCAGTAGAAATCTGCACGTTCTGCTATTGCTACTCAAAATGTGGCCTGTATACCAATGGCAGTGAGCAAAATACAGAAACTGAACATAAGCATTTAGAAATTCTTACAGAAATTTATTGTTGCCATGATCTCTAACATGAAGTATCAGATCCTGTATTATTTGAATCTATTTGAAAATCTAAAAACAAAAACACAGTAAACAAGCAAACACAACTTTGGTTCTTCATCAAAAGATGGCAAGAAGAACCATTTTCTATGTGGTGATTGTTACCTGTATGACTCTAGGAGAGTAAGTCACCCTTTCTGAGCTCTAGTGTTCTGACTAGCACAGGAGCTTCCAAAAATGCTTAACTTCTAGGGTTGCTGTGATTATTAAATGAGGCAATGTAATTATAGTAAGTATGTCTTTCTTTTTAAAAAATTATTTTTTACTTGAGAAGAAGGTGGGTCAAAAGAATTCCAATCTGAGGGAGAGAGAAGGAGAGAGAGGAGGGGGATTGAGAGAGAGAGAGAGAGAGAGGTGAGAGATGTGTTCCATTTGTTGATTTACTCCCCCAAATGGCCATACCAGGAGCTAGGAACTCAATACATAGGTGGAAGGGATCAAATCTCTTAAGACATCACCTGCTGCCACCCATGGTGCACAGCAACCTGAAGCTAAAACGAAGAACCGAGAGCTGGAGCTAGGACTTGAACCTGGGGACCTCCATGTCGGGATATGGGTGTATCTAGTGCTGTCTTCATTACTGTGCTAAATGCTTGCCTCTAAAATCCCTCCTTAATGAATGATTCTTTCCTGGTTCTTCATTTGCATTTGTAAAGGCCATTTGGTCACAACGAAAAAATCCAGATAGCACCCTGAATCCACACATCAGACAAACAAGAAGAAATTCATGTTGCCAGTTTCTGGCTAAGCGCTCTTCACTGAGGAATCTGAAATGGACCCACTTTGTCTAATTTCTTAGTATCTCACTTAGCCATCATCCTATTGCAGAAGTCAGTCTTCCTGCCATAAACATCTAACTTTTTTAAAAACGATTTTATTAATGGTATTGGGGATATATATATATATATATAATACATGTATATTATATATAACTATAGAGTATATAGTTATATAAAAATTAAAAAGGTCCTACATTTTCATTCAGCTGAGGGGGTCATCTGGCTGCCTATGATGAGTTAATTTTCAATCAAAATTCCTGCAATACTATGCAGTCTGTGATGTGAGGGAGGGAAGAAGTGAGATGAACTAAGATAGGGGGAGGGAGAAAGAGACAGAAGGGTGGGAGTGTAAGGAGGAGAAAGCAGAGGCAAAGTGGGCCCTGTAGGAAGGAGAGTAACTGAGTGGAACTTGACAATGTGGGTCTGGAACAGGGGGAAGGAGCATTCAGAGGACAGACAGGCGGAACAGCACTGTAACTCTGTATTCCAGGTGGATAGGGCAGGATTGCAAGGTTTAGACTGGAAACTAAGGGATGTCTCCTGCACGCTGTCACTGCATAATGCATGGTGGGGGTACAGAGCTTTAAAGGGCACCATTCTTGTTTCAAAAGAAGCAATGCTGTACATTGGAGGACAGGGACTTCTAATAGGTCTGTTAGAACTTCTCACTATTTGCTATATTGGAGGTGTGGTCTGCAGCCCCTGACAAAGACAAGTCAAAGTCTTTCTGGGCAAGTCAGGAATCATAGAAGATGCAACTGATTTAGGTTAGTTCACTGGAAGCAGAACTTTAGATAGGGATTCGTGAAGGGTGTATCCTTAGAGAAGCCAGGTAGTCAGGAAAGCAGCTGTGCAAAGATGTGCTTTAAAAGCTCGTTTTATCCTGGTAAACTATAATTCCCTTTGACATGGGTGACTGGGGAATGTGGTCACCTCCTAGACATTTCTGGAAGAGCAGCCTCCCCAAAAATTCTCTGGAGAAGAAAGAAGCATACATCAGTGGTGAGCAATCAGTATCTGCACAAACATATGAGTTATCAGTGCTGCAAACAGGAATTTGGTGAGGCACTCACAGCATCTGCTATGGTGCCAGTGGAAGGGATTCATCCACTGTGAAGTGTTAGAGGAGGGTACAACATCCCAAGGAGAAGCAGCAGCATGTGCAAAGATCCAAGAGAGTTGGTGGGATCAATTTGCCTCAAAGAGACCAGTAGTTATGTGTGGGTGAGATGGGACTATTGTATGGGTGACTGAGGGTGAGGCTGAGAGAACTGACGTCATGGCCAAGGGAGAGACACAAAGTTTAAATTTTTGTGACCTTAACCAAAATGCCTTACTTTTGTGATCTTAACCAAGATGCCTTACTTTTTTTAGCCTCAGTGCCCTCATCTGTTAAATGTGATATGACTATCTTTTATGATTGTTGTGATAAAAAATAATGAAAATGAGGGACTGAGTATATAACCTGGGACATACTAACTCTCAATAATTGGCAGGCATCTTTTCCCAAAGCTGGAAATACTGATTGATTTTTAAGGTCTTGAATTCTTTCGCAAGGAATTTGGTTTTTGTACAGAAATGTTGGTGATGATGCTGGTGATGCTCATGAAAGCAGCAGCAACAACAGCAGTGGAAAAAGCAGAACTAAGAGGTAAAATGGGGAGCCACTGAACATCTTGACAAAGGCAGGAAATCTGCAGGATGTGATTAGTTAGTCTTGTGGAGAACAGACTGGGGAGAAAGGGCAGGAGAACCAGCTATGAGACTCTAAGAAGACTAGGCAAGAGATAATGATGGTTTGAACTCACTCAAAAATATGGTCCAAGAAGGGACTGAGCCAAGATCCATGCAAAGCCAGTGAACAGGGCTCAGACTGCTTGTCTAGGGCTCTACCAATGATCAAATGGGTGCATTAACTCCACGTAGTACGAATCTGGTAGAAGGTGGCATCCTGCCTTGGGTGTGGTCTTGGGATAGCAGCATAGTTTTGAGAGAAGCTATCTTTGTTAAAGATAATCCAATGATGCTCTTGAGCTTCCTCTGTCACTTCTATTGAGCTTCTCTGTACTCAAATTCATTAATAAGGGGACAAAGGAGGAACATGGACATATTTTACTCTTGTCGTTATCTAGGAGAGTTTTTGATGGAACTATTGCGCATAGTATAATCACCGTTTCTGCTAAAACACCATCTCTATACAGAATGACCTAGGCTGCAATCTTTGATGAAAATGGAAACATTCTGATTTAAGTTGGTCTTTTAAAGACCCTCTAGTGCTTCCCTGACATGCAGAAAATCAATAGATATATCTCAATAGATAAATACAAATAAAAACATCCTGCTCAACTTTGCTGAGTTTCTAACTGTCCTCAGAAATCAAATGGTAAATAGAAAGGTTGTTCCCTCTAGGTCATACTGAGTTAGATTTGATGGTGTCATAGCTCTGACATTCTGACTCTATGATTTCCTACATGATACAAAGAATACAAGGTAATAGTTCTAACACTTATGGTAGGCACCACGTTAATCACCATGTTAATCACTTCACATATGATATCGTACTTGGGGGTTCAGTCAGGATTTGCAGTTGCTGCTAGACTGAAGGCTGAAAAATTAAATGGAAAGGTAAGAAGGGTAAATAAGAGGTGGGAATTCCAATGCATTTGGTTTTAAAACCTGCCAGTGATGAATTCTGATGTTCATCTCTCTTTCCATTCATTTTTTAATGAGACAAAATTTTTGATGTTCAATAAAAATCCTCCGAGACTTTCCCAGACATCCATTAAAAAACCCTATGTATTTTCTACTCTCATTGGTGGTCAGTGAACACTCACAGTACTCCCTCTTTCTGTAGACCTCAGGAACAGGTCTACACAGGATCTTGTACGTTCTTTTCTTGTTTCGTTAGCAGGGTTTATGGTCACCAACATAGTAAGAGCCTAAAAGGCAGGAACTGTTCAATACTCTTATAATTCCCTTACATAATTCATCAATAAGTTGATATGCAAGGATTCAGAAATAAATATTTTTCATTCAATCAACTTTTGTGTGTGTGTGAGGAGTAATTGAACTGTAGCTTTCCAGATTTTATTGTCCATACTTTCCACAATATTTTATGTAGATGAATCTAAGGATTTGCCCTGAGGAATGCTAAGTCTATGGAAGAATGACTAAGAACACTCCAAGAATGGCACCATACGCCTTGTGATATGTGCATGTGTAGGCTTGTAAATAAAGTAAATAAAATAAATGTAAAATATTTGAATGTATATTCCTTGATAAGTATGGGTATACATTATGTTGTAATTCAACTGAGATGTAATGAGTACATGTTATGAGCCAAACATTTAACTAGTAGTTGTGATGTAGCAGCAACTCGGTGTAATCTTAGATCACATCAGTCTGTCATCTGGTAGGAGACAGAATAAACAGAGAATTGCCTGTAGGAGTGTGTTTCTTTTAGGAAGTTGCATATTGGTACAAATATAAACCTAACTGGATATATGGAACACATAATCCTCATTGATTTATCCATTCACTTAACAAGGCTATCTTTAGAAGTATATCAATTCCTGGTTCAGGGGCAAACATCCTCTTATTGTGGATCCTATATTTAAATAAATTCTGAAGGATGTGCAATGTTTTCCAAGACTGAACTTCCACACATGTTCCTCTGTAACCCAGTCCCCCGCAGTTAGTAGATAAGTGACTCTGAGCACATTATTTAACCTCTTCTTAATCTCATCTGTGAAATAGAGGATAGTGATGCCTACCTCTTGGGGTTTCTATTAGGATTAAGAAATACATTGTATGTTAAAAGCTTAGTTCAAGCACATTGGAAGACCTTAATCCCTGCCAGCTATTATTATTCAGCATGGGGGTGGAGGAGTGGCAGGCCAGCAGTAATTACACTCTGACGTTTTCTTCTACTGGAGATATGTTAGAGACAACCTCCAGGTTCTTCAAGTCATTATCTCTCTCAGGGAGGACACAGAGCCAAAACATGAATGGGATCAGAAAAGGTACTATCTGCCTCATTGTTCTAAGTGTCACTCACCATTAGCATAAAGTTAGCTCTCCAAGTGAGTGAGAAACACTTCTCTTTTTCCAGAAAACTAGAAATATTCTTTTCCTTGAGCACCTTGCTTGCATGGTTTCAGAATGGAAAATGTGACAAGATAGGAAGCAGAGCCCTGGATGACAGGTGAATGGGTCCAGAACAACTCTCAAAAGAAGAGGTAAGTGCTCTTTCTTATCTGGTCGATTATCTTCACACGTGTATTAGTCAGAGAGGAGATTTTAGGAAGCTTACCGTTTTGGAGGCTCAAAATCTGAGTCAGGAGGCTATGTTAATTCATCAATCTGGAGAGGCTAGAAGATTCCAGTAGCAGAGCAAAGGCAGAGGAAAGCAGACGGACACAGGGAGAACATTCTTCAACTTTGTATGTCCTTTTTTTAAAGATTTATTTATTTTGAAAGCCAGGGTTACACATACATAGAAGGAGAGATAGAGATAGAGATAAAGAGAGAGAGAGAGAGAGAGTGTGTGTGTTCCATCCACTGATTCACTCCCTAGATGGCTGCAATGTCCAGAGCTATGTAGATCCAAAACCAGGAGATAGGAGCTTCTTCTAGGTCCTCCACATGGCTGCAGGGGCCCAAGGACTTGCGCCATCTTCTACAACTTTCCCAGGCATAGCAGAGAGCTGGAGTGGAAGAGCAGCAGCCAGAACTTGAACCGGAGTTCATACGGGATGTCAGCACTCCCAATGACAGCTTTATCTGCTATGCCACAGCGCTGGCCCCTGTTCCATTTTATAATGTTATCATGACATGATAATGGAGTGTAGCAGCCTAATTTGATGCAATCAGTTCTTCAGGTCCCACCTTGAGGCACTGTAAGTCAAGTGAGCTCTATCCTTATTCCATTTATATAAGACTCTGAGGTTCAAGACTTAACACATGGGCTTTTGAGTATACCCAGATTATTTTTCAAAGCATAATATGACACGAAGGATAAATAATCAATGTTTTTTAATTCAACCTAGACATCTTGCTACAACCAAAAAGGTGAATTCAGTACTCTTGGTGAAAGTTTTAAAACTTAACATTCACCTACCTATATGCACTGTTTCTTGTCATACAGATTATCTGTTTTCTGAATGGTAAGCTGCAGTCTCTTAGTTCAATTTCCACTTTACAGATGTTAGTAGACATGTGTGTGCATGTCTATGTTTTTTTTTTTTGTGTGTGTATACATGTTTGTATGTCTTAGTCCTCTAACAGTTACTTAGAAGGACGTCTGTGCTCTTTCCATCCCTGTATCCTCATGACTTGTAACACAGGACTGGCACATAGTATGGATTCAGTAAAATGTTGTTATTCTGTTTGTCAAGTGAATGAAAGAGTGGCGTTTATCTACAGTAGTCTGGTACTGTTCATAAGAACAAACTTAAAGATCTAGCTTTATAGTTACCCATTCTCATGCGTGAAGGCATGAGAGTCACATCTTGACTTCGGAACCCTTTCTCCATCTTCTAACTTGTGAATTTCCTCTAACAATTTTCTTACCTCTCCACAAGTAGCTGACTCATTTATCATCAAGCTATTTCCTTCTTAAACTTGTCAACCATAATGCAACCTCTGACACCTCCTTTTACCCCATCCAGACATTTTAAAATTTTGGGAAAATATCTTAAACAATGATTATTATGCTTTTTGTTTCATACTGACCACCTCTCTTCTGAACACAGTAATTATAAATTTATCAGAAATAATTTCATTGTTTATTGATATAATGGTGGAAGAGAGGAGAGGAGGGAGGAGAGATGAGGGAAGAGAGAGAGAGAGAAATAAGAGAAGAGAAGGGCAGAGAAGAGAAAGAATAGCAAGAGGAAAAGAGGAGAAGATAGGAGAGAAGAGGTAAGGTGAGGAGAGGAGAAGGAAACAGCAAAAGACAGCAGTCGATATTTTCCTGGAAAAGAATGTATTCTATTTCCTGTGCCAACTAGTTTTCTTGCTAATAGTATTCCACTCTTGAAACTCCCTATTCAACCATGCAGTACCTATTACAACCATCTGCATAAATAATATATGCTAAAATGCTTCTCTGTGCCACAAATATTGACCTTGTTTAATAATTAATGATGGACTACAGTGTTACCCTGGAACCATGCTGACACACATTTGTGCCCTTTCTACTGGTCTATATTTACTGTTTTTCATTCCTTAAGCCTGAAATCTACCTAAATTTCTTTATTGAAGAATGCTTTTCCCTGAGGGCTGTAATATGATACTAGACACTGAATCTAGTAAGGCAGACATAGCAGAGATGAAAGGGAATATTCTCATTCTATTATCTTAAGGAAACTAACCTTATTTCCTATACATGATCCTTGATATGTCCCTCTTTTTGCCACACTTTAAAAAAGCCTCACCATTGCCAAAGATTAATACAAAACAGCTAAGCTTTAGTGAATACTTATTATATGCCTGGTTCACTTTGAAGCATTTTACTTGTATCACCTCATTTAATCCTCAAAGAAACTCTTTGAGGAAAGGACTGTGATTATTTCTACTACAGATGAGAAAACTGGGGTGATGTGTTTAATACACCTAGTAAGTGGCAGTGTTTGTGTTCTCACACAAGTTGTTGTGATAAAAACTTCATGCTATAAATCACTGTAACAAATTGACTCCCTACTTGTATATCCTTGGAGAGGAAAATTTCTGGTTTTGATTTCTTATCATTCCTTCTTTTAGGAAAAGTATTTTACATTTCCCTTAGAAGCCATCACTCCTAAACTGTATGTCCACAATTGGTTCATAGTGACTTGATTTAAAAATGTACTTTTGAATAAATTCCAGTAAGAAATTGAAGAAATGCCATTCTATGAGTCTGCTGTGTATCCTGCTTCCCATGATGGATTGTTCTCCCCCTTTTTGATTCTATCTGTTAGTATTTGCAGACACTAGTCTTGTTTGTGTGATCCCTTTGACTCTTAGACCCATCAGTGTGATCAATTGTGAACTGAAATTGATCACCTGGACTAGTGAGATGGCATTGGTACATGCCACCTTGATGGGATTGTATTGGAATCCCCTGGCACGTTTCTAACTTCACCATTTGGGGCAAGTCCGAATGAGCATGTCCCAAATTGTACATCTCCTCCCTCTCTTTTTCCCACTCTTATATTTAACAGGGATCACTTTTCAGTTAAAATTTAAACACCTAAGAATAATTGTGTGTTATTTACAGAGTTCAACCAATAGTAGTAGAACAAAACAAAACAAAACAATACTAAAATGGATAAAGTATTACATTGTACATCAACAGTCAGGACAAGAGCTGATCAGGTCACTGTTTCTCATAGTGTCCATTTCACTTCAACAGGTTTCCCCTTTGGTGCTCAGTTAGTTGTCGCCGATCAGGGAGAACATATGATATTTGCCCCTTTGGGACTGGCTTAATTCACTCAGCATAATGTTTTCCAGATTCCTTCATCTTGTTGCAAATGACCGGATTTCATTGTTTTTGACTGCTGTATAGTATTCTATAGAGTACATGTCCCATAATTTCTTTATCCAGTCTACTGTTGATGGGCATTTGTGTTGATTCCAGGTCTTAGCTATTGTGAATTGAGCTGCAATAAACATTAATGTGCAGAAGGCTTTTTTGTTTGCCAATTTAATTTCCTTTGGGTAAATTCCAAGGAGTGGGATGGCTGGGTTGTATGGTAGGGTTATATTCAGGTTTCTGAGGAATCTCCAGACTGACTTCCATAGTGGCTGAACCAGTTTGCATTCCCACCAACAGTGGGTTAGTGTCCCTTTTTCCCCACATCCTCTCCAGCATCTGTTGTTAGTAGATTTCTGAATGTGAGCCATTCTCACCGGGGTGAGGTGAAACCTCATTATGGTTTTGATTTGCATTTCCCTGATTGCTAGTGATCTTGAACATTTTTTCATGTGCCTGTTGGCCATTTGGATTTCCTCTTTGGAAAAATGTCTATTGAGGTCCTTGGCCCATCTCTTAAGTGGGTTGTTTGTTTTGATGTTGTGGAGTTTCTTGATATCTTTGTAGATTCTGGTTATCAACCCTTTATCTGTTGCATAGTTTGCAAATATTTTCTCCCATTCTGTCGGTTGCCTCTTCACTCTCCTGACTGTTTCTTTTGCAGTACAGAAACTTCTCAATTTGATGCAATCCCAAAAGTTAATTTTGGCTTTGACTGCCTGTGCCTCCAGGGTCTTTTCTAGGAAGTCTTTGCCGGTACCTAAATCTTGCAGGGTTTCTCCAATGCTCTCTAATAATTTGATGGTGTCAGGTCGTGGATTTAAGTCTTTAATCCAGGTTGAGTGAATTTTTGTGTAAGGTGAAAGGTAGGGGTCTTGCTTCATGATTCTGCATGTGGAAATCCAATTTTCCCAGCACCATTTATTGAATAGACTGTCCTTACTCCAGGGATTGGTTTTAGATCCTTGATCAAATATAAGTTGGCTGTAGATGTGTGGATTGATTTCTGATCTGGTCCATTAGTCTATGCATCTGTTTCTGTACCAGTACCATGCTGTTTTGATAACAACTGCCCTGTAGTATGTCCTGAAATCTGGTATAGTGATGCCTCCGGCTTTGTTTTTGTTGTACAAGATTGCTTCAGCTATTCGAGGTCTCCTGTGTCTCCATATGAATTTCAGCATCATTTTTTCCAGATCTGAGAAGAATGTCTTCAGTATTTTGATTGGTATTGCATTGAATCTATAAATTGCTTTTGGGAGAATGGACATTTTGATGATGTTGATTCTTCCAATACTTAATGTCCTTAGTTAAGTTTATTCCAAGGTATTTGATTGTTTTTGTAGCTATTTTGAATGGGATTGATCTTAGAAGTTCTTCCTCAGCCATGGCATTGCCTGTGTATACAAGGGCTGTTGATTTTTGTGCATTGATTTTATATCCTGCTACTTTGCCAAACTCTTCTATGAGTTCCAATAGTCTCTTAGTAGAGTTCTTTGGGTCCCCTAAATAAAGAATCATATCATCTGCAATAGGGATAGTTTGAGTTCTTCCTTCCCAATTTGTATCCCTTTAATTTCTTTTTCTTGCCTGATGGCTCTGGCCATCAGAATCATTCATCCATTCAATAAACAAATTGTTGCTGGATTACTATATGAATATAGAGCTGTGCTACGTCTTGAGAATATGGAGAAGATGAATACTTTTCATGTTCCCAGGAAACACATTTTCTATTTATTTATTTATTTATTTTATTTGACAGATAGTGTTAGGTAGTGAGAGAGAGACAGAGAGAAAGGTCTTCCTTCCGTTGGTTCATCCCCAAATGGCCACTACAGACAGCGCTGCACCTATCCGAAGCCATGAGCCAGGTGCTTCCTCCTGGTCTCCCATGTGGGTGCAGGGCCCAAACACTTGGGCCACTCTCCACTACCTTCCTGGGCCACCGCAGAGAGCTGGACTGGAAGAGGAGCAACCGGGACTAGAACCGGCACCTATATGGGATGCCGGTGCCGCAAGGAGGAGGATTAACCAAGTGAGCCGTGGCTCCGGCTCCCCGAAACACATTTTCTAGGGAAGGAGACAAACATAAAAAATTAATGAATTAGTGGAAAAGGAAATTTCAGCCAAGAATAAATATTTTAACATAAATACCATGAGACAGTAGAAGGAAATTAGCTGGTGGAAGTGGTGGAGATTGTTGGTCCCAGAGGTCTCTTTTGGAAATCATATTGAGCAGAGACTTGAAGAATGAGAATCAGGCAGTCTGAAATTATCTGAGGCAGGGACCTTCCAGGTAGAGCTAATTGCAGAATAAAATTCGAAGGAAGTCCAGGTTTTTGTGTTTAAGGACATGAGGAAATGCATAATATTGTGAGGTGAGTATGGGAAGATTCGGCAAAAGCTTGAGACTGGGAAAGTTGACTAGAGTCTTTAGAGTATGGTGAGGAACAAGTTAAGATTCATTCTAGGCCGGCGCCGCGGCTCACTAGGCTAATCCTCCGCCTTGCGGCGCCGGCACACCGGGTTCTAGTCCCGGTCGGGGCACGGATCCTGTCCCGGTTGCCCCTCTTCCAGGCCAGCTCTCTGCTGTGGCCAGGGAGTGCAGTGGAGGATAGCCCAAGTGCTTGGGCCCTGCACCCCATGGGAGACCAGGAGAAGCACCTGGCTCCTGCCATCGGATCAGCGCGGTGCGCCGGCCGCGGCGGCCATTGGAGGGTGAACCAACAGCAAAAAGGAAGACCTTTCTCTCTGTCTCTCTCTCTCTCTCACTGTCCACTCTGCCTGTCAAAAAAAAAAAAAAAAAGATTCATTCTAGTATTTTAGAAAGACTTTGAGGGTCTTTAATAAAGGAATAGTAGGATTAATTTTGCATTTTTAAATTTTATCAACTATATGAAAAATGAATTATAGAAGCAAGAGCAACCACAGAGACTTGTTTAAAGTTTTGTGCAGTTCAAATGAGAGACAATGATACTATAAAGGATACAATACAAACAAAGAGAAATGGAAAGATTTGATACTGCCACGTAATAGAAATATGGCACCAAGAATGACATTGCATTATCACACACATGGATACATGCAAACACAGAGACACACAATTAAATACCACTGATAATCAAATTGAATTTAAATTCAAATAAAATTGCCTGTTTCAAAAATGAATGGCTATTTTATGCTTCATTTATGCTTTGTGTTTAAAGATAAAATAAATTTACAATAAATGTCCAAATCATATTCAGATTCATATTTATACATATATTTAGCTTTATAAAATTATAATCATCATGCTGTGCATATAATTCCCTTCTTCACTTGATGCTTAATATATTTATACATCAAGTATTTGTTGAATGCCTACTATCTGCCAAGTTCTTTTCTGTGAAATAGGGGCTATTCAGAGAATAGAAGACAAAAATATAATCCTCATGGAGGATATAAGCCAGTTGGTAGAGACAAATAAGCAATAAAATAAATACAACTTATAAAATTTGATTGTTGAAAGGAGCTAAGGTAAAATATATTTGAATGTTGGAATGGGTTGATATTTGTAGAAAGGGAAGTCACTAGAATATTTCCAATGTCTTAAATAATTAACCATACATTTTAATGACTCCTCAATATCCATCATGTTAATAAACCTTTGAAAATTCTGTTTTTGATAACTATATGTTTTATATATTCATTGTAGTCAGTATTTCTTTTGAATTTGGATTGCTTTAAATTTTGCTTATTATATATAATTCTCTGCAGACACATAGATTTCTTATAAAACCTTTACTATGAAATAAGGCTTTTGAAAATTGAGCTTCCAGGAAATATTAATTACCTATATTCTTAGTGTTAGTGTTTGAGAATTCTGCTTTTGGACATTCATTTGGAATTCTTGTTTCATGAGACTGAGAAGCAAAAATCATTGTCATATATAAAAATATTTACTGCCTATTTTGGAACTAAGAAAGCCTGTTTCAATGAGTACCATATCAACATTTTAAAGAGAGAAAATTGAGACCTACAGGCTATAAATAGTTTGAGTAGATCATTGGAGATTAGTTTCAAAATCTGAACTATATTCTACATTGCCTACCTCTGCCCAACACTCCTTTAGCTCTTTGGTTCAATACCTCAAAGTGTGTCAATGAATTTCTTGTATGAGCAACACAATTACTTTTTATGTAGTACCGTGATATTCATATACCATGATATGTGTACCGTACCCTTTTGCATGGGAATCTTATCTTGGTATGGCTCAGGCAGTTACAATGTGTTACTCAGGACCAAGGATAGCTCCAGTGAACACATGGTCTCTGAAGTTCTAGAGAATTTGGAGCTCATTATCCTCAATAACTTATTATTACCTATCTTTCCTTCTTTTGTTGGGGAGGGAATTTCTAAATCTTAAGAAATCTGACTTATTAATGCTAGTTCTAAACCCTTAGAATAGAAGGATAGATCCATTAATAAACACCAAAACTGCCACATGTTTTGTCATGTTAGGGTGGGCCATTGAATGAGTTCTCACTAATGGAATATGAGTAGAAGTGATATTATATCCTGAGTGGGACATAAAACCTACCATGCACATTACTTTAGGCAGTTTCCTCTGGTATGGTGAAACTCAGAGTAAACTTGGAAGTCACATGTTTTATAGAATTCACTTGTAAACCCAGGTCTTTAAGTGATGGAATGGGGCCAGTGCCATGGCTCACTAGGTTAATGCCCCGCCTGTGTGCCGGCACCCTGGGTTCTAATCCCGGTTGGGGCGCCGGATTCTGTCCTGGTTGCTCCTCTTCCAGTCCAGCTCTCTGTTGTGGCCCGGGAGTGCAGTGGAGGATGGCCCAGGTCCTTGGGCCCTGCGCCCGCATGGGAGACCAGGAGGAAGCGCCTGGAGACCAGGAGAAAGCACCTGGCTCCTGGCTTCGGATCGGCGCAGCGCGCTGGCTACAATGCGCTGGCCATAGCAGCCACTTGGTTGGTGAACCAACGGAAAAAGGAAGACCTTTCTCTCTGTCTCTCTCTCTCATTGTCTAACCCTGCCTGTCCAAAAAAAAAAAAAAAAAAAAAAAAAAGTAAGTGATGGAATGAAGAAGAGTTATTGCTAACTTGATTCCTCCACATTCATGATAAGGAAATAAATCGGTTTTTTTTACATCCATTAATTTTTTTTTTTTGACAGGCAGAGTGGACAGTGAGAGAGAGAGAGAAAGGTCTTCCTTTTTCCTTTGGTTCACCCCCCCAATGGCCGCTGGGGCTGGCACGCTGCGGCAGGCGCACTGTGCTGATCCGAAGCCAGGAGCCAGGTGCCTCTCCTGGTCTCCCATGCGGGTGCAGGGCCCAAGCACTTGGGCCATCCTCCACTGCACTCCTGGGCCACAGCAGAGAGCTGGACTGGAAGAGGAGCAACCAGGACAGAATCCGGCGCCCTGACCGGGACTAGAACCCAGTGTGCCAGCGCCGCAGGTGGAGGATTAGCCTATTGAGCCACAGCACTGGCCAAAATCCATTAAATTTTTGAGTTCTATTTACTACGGTGGTTTTCCCTAACCTACTGTGGTTTTTTACTTTCATTAACACATTAGCTCTCTGCATTTGTTGGAAACTCTCCCCATAGTTGCTATTTATAGTTGTTTCTATATTACTCAAATTCTAACTCGTTACTTATACCTGCTTTGCCTCATGAATTTATATCAACTGTTAATATGAAGTGTAAAGCAGGGAAGTCTCTTAATTTCAATTTCCTCAATTTCATGTACTCATCAAGACATGTGTCTTATAATGTTTACCTTTTCTTTTGTCCTCTATTAGGAGAGATATAGTACAACTATATCTTCTATTTCACTTCTTCTCAGCTTATAAATTATCTTGATATAACAATTTATACACTGTGTTTCTTATAGTACCAATCTCTCATTTTATGTTGTGTTCAACTCTTCTGTCTAGTGCAGTGTTTTGCCTTGTCAATCAGTACCCTTCCCTTTCCTTTCCTTCTTTCTTTTATTGATATTGTCTTTACCTTTTCCTTCTTTCTTTTTTTATTGCTATATTTACCTCTATCTGTTCCCATTCATTGCCGAACTATGAGAAAGGTCAGCCCACACCTATCAACAGTGCTGACTTTCCATACAGTCTCCTCTTTTCCCTCGAGATCTCGTGTGTTGCATGTTTTCCTAGATGGAAATTGCTCTTGTAAAGGTCACAAGCACAGTAACAATGGGGTTTTCTCACTTCTACTGTCCTGAATTTCTCTCTATCTTTTGACTTTATTCATCACTTTTTCTTAATGGAATTTCTCCATTCATCCTCTGAAGCCAAGAGAAAGCTCTAGTATTTCTAAATATTTCTATTTCTTCTTGGCTGATTCCTCTCTCTCTCTCTGTCTTGATGCTAAAAGCATGTGCTCTCTAAGGATCTGATGTCAGCACCCATGAACTCCCCTAATATTCCTTTCCACTACTGCAGTTACACAGATGTAACAGCTGGACTGCAGTTTGAACAATATTGGTAACAATGCTCTTGACATTCCCCCTCGTATTCTTTCTGAATATTTATTACAATCACACAGTTTTCTCCAGTTACCAATTATGTTACAAGTTCTGTAAAGCTCTTTTTGAATCTCCAAGATGCAAACAAACTACTTATTTGAATTCTTTTTATACTTTATTTTTACACCACTACCATGAAATGTCTATCATATGGTGTTTGAATAGAGCCAAACACAGAGTTGGCAGTTATTAAATATCTCCTTATTGACAGGGAGCGAATATAACGAAGGAAAGATACAAAGATACCTTTCCCAATGGATAATTCTCCAGAGCCACGACCAAAGTACACGTGCATGTTCTGTGCCCATTAGGATCCTGAGTACAAATTGCAGTTTACCACCACAATGCCTCAGGCATAAAGCTCTGGGTGTGTTCTGTGCTATTTTCCCCCTTCTTTTTGGAGAATGATGAATCAGGCTCATCATGGTGTTCAATTAATTTCACACAGAGAACTCCTGAGGGAGTTTGTACCCAATGTCCTCTAACCGATGATCAATCACGCTCTTGTGGTTGTACCCAAGGCAGCAGGCAGCAGGCTTGTGACATGCTCCAGGTTGTCGAGCAGAATGTGTCCCCATCCAAGCAGGAAAGGTCCCGGTGACCTTTGATGGCATTTGAGAGAAGTCGTTTGCTTTGGCTTTTCCGAGACCATATTGATCTCTGCCCAGGATTCAATTTTAGACAAACAGGCGACATAATTTATGTAAACTGGGCAGGTAATTAAACTCTCCTCCAAGGCAAAAAGGTCAGAGCAGAATATTTAAAGTTTCATTTCTAAGTGGAAGCAGTTAGCTTAAAAAAGAGAAAGAAATCTCACTGGGACTGTCATGTTGCCAACTGTTACCCTATAAATTATCGGACCCAGATTATCTTGCCAAGGATAGGTCTGGGTTCTCTTTGCTGAAGGAGCCAAAAAAACTCATTTGGCACAGAAGTTTTCATGTTTTAAATGACTTACGGGTAGGAGACTTAGTGCTAGATTGTGCTAAAGCTTTCAATAACTTTTTCAAAGTGATGTTTAAAAATACCAGATTTAAATAAGATCTACAAACTCAATTAAATTGAGTTCAGCAACTAAAATGATTTCAGCTAATTTGGTTGAACTCCACAATTTAAAAATAGTGCCAAATATATTAAATAAATATATTATTTTCATTAAAAATTTGCAAACTCAGTGTAAGGAGTTTCCTTTTATTCTCCCTAAACTATCTGAGAATAATTTGCTAATGTAATGATGACCATTATGGTCAAATGATTCAGTGTTGATTTTCCATAAGGAAGAACACTCTTCTGTGTAATCACAACAATCAAGTCTAGAAGTCAACATGACACAATGCTGTCACTGAATCCACAGAGTCCACTTATACTTCTCCAAGTCTCCTCATGTTCCTTCATCAAAAGGAGCTATTTTAGTATTGTGTTTGGGGACGATCACTCTTTAGTTTCTTTCAGTCTGGAATAATTCACATGTTCCTTTGACTTTCATGACCCTGGCATTTTTAAGAAACTACAGCCACCTTACCTTGTTGAATGTCTGCTGTTCTTTCATTATTAGATTAACAGTATGCACTTCTGGCAGGAATAGCATGGAAGTGGTATTTTGTGCCGTCATTGTACTTTTTGTTTTTTTTAATTTTTGACAGGCAGAGTGGACAGTAGAGGGAGACAGAGAGAAAGGTCTTCCTTTTTGCCGTTGGTTCACCCTCCAATGGCCGCCACGGTAGGTGCGCTGCGGCCGGCGCACCGCGCTGTTCTGATGGCAGGAGCCAGGTGCTTCTCCTGGTCTCCCATGGGGTGCAGGGCCCAAGGACTTGGGCCATCCTCCACTGCACTCCCTGGCCACAGCAGAGAGCTGGCCTGGAAGAGGGGCAACCGGGACAAGATCGGTACCCCAACTGGGACTAGAACCCAGTGTGCCGGTGCCGCAAGGTGGAGGATTAGCCTACTGAGCCACAGTGCTGGCGTCGTCATTGTATTTTGTTCAGAACCACATGATTTCTACTTATCTTATTCCTGATATTAGCTTTGATTATGTAATGGGCTCTATCAGGCCTCACCACTCTGATATTATTGCTTTACCCTTTATAGTTAATAAATGTGTTAAAAAAGTAGTATGGGACAATGTAAATATGCCATTACTCATCAACTTTTCAACTTATACATTGACATATTTTTAACAGTATA
This sequence comes from Lepus europaeus, assembly GCF_033115175.1. Classification (NCBI taxonomy): domain Eukaryota; kingdom Metazoa; phylum Chordata; class Mammalia; order Lagomorpha; family Leporidae; genus Lepus; species Lepus europaeus. Next base: position 14,233,034 of record NC_084830.1, on the reverse strand, counting down.
AGCAGTTGGATTCTTACTTTAATTGGTAAATTCTAGCCCTATACCTCATGTTTTGAAAGTGGTTACATACTTGGTTTTTCACCTCCTTGAAAGAGAGAGGAGGAGAGAGAAAGAAGAGAAAGAGAGGGAGAGAGATTTACCTTTTTTTTTTCTTTTTTTTTTTTTTTTTGTATTACTGGCCAAATGCCTATGCCCACAAAGCCTAGGGCAAGGTCAGGTCAAAGCCAGGAGCTTTGAACTCTATTCAGGTCACCCACATGTGGCAGGTGCCAAAACATGTGAGCCACAATCTGTTGCCTCCCAAGATCCATTAGCAGGAAGCTGAATCTGAAGCAGTAAAGTCAGGACTCAAGCTAGCATTCAGATATGGGTTGTAGGCTTCCCAATTGGTGTCTTAATCTGCTGCACCACATTGCCCACCTCAGTTACATTTACTATTTTTATGATAAATGCTCTTGGTTGACTAGTAGGGTCCCTTCAGGCTGAATTAGTGTACCCTAACCATCTCTTCTTGATGATTTCTATACATTCAGGTGCATGACAATGATCTTGGCTCATTTTGTATTATCCCTGTCCCAGACATTTGGAGCCAGTCATTTTGCTAAAGAAATCCCACTCTTTTCAGTGGAAAGCACTATTTAGAAACCAGTATGTGGGTGCTGTAGGTTCTCCTTGCTACTAAAATATTAGTGCTTCCATAGGTTCTCCGTGGACAGAACTGGGAAATATAAGGAGGGGGAGTCTTCAGAAAGTTCAAGGAAAGTGAGTATTATGAAAAAATTATACATGGATTTCAAAACATTTTTGTACCCTAATAAGCCTGTCTTTTAATTCTACTTTCCATGAAACTTTTGAAGTCTCTTATATGTGCATTTTTATTTACACTGGATATGCACATACACATATTTACCTCATACTTATTGTTGTATGTATCTATCTCTTGAAAATCCTAACATTACCTCCAATTCTACCTCGATACCACAGTGTGCATCCTGGATTTCTTGTATTTATTTCCATCTCCTTTTTCTATTGTAAGAATCCTGGCTCCCATTATTCTTCATACATTGACTTATTTGACCATTTTCTCTGCGTTTCACCCGTCTTCTGTCATAGCTTCACTCCCTGTATGTGCAAAGACCATCTGCCTTCCCTGTCTGAACTCTCACACCTCCCACTGGGTACTCCACTGTTAGCCCCACCTTCCCTCCTCAGGCCGCCTAAGCTCTGACACACTTGCATGCCATGCTTGGTGCTCTGCCTCTTCTGCATAGTTACCTTTCTCTTCTCACTTGGGCTCCAACATCTTAAGCTGGTTTTTCACTGCTGTTGCTGTTGGATCTGTCATGGCCTTGTATGCTTGCCTTCTCTATCTTGCCCTGGCTCTGATAACCTGTATCGGGGCAACCTTTTCTACCTATGTAGACACTCTCCTCACTTTGTCAAGCTCTTTTTTTTTTTTTTTTTTTGACAGGCAGAGCGAATAGTGAGAGAGAGAGAGAGAGAGAGAAAGGTCTTCCTTTTAGCCGTTGGTTCACCCTCCAATGGCCGCTGCGACCAGCGCATCTCAGTGATCCAAAGCCAGGAGCCAGGTGCTTCTCCTGGTCTCCCATGCGGGTGCAGGGCCCAAGCACTTGGGCCATCCTCCACTGCCTTCCCGGGCCACAGCAGAGAGCTGGCCTGGAAGAGGGGCAACCGGGACAGAATCCAGCGCTCCAACCGGGACTAGAACCAGGTGTGCCGGCGCCGCAAGGCGGAGGATTTGCCTGTTGAGCCATGGTGCCGGCCTTCTCAAGCTCTTAAACTGCACGATTGCACGAGGAAACGCTCTACATCAGTACCCTCATCAACCTTGGGCTCCAGGTTGTAAATGCACCATCCCTCAGCGTGCATGTTTTCCTTTCTTGCTCAGGCTCCTGTAACCTGCAGGCGGACCCTCCTCTCAAATGCCTTACAGATGATCCGTCTTACATTCAGACAGCCGATGGCAAGCTACTTCCTCACCATGGAGTGCTCTCAAAAAACTTTATTGGACTCCAACTCTCTGTTCTGGGCCATCCTGCTGGGTAGACACCTTCTTTGCCCTCTCAGACTCCACATCCTGTGCTGGGCTACCTCACTCTGCGTCTTCCACTTGCCTTACTCAGCCCTTTCTAAGCACCTTTGCACTGAATCATTTAGGATGGGACTAAGAAGAGGAAATCTTTGGTAATTTTTTACAAAAATTACCAAAATTACTTTTATTATTAAAATCTTTCACTAGAAAATGAATACCACTTTTTTCACTTAAAAATTCTGACATATTTGTTAGAAATTGAGTTTCAAGAAGTGAGTATGTTCTGACATGTGTTTCTATTTGCTGAAATAATTCTAATCTCTTTATTTTCTAGTAGTCTTGTAAAAATAGCTGATTTCCATAATCTTTCTAGGTAGGTGTGATTTTCTTATAGTATGATATTAACATCTGTAAATCCAGTGTTCCCAGAAGAAAACAGATGGCACGTGAAAATCAGGATAGTTTAAGTAAAGTCTTTCTACAGGATTATTTAGGAAGATGTGAGCAAGGTGAAGAACCTTAGCGATCAAAACTACTCAGAGACATCATGGTTTTTGAGTCTGTATATTTCAACACCTGGCTACAATCCTGAGCTTCTCTTTCTCCACCCACATCCCAGCATGGGGGAATTGTGTTGGCTCCCCATTTATTGTTCCACAAAGCATATGGTCTCATCCAATTGAAATCTTTTGAAACCATTTCCTCTAATCACAGAGAAAGTTTTTGTTTTCCTCATAAGGTGTGGCTTCCATGAAGTCTGATCCTTTATTCTCTGTTCTATGATTTCCTCTACAGTCACACCTTCAAAGTCGAGCTCTGGATGTAGTAGACAAATAGAAGAAAGAATGAGATTGGGTGAATGATGAAGGGAAAGGAGAAGGAGGAATGGAAGGAAGGAAAGGAGATAGAAGGAAGGGAGCATAAGGGCTGAGAAATTATTTTCTCTTTCTTAAAACTAGTATGGTTCTCAAGGGTATTATCATCCTTGTAGATATAAGAAAACAACAGTCTACTCTGAAACTCAGAGTTTAACAGTGATGTCTTTCTCTGAGCACTGTTAGGTAGGGGAAAGCTTCAGTAGAATGAGGAATAACAAGTAGCAGTGACAAATGAAGGTATTTGTTTAACATATTATATAGACTGCCCCACTATAGGTACATCCTGTGAGATAGATCTTCTATTATACCGGTGAGAAACAGAAGCTCAAATACCAGCTTGATGACTAATTTCCCTGAGACATACATCTTGTTAGTGGTTGCTCTGGGATTCAGACTCAGTTTTGGCTGACTCCAAGTATCTTTTTTCTCATTACAGAGACCTGTTACCCTATATCCTTCTAAAATATGGGAATCTAATTCAATCACAGAATAAATGTCCTAATTGATAACATCAGAGTAGCAAAGTTAACACCTTGCCACTTTTGATAGCATCAATGCCCAGCATGACGTTTGGTGCTTCCAGCTGCTCAAAAGATGTGTCATGAATGATTACATGAATTATTACATAGGCACAACCCAATCATCTATTCTAATCATATGAATTTGTTTCTTTAGATTTCACAACAAGAGTATCTCCAATGAAGTGACATTAAAGTCACATATGAGAGAATAATCCTTTCTTATTTTAGCTGTAGACAGAGTTTATCTGCGAATCCACAATAACACCATGAAGCCAACAGTAGGAGAGAGACCATGGCTGGCTAGGGCTGACTAGAAGTTAGAATGGATTCACCATTTGGAATGTCAGCAATGGCTATGTCATGCTAGTATTGGTTAAATGAGCAGAACTAAGATTATTGCTTCCAGTTTGAAACATCCACCATTGTGTCCTTGCAGAGGTCAGCCCACTGACCTCCATTTCTGTTCATCTAACCTCATTACCAGTGAATGTGGTTCAGACACTGGTTGTAGTGGTGATAGTGAAATATAGAGAGACTCATTCTGTCCTGTAAGTTTCTATTTGCAATGATATCATTATCAGGTAATATTTCATTTTGAATACTAGTATTATTAAAATTTTAATACATTTAATTTATTTTTCTTGATTTTAGTGTATCATAAACTTCTTTGCTTGTATCATTTAAAAAATGTTGTGTCTGAAGTTGTAATCACAGAGACAGTAATATCAATCACATGGATATGTAAAACATTGTATTTTACAATTGATGGTCACATATATTAGCTCATAGTAATAGGGCCAGTTCTAGAATAAATTCATGTGCTTTAAAAAATTTGGATAAGTTATCAGCAAAGTCCCTCAGTCTATTTATAGATAAGTATAATATATTGATGATAGCAGAGGCAGGAGAGGTCAGGGAGGGCCTCAGATTGCATTGTAGATATGAAACGTTTCAGCCAACATGATGGGAAGCTCTGGAACTAAGACTGCCTATGAGATGTGTCCCGCGTTCCCATATTCTTTCTCTCTCTGTTGAGCAGAAATAGCCATGCCCTGATGTTCCCAAAGAGTGTGGCCTTGCTCAAATGCTGTGGCCAGTTATACAATGAGATTCTCATTCAGCAGGTTTGAGTATTATCTGAAAGTTCCTCAGGAGATTTGAATCACTTAAAACCACTAG